>NW_020945437.1:19657689-19938491 GCF_900497805.2 Vombatus ursinus
GAAAGAGAAAGAAAGAAAGAAAGAAAGAAAGAAAGAAAGAAAGAAAGAAAGAAAGAAAGAAAGAAAGAAAGAAAGAAAAGAGGTAAGGTATCTCATAGCAAAAACAACTGACCTGGAAAACAGATCAAGGAGATAAAAATTAAGAACTTCAGGCTATCTAAACATTATGACACTATCCCACCCCTCAGAAAAAGAACCTAGGCATCCTCATTCAAGAAATCTTAACAGAAAACTACCAAGATTTCTTAGAACCAGAGACAAATGTAGAAAAAGAAAGAGTTCGTTGTTACTTCTAAAAGTAACACCAAAATGGAAATTCCCAGGAACATCATACCCCAAATCCAGAGTTTCCAGGTCAAAGAAAACATACTGCAAACAGCCAGAAAGAAAGAATTCGAATACCAAGGAGCAACAGTCAGGATCACACTTGATTTAGCAGCTACCCTTATAAAGAGGCAAAGACTTGGAATACAATATTTTAGAAGGTAAAGGATATGGGCTTACAGTCAAGGATAACTTACCCAGCAAAACCAAGTGTAATGCTTCAAGTGAAAAAATAGATCTTTAATGAAATAAAGGATTTACAAGCATTCCTGGGGAGCAGCTAGGTGGTGCAGTGGATAGAGCACCAGGCCCAGAGTCAGAAGACCTGAGTTCAAGTCCAGCCTCAGACACTTATTAGCTGTATGACCCTGGGCAAGTCAATTAGCTATGTTTGCCTCAGTTCCTCATCTGCCAGATGAGCTGGAGAAGGAAATGGCAAACCACTCCAGTATCTTTGCCAAGAAAACGGGGTCACAAAGAATCAGATATGACTGAAAAACAACTGAACAACAAGTACTCTTGATGAAACAACTAGAGCTGTATCAAAACTTTGAAATTCAAACACAGGAGTGGAAGAAAAACATAAAAAAAAATATGTTCATAAACAGAAATGAACAATGGTAAAGGACTAAACAAGTATAAAGCACTTACATTCAAATATGGGAAGATGATCTATATATCCTCTTTGAACCCTGTCATCATCAGGGGCCACAGAGGGCATCCAATTAGACATGGCCTGGGAGTGGCTCTGCTGTGTCTTGATGTTCATAGGAAAAGAATGGAAAGAGAGGGGAAGAGGACTACATGGGGAGATAAAGGAAAGGAAGGTTGGGAAAATAATCTCACGTAATCAGGGTATACAAGTAGACATCTATACAAATAAGGAGGAAGGAGTGAGAGGACAGCTGACATTTCAACCTCATTGTCATCTGAATTAGTCAAAAGACACATACACACACACATACACAGTTGGACGGAAATTCATTTCACTCAAAAGGGAGATAGAAGAGAAATAGGACACGGGTGGGGGTAGGGGATGGAAAGGGGAAATTAGAGGGAGGACAGATTAAGGTAGAGATTGATTGTAAAGTAAAACAAACTCTAAGGATGTACCAAAATATTTTTTAGCTCTTTTTGAGGGGGCAAAGAATGGGAATCTGAAAAAGTACACACAAATTAGGGAACCAATGAACAAGTTATGGTATATAAGTGTGATGGAATACTACTGCATTGAATTTTTATCAGCATAATGACCAACCATCATTCCAGAGAACTAATGATGGAACATGAAGGACTCAGAATACAGAATGAGACATTTTTTTTTTTGGACATGGCCAGTGTGGAAATTTGTTTTGATTAACTATATGTATTTGTGATGGGTTTTCTTTCTATGTTCCCAACTATATGTATGGATGGAAGGGGGGGGCAAGGTTGAGGAGAGAGCATGAGAAGGCAGATTTTGACTGATTAAGACAAGATAAAATATTTTTTTAAAATAAAGAAAGAAAAAATACTAGAGTTGGAGTCAAGATACTTGGCTTTTATCCCTGGCTCTGCCACTCGAACTTTGTGACCTTGGGCAAGTCATTGCCTTCTAAGGGAAATAAGTTTTTCTATCTAGAAAATTAAGAGGTTGAATTAAATTCTCTGAGATCTCTCAGGTCTCTTATTTTGAGATTCCTTGAGTTCCTCCTATTTCTCCCACAGTCAATGTCACAAAGCTACAAACACAGAGGGCCAATTTTCACAAGTGCTTGTTGAAATGAATTGCTAACAGGCCTCTGGACAAGTGTTGCTGAAGGTGAACTCAACTGAAAAATTTAAAAAAAAAAGGTGTACTTGCAAGGAAGGGCAATGGGAAGGCTAGCAGCAGCTTGCAATAAAGCTGCATTGATACAGTTCATTTCCCACCTATCCAGGGCATGGCACCTGGTGGCAGAGGGGTGAGGAAGCCTGGAAGTGGGTAGGCATTCTGTCCATCAGTTCATGACCCAAGGGAGGGAAGGACAGAGAGCAGTCATCTGGTTATAGATGTGGCTGTAGAGAGTTGGCCCAGTTCTAGGAGGGGAATCAGTTGGAATTTCAGCCCAGGGGCAACCTGGTTGACTGCTTCAGCCAAAGAGAGAAAATTCATTAATCTGGAACGGAGAAGGGGTGCAGGCCATGGAAACTGGTATTAGCAGGTTCTCAGCACCAAGTTCCCAGAGTGCTAGGCTTCAATTCTACCACAGAGATGTTGGGAGAAGCAACCAAAAGGCATCAAGCCTGACCTGAAGGGAATCTTACATGCTGGAATATTGGATGTCAGAGCTGAAAGGGGCTTTATGGGGGAGGGAACAAGCATTTATTAGTGCCTACTATGTGCTAGGAACTGCGCTAAGCTCTTTTTAAATATCCCTTCTCTAGAAATGACTACAATGTAAACAAAAGGCATCGATAAAGGGTTTTGTTTTTCTTTAAGCTTGGGCTTCACAATCAGAACTATTTTTGTATACAGGCTACATAAACATTTGAAAATTAATAATCATACTAACCTGGCTAATAAGGTACTTGGTAGCAGTTAAATATTAGCAGCTAGCTTTATGTGTGATAGGTAAAAGTTATCGAATGTAGAGTGTTAGCAGAATAAGGAGAGTGTAAATATTAGGGTTGGAAATGGCCATAAAACATGTAACATCAGAGGTGGAAGGGACATTAAAGCATAGAATGTTAGACTAGTAGAGATAGAAGGGATTCCAGAAATCATCTCTTCTAATCCATGGCTCTCCCACCTGTCAGTCACTATTGACTAGTGATTATTTAAGCATTACTTTTCTAGACCTGCCCTCCATCCTCCTGGATCTCTAGCATTGCTCAAAAATGAAAAACGTCTCTCATATTGAAAGCTCAGATCTGTTCTAAACTCCTCCCTGTTTCACAGATGAGGAGACTGAGCCCTATATAATAAATTGCTCAGTACCCTAAGACACAAACAGATGCTAGGAGGCAGTAGATGCCATGGCTCAAAAATGTCAGGGTAGAAGACTACATTTTAGTTTGGTTTCTGACCCCTATTACCTATGTGAATTTGGATAAGTCCCTTTCATTCTCTGGACTTCACTTGCCCCATCTATAAAATTACAAGTTTGCTAGATCAGGGACATCTGAGTTTTTTCAGAGAGGAAGGAGACTACCAGGGTAGGCTCTCACATTCAAATACTGTACTGAGTGTTTTTGTTTCATCTTCTTTTCCTAGTTACAAGGAACTGTTCATTCTGGAGGGCAGGTGAAAGGGTCCTGTCTCCAGAAAGTGACCACAACATAAACAAAGGTATCAATAAAAGGCTGATGATGTTGTTTTAAAGTTTACGTCTCAAAATGGTTTCAGAAGAAACCTGGGAAGACTCCTATGAACTGATGCAAAATGAAGTAAGCAGAACCAGGAGAACATTGTTCACAGTAACAGCAACATCCTAACAATGATCAACTGTGAAAAACATAGCTACTTTGACAATACAATGATCCAAGACAATTACAAAGGACCCACAATGAAAAATTTTATTCCACCTCCAGAAAGAGAACTGATGGACTCTGAATGCAGATTGAAGCATTTTTTCCAATTTTCCCCCCTTTTTTTTGTTTTTTATTTTTGCTTTTTATTTTAGCGTGGCTAATGTGGAAATATGTTTTACATAACTTCACATGTGCAATTGATATCATGTTGCTTGCCTTCACAATGGTGGGAGGGACAAGAGAGCAAGGGAGAGAATTTGGAAATTAAAAAAATTTTTAAATGAATGTTAAAAATAAAGAAAAGAAGGGGCAGCTAGGTGGCACAGTGGATACAGCACCAGCCCTGGAGTCAGTAGGACCTGAGTTCAAATCTGGCCTCAGACACATAACACTCACTAGCTGTGTGACTCTGGGCAACCCCAATCGCTTCACAAAAATTAAATAAATAAATAAGTAAAAGAAAAAAAAAATTAAGTACCAAACCTGCTAACATGGAACTTGACAGCAGTTAAATGTTAGCGATTAGCTAGTGGTTAAGTCCTACTTGCTTAAAGTACGATAGCTAAAAGCTCAAATTTTTATTAATATCAAGATTTAAAACATAGTTTTCTCACAATGCCATGCCCTTCTTCATAAGGCAATCTAGCTATTGTTATTCCTCCTTACAGAAGAGGAAACTGAGGTTCAGAGAGATAAATGACTCATCCAAGATCATATAGCTAGTAAGTATTGGAGCTGGGATTTGAAGCCAGATCTCATGGCTCCAAGTCCGGCATTCTTCCAAATAAAACATGCTGCCTCTCTTAAGGAAAAAAAAAGCTTTTCCTTAAAAATCTCAAGTCGTCCCCACCTCAGGGCAGATGCCCCATATTCACCCTAAAGGCTGTATGTTACTATATTGATATCCAGGGAATCGATGATCTCCAAGCTCCCTCCCAGTGCTAACATTATATGTTCTATCTTATCTTCTAATTGTCCCATCTAGCTTTGAGAGCCTGTCAGAAGACCCCTTCTAGATCTGACACGCTATGGTCTGTGTTGTAAGGTTCCTTTCAATTCTAATTATCTATAAATTTCTCCAAATTATTGCTCTCTACTTCCTTGTAAACCTATTGTGAGTATCAAAATGAGATATTGGATGTAAAGGGTCTTTGGAAAATTGAATAATTAACAATGTAAGAGAATGTGAAGGGTTAAGAACTGAGTGATTAATCACCAAGGTTGAGAAAGGTTGTTGTTTGTCCTTCATTCTCAAAGAGGACCATGACATCAGGGAGGTGATGCTATGACATGCAAGTGAATTGGATTTGAGTAAGGGAGGGCTATGCAAAGTCACCAACCTCATTTTCTCCTCCAGAGCCATTTGGCAAGTGGCAAGATATTGATCAGGACAAATGGAGATGGTCCAGGATGCAGTGGGAGACCTTGGCCTTTTTAAGCTAAGGTCTTTAACAGGTCTCAGTTTGACTGCGGCAATGCCCAATCAGTCATTAAGGCTAGGTAAGAAATGGGGCAGAGAATAGTCTCTTTCACCTAGTTAAAAAAAAAAACAATCTGGCAGGGGAAGACACCCAGGTTTCTGGCCAAAACAAAAATAACTGCTATTTACATTCACTCTGAGCCAATCAGGGCCCAAACAATGAGCAAATGGGGCTTGGCCTGGGACCTACTGTTGGCCAACGAATGAGAGCCAGAGTGATTTGGGTTTAAGGCATGGTCCTTAAGAAAGAAATCTAGGGTGTTAACACCAAGATATCTTGAGGGGTTTCAGTGATCAAAATTTACATTCATGTGTTAGTGGTGAGAGAGGTATGTGCTAAAGGTAGATGGCACAACTAGATTAACACAGCGTCTACTCTAACCTATATAAAGTGAAAGCTAAAGGCAGTGTGTGGTTCAGTGAGAACAACAGACTGGAGAGTCAGATGACCTCCTAAGCTCTAGTCTTGGCCCTGACCCTTTGGGACTAATTTTCTTCTCATGTAAAATGAAAGGGTTAGACTAAACTATTTCTAAACTGCTTTGTAATTCTTCTATCTTTTAACATTTTAAATTACCTAATTTTAAGGTCACTTCTAAATCTGATTTTGTGTGCTCTGAGGATCCCCCCAATTCTGTCACTCTATTTCTATGATCTAACTTCTCATCTTACTCTAATGTTCACTGTTCTGTGTTCTAATACTCTGTTTCTAAGGTTTCTTCCAGCTGTCATATTCTATGATTCTAGGGGCTCTAAAATGCCAACTAGCTTTGAGGCCAAAAACAAGAAAGGGTCATTGTGCAGAGACAATAAGGAAAACTCATAGCCCTCTATCATCCTAAGAAGACAGATCTTCATCATGGAAATGGTCATCTACTCCTCCCCCATAATTTCTCTCTCACAACAGAGAGAAGGTCTGTGTCCTTAACAGTCCTCCTCCTAAAGCACTCTGCTCTCACAAAGCCTCCTTTCACATCAGCGCCTCCACTCACTAGAGAAGACACAGGAGGCAGCCTGTGGTGCTGAGGGAAATCATGGCCCAAGGTCGGTCACGTGGCATAAAGAGAGAGATTTACCAAATAGCTATTGCTGCCAGAAGTTTTCAGATGACAGAAGTTTATGGAAAATATCACCAATGAGAAGCGGGGGAGTAGTCGATAGGATGTCTGACTTGAAGTCAAGAAGATCCAAATTCTAATCCTGCTCCAAGACTTAACTATGTTAAGTTATATGGGTTAAGAATAACCCATATTAAGTCACTAAATCTATTTGAGGCTCAGGCAACAAAGGCTATAAGCTATCAATTGTGTCTGCATCGGGAGGAAATTTCCACACTGCCATCCAACAAAGACCACAGTTCCTTGGATAAACTCACACCATTAATGAGTCAACAGAAGTTAAGATGCTTGATTTGAGCATGGTAAGGAAATGAAGTATTATATTAAAAAATTAAATTTTTTAAAAATCCATGAAATTACTTCATGAAGTGTTTTGAAATCCTGAAGAAAAAGGTATAAGGAAGATAAAATGAGCTATAATGATGACTCACTATTACCAGCCTCTCAAATACATGCCTAGATGTGAGAAGGGGCAGCAAGAGACAGAGAAATAATGATGGTGGACATTTTGTAGCATCTCAGAGTTAGAAGAGACCTCAAAAACCATCCAGTCCAACCTGAATCTGAACAAGAGCTCCCTCCACTATATCCCCAACAAATGGTCATTCAGCCTTCACTTGGAAGACCTCTAGTGATAGAGAACTCACCACTTACTCGGAGATGGCATATTCCATTCTTAGACAACTCTAATTCTTAGACATTTATTTCCTCTGTAGGCTGATCTAAAATTGACCTCCTTATGGCTTCCATCCACAGAAAGAATATCTTTCCTTCTAACACTCTGGTAGTTGCTTGCTGTCCTTTGTGCTTGAAGAGGACCAAAATGACAACACCATGTTGGTGTCAAGGTATAGTGTGTCCGACTGTGGCCGATCAGACCAATACAAGCTCGGAAGGCTCTACCACAGGTCAGGCACAAATAGTCTATATGAAAATCTGGAGTGAAGACTCGGGTGAAGTACATAGTGAAGTATTATTTTACCTCTTATAGGTGAAAAGGCTGAGACCTAGAGAAAGAATCTGCCCAAAGTCACCCTTGTCAGTAAGTGGCTAAGCCAGGACTTAAACCCAGGTTTCCTGACTGATTCCAGATCTTTCTACTATATCACCATGCTGATACTAGACAGACAGGAGACATGAAACACTTCAGGCGGAGGGAAAATGAGGAATTCTTGAATAGATTCTCAAATTTCCTGCACCAGCCAAAGGTATAGAACTCAATCCTGGGAAAACAACTCCTTTCCTAATGGATTCTCCTGAGCTCCTCTTTGAACCTGTCCCCAAAAAAGCAACTGTCTGCTGACTGTCATATTGGTCAGCATAAATACTGAATATTTTCCTCAAATCTGGCTTATATAAAGCCCATGGGCTGTAATCAGAATAAGTTTTTAGAGATACAGTGTGAAGACACGAAAAGAACACTAGATTTAGAATCTGAAAACCTGGATCCAAATCTCAGTTCTTAAATGTCTAACTTCTCTGCCCATTAGTGTCCTGTTGTGTAAAAGTGAGAAAACTCTTGTTCTTTCGGCCTCCCTGGTTGTGACAAAGAAAGAAATTTGTAGCTCTTAAAGCCATAAAGAATTATGAGTTGTTGTTACAGTTGGCATGTGGTAATTTTTTTTCCTCCCATACAGAGCATTGTAGGAGGTCTTCTATATAGGAACAATGCAATAATAATTGGTCAAATTTTAGAATACCTTCTGGTTAACAAAGCACTGTCCTCACAAGCCAAAGCCTTACTCTGTCGCATTTAATGGAGGTGATTGAGTTTTCAAAGGCTATTCCATTGGTTGAAGCACACGCTCCGAATTCATCTACTTGCAAGAAAAACTCCAGTTAGGGTCCCAGAAAAAGATTATGTCTACTTTTCACACCTCACCAAATCTGGGGAGGCTGGTCACTACAAGGCCAACCATCTGGTGATGAATTCTTTGACTCTGGCAGCCCAAGAAACTAAGAAAATTGAAAAATGGTACTCAGTCCCCTGTGTAGTCAGGTATCATTCTGCATCCATAGTGATAGTGCCAGTGGGGGCAGCAGGGAAGGGGACAGCAGGCACTAAGAACAACCTGGCTTGCTAGATGATGGTTAGTATCCTAAATAGGAGATCTTTGATGACCAATACACTGCTAGAAAAACTCAGTCCTAGCAGTCTTTATATTCCTGCTTTAATAGAGAGGAAGTTGTAACTAAACAGCTCACAGATTCCCTCTGGAAAGGTGAAAAAAGAAAATGGTACAATCAAGTTTTGTCCTCTGTCTAAAGATAGCAGAAGACATCATTTCATGGACCATTTAACTATCTAGTGTTACAATGCTTATGATAAGCATCTACAAAAAGGACTTCCACGAAAATAATTGCAGCTTATGCATCAATGTGTTTTAGTAGAGGTAAAGAAATTCTTTAAAACACTCGGTGAGATTCTCAAACCAACATATTCTCTGATACTTTGTAAAAGTAGTCGAGGACCATAAAAATTTTTTTTTGTTAATATTGGAATACCTTATTCCAAAGGCCAAAGACTCACAAACAAAACAGAAACTTCATGCCTATACATCCTGAATACTCTCTTAAGAAAAGAATTAGGGGGCAGCTAGGTGGCACAGTGGATAGAGCACCGGCCCTGGAGTCAGGAGGACCAGAGTTCAAATTTGGCCTCAGACACTTAACACTTACTAGCTGTATGACCCTGGGCAAGTCACTTAACCCCATTGCCTAGTAGGGAAAAAAAGAAGAGTTGAAAAACGCTGAACCTAACACAGAATATCATCATAAAAATAAAACTGATTATTATTTTTACCTTACTGAAAATGACTCATTGTTAATGTGAGAATTAGTCCTAAATCAGCTGTCTGTAACAATGATACCTCCAACTTATTACGACAAAGATAAAAAAATCAGTACAAAGCCAGAAGAATAAAAAGGAGAAATTGAGACAACTGTAACCCGATTTGTTTAAATAAATTTCTGATGCTGAAAAATGGAATATGAATAGGATACAAACACCAATTTCAATCATTTCAAACAGAACTTTAATCTACTGAAATCAACTGTCATATCAAGAAGACCAAAGGAGCCTTAAAAAATGCCTTAGTCAGCAAAAACTTTCTTTACTTGTCAGGTGGAAAGCTAAGACAGACAAAGCCACAACAGATCTGGAATACAATACTCATTTGTTATACCTTAGAGAGAAGGATGGTTGGAGATTATGAGCAGTATTATTTCACAAAACAGAGAGAAATTGGAGAGGTTTTGCTTAAACCACTTTAAAGAAAGCTTGGCAAGAAACTCAAGTAAGCAGCTATTCTGAGGACACTGAAGAATGAAGCTGGAAGGGGAAGGGTGGTGGAAAGACAGAAAAAATTCCTAGATTTTTAAACAAATGTTTTTTTTTACTTTTGAGGAAAGTAGAGGCTCCACACTTGGAATCTAACTTTACTGTATAGAATGTGCTTAGAGAGTGGGTAGAAATGACACAGAAGGGAGAAAGAAGGGTGAAAACAACCAGACTAGATCATGTATACAGAAAGGGAGAGCAGAGTCAAGATGGCAGAGCAATATTGCAAAGCTTCCCTCCACAAAACTTCTCCAAATTGCACCAGACCAAATCCTGATGGGGAAAGTCAGAAAAAGTTTCAGGGATTCATGCTTCCATCTCAATTGAGCAAACCAAGACAGACAGAGAAGTCTGCAGACACTGGGGATGGGGTCAGGTCAGGAGCACATTGCACAGTGCATTCCACCCTAGGAAGTCCCATTCCCATACTAAAGCCATACCAGGGCACTGCAATGCGGACAGCAGCTTACTAGCAGTTTTAACCCCCACTACCCAGGACAGCTCACAAGAAGGGGATCTGTGCAGAGGAGTGACATTCAGAGGTAAGGAGGCCCTGGGCCATGTACCAAGAAAGGAAGAAATTCAGAAGAAAACAGAAGCAGTGGTATGGCTCAGACTTCTCACACCCAGAGAAGGGTCTCAGTTCTAACTTCCATCACAGATTGCATAGAAATAACAAGTGAAAAAATCTTAAACCAAAGGAGAATATATAATTCCGTCATGCTGAACCAACAATTTTCCAGCTGGCTGATAGATGAGGAGTCCAGCAGCAGTCTATTCTTCCACAGACCCTAACACAACTCGGAAACTTGCAGAACTCAGTCCATTGAAGCAGCAATCAGATTTTACCTGGATCAGACCACTTTGGCAGTGACAAAAGTTGTCAGATCCCTAGACTGCCCTGAGATCCTGGAATAACACAACACTCAATACCCCATGAAAGAAACAAAAAGATCAGTCCAGCTCTTCCCTCCAGAATCATAGCAGAGTCCAACCATGAAATCAAGTCCAAAGTCAAGAATTAGGCTCGAAGAATAAGCAAACAAAAAAATACCATCATAAAGAGCCATTATGGTGTCAGGGACATGTAAGACACAAACACAGAAGAAGAAAATGACTGCAAAACATCTACAAGCAAAGCCTCAGAAGGCAAAAGACATGGGCTCATAGTCGAGAATAACTTATCCAGCCAAACTGAGTATAATACTACAAGGTGAAAAAAATGAACCTTTAATGAAATAGAGGACTTCCAAGCATTACTGATTAAAAAATCACAGCTGTGTCAAAACTGAAGTTCAAACACAGGAGCTGAGAAAAGCATTAAAAAAGTAAATATGAGTGAACAATGATAAAGGACTAAACAAGGATAAAGCACTTAAATTCAAATATGGGGAAATGTTGACACATATATCCCCTCTGAACCACAGGGTTTGAAGGACAAGTCATTTGTCTTTTCTTCTCAGTTGTCTCACCCATAAAACAAGAATAATTATATTTGCATGACCTTCTTCCAAGGGTATTGTGAGGATTCTCAAATATTCAAATGGACCTGTGATCTCATCACTGTGGATGTTTCCCACACTAACGATGCAGATCCTAATATAAATAAGCCTACCTATTATATCTTGTTTATCTCCTACCAAAAGTTCTGGGGTCCTTCCTTGCATTCTCCTGACATCATGAGGTCAACAATAGAATGTAGAACTATCCATCTGTCTTCCTTCCCTCTTGCCATATAACATATTTTACTCTACCTTTCTACAATTCCTTGTTTGTGATGAATTTCAGCCTGCTCATGGCTGCCATGCCCTTCTTAATTGCAATATTTATTTTCAGTTAGTGTAAAACTAAGGGTGTTCTATGTTATACAGTTACAAAACAGCACAAAACAGAGTATAATATGAGTATAAAGGGCCTAAGTTTCAAGGAGAAATCAGGATGCATAAAATAGGAACATCTGGAGGAGTCCACCAATTATAACAGAAATTCTTAACCTAGAGTCAATGAATTTGGTTGTTGTTTTTTCAAACATATTTTGATAATTGTATTTCAACATAACTGGTTTGCTTTGTAATCCCATGTATTTTACTTTATACATTTAAAAACATTCTTCTGAGAAGGGTCCATAGGCTTTACTGGACTGAATGCCAAAACAGAGGGTCCAGGACACAAAAAAGTCAAGAATCCTCACTTCAGATGAAATCTCTCCTTAACTTGAATTCTTCACTATGAATAGCTCCTCTATGTCCATGGCCAGCATGGATCTTTTTGCTTTATGCTGACATTAAGTTGGATTACTGAACAGTTATCTTTCAAAGAATCTAATTTAATTTTTGACATCTGCATGTGAGACATCTTGTTAAGGAAGAACCTTTAAGACAAAGTTTTGCTCTCCTGAAGCAAATGCTTTTTTTATAGTGAGTAAACAGTAAGCATAGGGGGATCTTATATTGTTTTCATCTTTCAATTTTGGGAAGTGATCTACTATGGAATGTCTTGTGAATGACTGTGTTCCCTTGTAATAACATTATCAAAGTTGATCTTGATGTGTGTGTATTCTCATAAAAATTTTACATAGATGGGAAGATAGGTATATAAGTAAATAGTTATTGGTGTTCCTTTGGCTGTCTCATTTAAAAAAATTATTTTCTTGATTATTTCATGCCTTTGGTATCTCTCCCTCCTTTGATAATCTCGAGAATCTACCCTTGTGTACCATTAACAATGCTGTCTCCTCTAAGACTTAGTACTAACCTTCTCTATGTAAACTTCTTTCAAAAATTAAAAATTTGATTTCAATAAGCAAAAACCCACTTTCTCATCCTACAACCCCAGTCCCCTATCTCCAAATTGAGAACATAAGAAAAACAAAACCCATCACAAATAAATATGGTCAATCAAAACAAATTTCTGCATTAGTCATGTCCAAAAACAATACATCTCATTCCGCACTGTGAGTCCTTTCACCTTTCTATGTAGAGATGGTTGGAAAGTTTCATCATTAGCCCTATGGAATCATGGTTGGATATTATACTGATAAGAGTTCCTAATTCATTCAAAGTTGTTTGTCTTTACATATTATTGCATTTTATAAACGGTTTTCCTGGTTCTGTTCGCTTCACTCTGCACAGTTCATATAAATCTTCCTGGGTTTCTCTGAACTCCTCTCCATCATTTCTTAAAGCACACAGTATTCCATCATCTTTATATACCATAACTTGTTACCCACTCCCCAATTTATGGGTACTCCCTCAGATTCTCATTCTTTGCCACCTTAAAAAAGAGCTATATGCTTAGGACCAATTCCTTCTATAATCTACTCTCCTTTTAATTCCCCCTCCCCTATCCTTCTTATCCATCTTGAGTGAAATATATTTCTGTACTTAAATCTGTGTGTGTGTGTGTGAGAGTGTGTGTGTGTGAGTGTGAGTGTGTGTGCATTCTTCCTCCCTTTGATCAATTCAGATGTTCTCCTTACCCCCTCCTCCTTGTTTATATAGCAGTCTACTTATACAAGGGGCAGCTAGGTGGCGCCATAGTGCACATAGCACTGGGCCTGGAGAAAGGAAGACTCATCTTCCTGAGTTCAAATCTGGCCTCAGACACTTACAAGCTATGTGATCCTGGGAAAGTCATTTAATCTTGTTTGCCTCCGTTTCCTCATCTGTAAAATGAGCTGGAGAAGGAAATGGCAAACCACTCTGGTATCTCTGCCAAGAAAACCCAAATGGGATCACAAAGAGTCAGACTGAAATGACTGAACAACAACTACTTACGTTTCCTGATTATGTTAGATAATTTTCCCCAACCTTCCTTTCCCTTTCCCCCTAGACTATTCCTCTTTCCCTCTCTTTCCATCCTTCTCTTAAGGTCATCAAGACATAACAGAATCACTCCTGGGCCTTGTCTGTGAGAGGGTCTGAGTATCCTGGTGATGCTATCATCTAACTATAAGAGCCAGGATTTTTGACTCCAAATCCAATGTTCTTACTATTAATCGCTGACCTCAAATTATTGAAGAAGCAGAATCCTGACCTTAACAAGGCAGAGCAGGGATGGAGTTCAGCAGGAGATACCACCCATTGTATAGTAGTACTCCTACTGGCTTCCCACTCCACCCAACCCTGATTCCACCAACCTTGGGCCGTCTCCACTGGACATCCTGCCGCTGGGTACCTGAGTAATATAGGGATTCATCATTGGCCGGGAATGTAGGGTCTTCAAAGAGCACCTTCCTCTTCAGACAATCCTTCTTCAGGGCCCAGTACTTTTGGTTCTCATAAGGTTTCACCGAAGAAAACATTGTTTAGGTCAGCCTTGAGGGAAGACAAGAGAGGGAAAAAAAGACTTTGAGATAAGGTTAAACAAAAAATAGGTACATTTCTAGAAAGTACTATTAAAAAGGATCTCTCATTGTACCATCCTGCTACAATATTTCCTCTCTAGTCTAACACAAGTTCCCACTCTGTAGACTAGCCTTTAATTATGGGTAACTCCCAGAGTTACAAATTTACCCCATGATTCTGAGCCCAGTTTTCAAATCATAATGGTAACATAGTAGACAGAGCCCAGGATCTGGAATCAAAAGATGTGTTTGAGTACCATCTATCTACCTGTGTTACCATGGGCAAGTTCTTTTGCTTCTCTGTTCCTCAATTTCCTTCTCTGTAAAATGAGGCAGCTGGACTCTATGACCTCTAAGATCCCCTGAAGCTCTAACATTCTATGATTCCACCTCTCCCATCTTTTCTTCCATGAATCCCCATTATATATTCCTCACCACTCCTATCAAGCCCGACTATCCCTGCAACACTATATTGATGCATCCAGATCACTCCCACATCCAGTCTTGGCTCCCACCAGGATCTCTCTCCCTCTCACAGTATTGACTATACTGTACCATTTAATTTTATCTTTCCTTACACAGCTGTTATTGTGGTGATTAAAAATGACAATAATAGTACTTTATGCCCATGATGATACTGATACCCATGAGTTAATCAGTATAGATGCTTCCTCTACTCATAGTGATCCTAACACCTCCGTCCTTTAGCTGAGAGATGGCTTCACAGGATCATAAAACTTAGAGCTGGAAGAGACCTTAGAAGTCATGTGTTCCAATTCCCTCCTTTTATGGATAGGAAAACTGAAGAGGGATACAGAGAGGCTATCTGGTTCAGCTCCTTCCATAGACAGGCAAGGAACTGCAGGACATCAGCAGACGTAAAGGGACTGGCCTGAGGTTATGCAACTTCTGAGGAGCAGAGCCAGCATGTGACTCCAGGTTCTCCGACTCTAAACTCAAAACTCTTTGTCTTTTATCAGTCTGTTCACTATTATACAGATGAGAAAACTGAGGCTCAGAAAACTCATGTGGCTTGCCCATGATCACACAGGTAATAGTTAACAGAAGAGGGACTAGAACCCAGGTCAAAGGATCATTGAACTTTACAGCTAGAAAAGATATTAAATATGCTTTCCTCCTCAGATGTCCTGACACAACATTATGTCAGGGGGCAGCTAGATGCACCTGAGCAGTGGATAGAGCACCGGCCCTGAAGTCAGGAGGACCTGAGTTCAAATTCGGCCTCAGACCAAACATTTAACTCTTACTAGCTGTGTGACCCTGGGCAAGTCACTTAACCCCAATTGCCTAAAAATTAAAAAAAAAAAGAAAAAGAAAAAAAAAGAACAATGTCGTGTCAGTCCCTCTCTTACCAAATCCTCCCTGGTATTCCAATTATTTGAATACACTTTGTTTCTCCCTGCTAGACCGAGAACTTCCAAAATGCAAGAAGTCCATTTTATTTAACTTCTCCTCCCCTTCCTCTCCCCTGCACAGCAGAAGGACACCTATTCATAAGAGGTTCTCAGTAAGTGAATCAACAGGACAGACCCTATTATACCATGAGCTCAGAGGAAGGAGAGATCCCTCTGGGTTCAAGGGCACATGAAAGCCTCTATGGAGGAGGAAGAGGACCTTGACCTAAGCTTCGGAGGTCAGGCATGGTTTGAATAACAACTGGAAAAAAGTCCATTCTAAGTGGCATTACCAACGTTTCTTCAACAAGCGGAATCCGGGATCTAGGCCTAGACAGAACCTTAGAAGCCATGAAAATCCAATATCTTCATTTACTCATTTTTCAGATGAGGAAACTGAGGCCAGGGAGCTTGAGTGATTTACCCTAAGTCACATAGGGAGTACCTGTTGGAGGGGGTATCTCAAGGCAGTTATTTCACAGTTAGTGAGGTTCTCTCCATTGTACCACACTTCCTTCCTAAACAATCTCAGAAGGATAGAGACTTCCTACTAAGCACTACTATGGACAACAGGAATGAACTGATTTTTCCCATGGTTTTTTTTCTTTTTGGTCTTTAATTAATTTTTGAAAATTTATTTTATTTTTAATTTATGGAATAAAAAGCATTTCTATAACATAGTATAATAAAAAAGATGGTTGCACATGAAACTGCAAATCTCTTATGTACAACTTGCTATTCCTTTTAAATACATAATAAAGTTATCATGGAAATTTCTTCTTTTTGGTTTTGAGCTCAACCAATTCTCCTTTCAGAATTCATTCTGCCCAGGGGAGATGGTATAGTCGAGGCACCTAAGTCTGTGCTCAGGGCTCAGTGGGAGACAAACATCAATAAAACAAAAGATTTCCTGACCACAAGGAGCTCATAGTCTGATATCTACGTGCCATGGACATACACAATATCTACTCATTATCCCAACTGGCAAAAAATCTTGTGGGTAATATATGGTGTTTCAACTAAGTGTGATGATTAAAAAGGTTTGAGAGATGGTTTCTGGATAATTTAACCATTTTATTAATAAGGCCAGCAAGTTATTAATAAAAGGATGGTCATTTGGCTGTCTCTCTTAGACCAGAGACAATCATGGCGGTGAGTTCACGGTTAATATCCCCTTCTAAGCAATGAGGGGCTGCTAGGATCTGTCTCCACTCAAGCTTGAGTAGAACACAATGGACTTCCCCACCTTAGATTAAATTTCTGGCAACGTTGGGTGGGGACTGACCAAGATAGGAGAGTTTATTATCAGTATCATTATCAGTATCAATAATGTCCTTAAAAAAAAAAACCCTGAACCCTGAACCCTGACTTTGGAAGGGGGGGAGGGGACTCTGAATCTCCCAAAGATATTGGTTATTAATAGTCATTTCTCTCATAAGAGAGAATCACCTCTCATTCTAACATTCTATATTCTGAGAACGTTAAAGCAAAAAGTTGCCTTATAACATAGGTAGAAGAAAAATTTCTTAGTGACAGTCAAGTCAGTGAGTCTTTGTTAAGTGCATATCATGTGCTGGATGAGACTGGTGACTTTGTATAGCTCTGCCTCACTTAAATCCAATTCACTTGCAAGTCAAGACATCACCTTCCTGATGTCATCTGTCCTAGAACGAAGGACAGATAACAACAGCAACAATCATGTGCCAGCTGGAGCTAGGAAAGTGCTAAGACACGGTCCTTAAAATCTCCCTGCAGATTGACATTCACCCACATT
The DNA here is from genome assembly GCF_900497805.2 of Vombatus ursinus. Classification (NCBI taxonomy): domain Eukaryota; kingdom Metazoa; phylum Chordata; class Mammalia; order Diprotodontia; family Vombatidae; genus Vombatus; species Vombatus ursinus. Next base: position 19,674,978 of record NW_020945437.1, read on the forward strand.
AATGGTCTACTAATAATAATAATAATTATTATAATATTTAATACTGCTTTAAGGTTTGCAAAGTGCTTTACAAATATTATCTCATTTGAGCTTCACGACAACCCAAGGAGGTTGGTGCTATTATTATGCCCATTTTACAGGTGAGGAAACTGAGGCATACAGAGATTAACTGACTTGCCCAGGGTCACCCAGTTGTATTCAGGTCATCCTGACTCCAGGCCCAGCGCTCTACCCACTGCACCACCAACTGCCTCTATATATAATTGGTTTCCTTTGTAATCCTACATATTGACTGCCAAAGGGGTCCAGAACACCAGAAATGGTTGAGAGATCCTCTGATTTGATGGAACTTATTTGAGGTTCACATAGCTAATAAGTCTTCGATGTGAACTCAGGTCTTCCTAACTAGAGGAATTTGGTTCTGGGGATCAAGTCAGTTCCAAACTCTCAGAAGTATACTACTATCCAGCCTTCTTCTGGCTGCATTCTCTTGCTCACCCTCACATTCTGAGGAGTTTTCCACCAATGCCCCACTTTAATCTCTACTTTCCAGAGTCCACCTTCCCCCTCTCCCTTCTTGTAACCACAGCACTTGCCCGTCTCCCTAGAGATCCTTAGAGATGAGCTTTCTCCATTTATAGATGAAACCTAGAGAAGGGAAGCAGCTTAGCCCTGCTGTTAGTGCTCTCTCCACCCTCGATCTGGGAAATTACTTTGTACATAGATTGTATTTATTTATTGGTGTTTCTGTTATTTCCCCAAACCAAACCTACTGTAAGCTCCTAAAAGGCAGAAACTGTTTCACATCTGTCTTTGTATCCCCAGCACCTAACACAGTGCTTGATGCGCAACAGGAATAAATGTTTGTTGAATTGGGCAGAATTGTCCAATGCCACAGAGCTGAGTCAACTCAGACCTGTGGGGAACCTGCGGCCTTAAGGCCACATGTGGACTTCTCAATCGGTTAGATTTAGTCAAAAGGCCACACTTCAGGATTTAGAAGGGCACAAGTGGCCTTAAGGTTGCAAGTTCCCCACCCCTGGTGTATATATACACATATGCACATATATACACATATAGGTATGTATGTATATATGTACAGGTGGCAGCAAGGTGGTACAGTGGATAAAGTGCTTGACCTGAAGCTAGAAAGACTCATTTTCCTAAGTTCAAATTTGGCCTCAGACACTTAACTAGCAATATGACCCTAGGCAAGTCACTTAACCCTGTTTGTCACAGTTTCCTCATCTGTAAAATGCGCTGAAGAAGGAAGTGGCAAACCTCTCCAATGTCTCTGCCACGAAAACCCTAAATGGGGTCATGAAGAGCCAGACACAACTGAAAAAGACTGAACAACATGTGCATGCATACACACACATGCAGGGATCTGCTGGTAAATGTTGAGCTATCAGCTCTTTGGAGAGAAAAATTATCCACATGAGACTTTTAAGTTTAATCTTTAATTATTAACATTTTCTCCATCACTTTCTTAAGTTTAGACAATCAAAAGTATATGGAAGTCATTGCTGATAAATAAAATAAATTAATTTTAAAAAGTTTAGACAATCAACAAGACAATAAATCAAGCTCTGGTCTGTAGCATTTGCTGACTTCAACGTATAAATGCTCACATTAAAAATTTAACAGTAGGCTCACCAGTATGAGATGACTTCAGCACACCCCCATGGGTGTGTGTGTGTGTGTGTGTGTGTGTGTGTGTGTGTGTGAGAGAGAGAGAGAGAGAGAGAGAGAGACAGAGAGAGAGAGAGAGATAAGGGGGGTGCTGAAATATAATGTAAAGAGCTTTAGCCTGGGAATGAGGAGACTGGCTTCAAATTCCCATTCTGATGCTTACTAGCTGTATAATCACTGATATGAAAGGAAGCATGGCATGGTATAGGGTTCTCAAGCTAGAGTCTGGGAGCTTAATTTTTTAAAGATTATTTTGATAACTATTTTAATGTAATTGGTTTCCTTTGTAATCTTCTGAATTTTATTTGAAGCATTTAAAACCAAGATTCTGAGAAGGGAGCCATAGGCTCCACCAGACTGACAAGGTTCCTATGACACAATCAATTAAGTACTCCTAAGGGGGCAACCAACTTAGATTCAAACCTAGCCTCCAACACTAACTGGCTGTTTGACCTTGGACAAGTCATTTTACATCTATGAGACTTTCCTCATCCATAAAATGATGTTAGACCTTAAAAGCCTCTAAAATCCCTTTTAGCTCTCTATCTATGACCTTTTATAAACCATTTCACTTGTTCAAGCTTCAGTCTTTATATTAATATAATGGGGATGATGATAATTATACTGCTAGTCAGGTGAAAAAAATATATGATAAGCCTAGTGCAGAGCCAGAAAGTTTAGAATATCAGGGGCAGCTAGGGGGTGCAGTGGATAGAGCTTTGGCCTTAGAGTCAGAAGGACCTGAGTTCAAATGTGACCCCAGACACTTGACACTTAGTAGCTGTGTAACCCTGGGCAAGTCACTTAACCCCAATTGCCTCACCAAAAACAAAGTTTAGAAGATCAAATAGGATGTCTGGAAAGGACTTTAAAACTCAGAATATTGGGACTGGAGAAAAATTGGAAGCATAAATGGAAGGTGCCTTTGAAAACAGAACTCTCTGTCTCTGTTTTATGGTAAAGTAGAAATAGCTCCTAGGAATGTGAGTAATTCTTCCACTGGAGTCTTATTTATGCTGACTCACAGTTGGGAGTTCTTTCCACTACACCTGCTGTGATCATATCTGTAAACAGACCATACCTTGGCTGCACAAAGGTAAAAATGATGAATGTCAAGTCAGCTCAGGAGGCTGAGAGCTGGAATCTGGCCAGACATATTGGAAGTATCTGATCCAGCCCATCTCACTAATCTGTCTGAACTTCAGAGTCAACAAGGGGAAAAAGTTCAGTGCCTTCCCAGGTGAGGCCTGACCTTTCAGAGGTGCCAACATGGGCAGGGCCCTACTGCTCTTTCCCAGGCCCTCCTCCTACAGAACAAACATTGAGTCATAGATATTTAGGACCCAGGAGGTTCTTAAAGTGAGACTCACAGTGTTCCAGCCACTATACTCCAGGCACTGGTCATCCATCCCACCATTGATTCAATAAACATTTAAGAAATCCCACTGGCAGAGAATTCTCAAACAAGAGCTCAGTGCTCAGTGCTAGAAGATATTCAATTCCTAGATAAGCCAAGACCTCAAGATGCTGGGTGGTTGGTTGTTTTTTTTTTCATCACAGTAAGGGTAAGCTACCATCAAGTAGGTGGTAGGCAACCCTGGTAAAGTGGATACTACATTGAACTTGGAGTCCAGCAGACCTGGATTCAAATCTTCCCCCTGAAACCTATTAGCTATGTCACATTAGAGACTCATTTTCTAAATCTGCAAACAGAGAACAACAGGAGCACCTATAGCATAGGATTGTTGGGAGGATCAGATCAGATAACATATGAAAACCTTTGTGCAAACTTGAAAGAATTTTAACAAGAGAGAAGAAGGACTGGACCCATGATTTCACTGCTATAGGGAACTCTTTGAAGAGGAAACTCCCTTTACTAATGCAGGTTAGGACGTTTCCTGAAACTCTTAAAGCGGTACCTAGAACACTAAGATATTAAGTCTTGCTCAGAACCACAGAATGGATGACAGACAGAAGTTTCATCCAAGTCTTCTAGGCTAATAGATCAGCTATTAATAATGGATTTGGCTTCAAAGGAACTGGGTTAAATGTTAGCTCTGCCAACTAATTGAATCACCTTGGGCAAGTAACTTGAGTTTCCGTTTCCTCCTCTGGAAAATGAGAAAGTGGGACCAGATGATATCTAAGCTCCCATGCAGCTCCAAGCTCTATAATCCTGGGTTTAACCAACTCAGCACAGTGCCTACCACATAGTAGGTGCTTCATAAATACTTCTTGTTGACTTGACTTGATTTGGTAATTATGCCTTCAAATTCAACAGTTCTACAAACATGTACTTAGCACTTATTGTACACAGGACATTGGGATGGACCCTGTGAAGATTCAACATTTGAACAAGACATAGTCTTTCCGAAGCTTACGATCTGGAATGGGGATGGGACACAAACATAATGGTGGCAGGAAAGCATAGTCCAAAGTCAAAGGCAAAGCATTATTCAATTTGGCTAGAACAAAGAGTACATGAAGGGTATAGAACCTAGAACATCAGAGATGAGAGGGAACTTGGAGACTGTAACAATAATATCTGACATGTATAAAGTAGGTTGGGCAGCTAGGTGATGCGGTGAATACAGCACCAGGTCTGGAGTCAGGAAGACCTGAATTCAAATCTGGCCTCAGACACTTATTAGCTGTGTGACCCTAGGCAAGTCACTTAATCTTGTTTGCCTCAGTTTCCTCATCTATAAAATAAGCCAGAGAAGGAAACGGCAAACCTCTCCAGTATCTTTGCCAAGAACACCCCAAATGGCATCATGAAAAGTCAGATAAGACCAAACAACAACGAAGTGTAATATCTACATGATCTCATTTGATCTTCACAACAACCCTGTGGAACACTGTAGGTACCATTATTGTCCCCATTTTACAGATGCAGGAACTGAGGCTCAAAGGAATGAAGTTGGGGTCTGTGGTGGCATTCAAACCCTAGTCTTCCTGACTCCAGAGAGTCCAGTAATTTATCCACTAGACCATCTCATCCATGTTGTCATGTGTTGTAATGGAAATAGCAAAGAATCTGTAGTCAGAGGCCCTAGATTTTGTTTCTCCACCACCACTACTAACTAGCTACATGGCTTTGAATAAGGCACTCAAACTGGAGGAGACATGGGGTTTTTAACTGAGATCTACAAAAAAAGATGTCAGAGGGCCTGTGATGTCTTGATTTCAATGTAATTGGTTTCTTTCATAAAGCTATGGATTTGGTTTTATGCATTTAAAAGCAATCTTCTCAGAAGGGTCCATAGCTCTCACACAACTGCCAAAGGTATCCATGTGGCAAAAAATGGTTAAGAACCCCTGACCTAAATGTTCTCTAAGATCTCTTCCAATTCTAGATGCTATGGTTCTATGATGTTCCTCTTAAGAAGGAAACTGAGCCAGAGAAAGGCAAGATGACAGATGCCCAGATTAGCATGGGTTGGGCTATTCCTAAGGTGGACAAATAATGCTTGTCTGAAAAGAGGTGACAGAAAGAACAAATATTGACCCTATGATTAAAAACCCTACGAAGAGACATAAGGCCAGGAAGAAGAATGGGCAGCAAGCGAATAGCCCTATTGCACTTGAGGAACAAGGGCGGAGGGTGAAGCTTAACAACTGGTAACTCAGTGCCACTGCCTGACCCAGACGGCATTTGGATTGGTCTCACCAACTGTATCCTATCAGCCTGGTCCTTCCCTTCCTCCACCTCCCTCACACCCCTAGGCAGGCAGTAAAAGTCAGGCGGCCCTGGCAGGGACACTTTCCAAGACCACAAACAAGCTTACTAAAGAAAAGTGGGGAAAACACTTCCCATGAATCCCCCAGCCCACGGAACACCTACATGTTAGTGTTATACTGGTTCTGTGAAATCCTTGCCTTCCTCCCTGTCCCACCCAACTGATAATGACCAAACCTCTCAGGTACAAGTTAGAGAGTCAAAGAATCTCAGTGTTAGAAGAGAGGTAAGAGAACACTAGAGGGTGGATGGAGGCAGAGGAGGGCAGGTGTTCACACCAGGAAAGTAGGAGGAGGAGAAGGACCAAGGTTGCTAATGAGAATAAACAAATTCTCCCTCCTAGACTGCATGATTCATTGGACTCCCCATGGCAAGCCATTCTTAGAAATAAAGAGATTGGGGCAGGTAGGTGGATAGAACACCAGCCCTGGAGTCAGGAGGACCTGAATTCAAATCTGGCCTCAGACACATAACCCTCACTAGCTGTGTGACTCTGGGCAAGTCACTTAACCCCAATTGCCTCACCAAATAAAATAAAATAAAATAAAATAAAATAAAATAAAGGGATTCAGGGCAGAGGGGCCATGAGCATTTTTACTTCTATAAACTGCAGCTCCTATTTGTCCACCAGCTGATATACCTGTAATACTTTTGAATCTACAAACCCCTCAGTGCTTCCTGCTAACTGTCAGATGAGTAGGCAGGTTGCTGTTACCCACCCATTTTTCAAAGAAGGAAACTGCAGCCCAGCAAGGGAAGGAACATGCCAAAAAGTCACAGAATATGTTATTTAGGGCAGATCCAGGCCTCTGACCTCATGACTCTCAACCCAGTGCTTTTCCTTTACTGCAGCTGCTTAGAGACCACTCTGTAAGCTCCAGACAAACATAAGGGGACTCTTTGTTCCCAAGACTGCTGTGTACCTGAGGAGATCATGAGAGAGAGGGACCTGGAAAAACAGACTCAACCTTTGCTCCCTCCCAAATTTTCTAGCAGAAAAAAAGTCAATAATAAAAGGAAAAACATTAACCCCTTGGTACGCTCAACAAGACATCCATAGGCTTCAGTGCCTTGGAACCTAGAATGTCAGAGCTTGAAGGAACCTCAAAACACAGAATGTGTGAATGAGGAACACAGAACATTGGAGCACTGAAAATTAGAACAATTAAAGGTCCTAAGTATTTGACCTAATGCAGGAATCCACTCTCTAGGATTCCACAGAGAGGGTCAACCATATCGGGATACCACAAGTGAACGCAAACTCACTGTCCAATGAGTACAAGCCACAAATGAACCTGAAGGTTTGCCTCTTAGAATCTCTAGCTCCTTTCAAAGCCCAGGTCAAATACCAATTTCTACAGGAAACCTTCCATATGTCCATTTACTTGATTTTACATTGTATTGATTTTGTAGTTATGTGTGTGTATACATGTTTCTTCAGACAGGAGGTAAGCTCCCTGAGGGCAGGCCCTTTTCCTTTTTCTTTTCATAGCCTCAGAGTCTAGCACAGTGCCTGGCATATATTAAGCATTTAATAGTTGTTGAATGACTGAAAACTACATAGAATCAGAACAGATCATGTGATAGATAACAGAAAAAGCACAAAGGGGCCACATGCTCCCAGGCATCTTTTTTCCTGGACAGCACACTGGGACTAATCCTCTCCAGTTACATGTGACCAACTGAAAGATCATAAGGCCTAGATTTCATCTCAAAGACCTGCCCTTGTGACCCCAAAAACCTGCAACCCCCGTCCAGAATATCTTTTCAAGTCAAATCAATAAACATTTACTGAGCACCTATCCACTTGTAAAAAATGTTACCCAAGTCTTCTTATGTACTTTGGGAGCTATAAATGCCAACAGTTAATCAGGTAACAAATTCACATAACAGATTAAGCAGAGAAGAAACCATAGAATCTCATATCTAGAGTTGGAAGAGACCCTAGAAGTCATTTAATCCAACCTGTACCTAACCAGGAACCCCCTCATCCAAGAGCTCTGACAAAAGGTTATGTAACCCCTTCCTCCCCAATCTAGATGGCTTCTAGTGATAGAGAACTCACTTCTACCTAAAATAGACAATTCCACTATTAGGAATTTTTTTCCTTATATAGATTCAAAATCTCCCTCTCAGCAACCTATTGTTTCCTAGTTCTTCCATCTGGAGGCAAAGAATAAGTCTAATCTCTGTTTCTTATATCAGTCCTTGAAATACTTTGAAATAAGCTGTCTCCCACAGTAGTCAATGACTATAGTAATCTACTGTTTGATATACCCAAAGACTCTAGCTTCTGGGATAAGAACTTACTATTTGACAAAAACTGCTGGGAAAACTGGAAAATAGTGTGGCAGAAACTAGGCATAGACCAACATCTTACACTGTATACCAAAATAAAATACAAATGGGTACATGATTTAGATATAAAGGCTGATGCTATAAGCAAACTGGGAGAACAAGGAACAGTTTATCTGTCAGATTTGTGGAGAATGGAAGACTTTATGACCAAACAAGAGATAGAGAACATTATGAAATGCAAAATGGATAATTTTGATTATATGAAATTGAAAAGTTTTTGCACAAACAAAGTCAATGCAACTGAGATTAGGAAGGAAGCAGAAAACTGGGAAAGAATTTTTACAACCAGTGTCTCTGATAAAAGCCTCATTTCTAAAATATATAGAGAATTTAGTCAAATTTATGAATACAAGTCATTCTCCAATTGATCAATGGTCAAAGGATATGAACAGGCAGTTTTCAGATGAAGAAATTAAAGCTATTTATAGTCATATAAAAATGCTCAAATCATTATTGATTAGAGAAATGCAAATCAAAACAACTCTGAGGTACCACATCACACCTATCAGATTAGCTAACATGACAAAACAGGAAAATGATAAATGCTGGAAAAGATGTGGAAAAATTGGAACACTAATGCATTGTTGGTGGAGTTGTGGACTGATCCAACCATTCTGGAGAGCAATTTGGAACTATGCCCAAAGGGCTATAAAATTGTGCATACCCTTAGACCCAGCAACACTAATTCTAGGTCTGTATCCCAAAGAGATCATACAAATGGGAAAAGGACTCATATGTACAAAAAGATTTACAGCAGCTCTTTTTGTGATGGCAAAGAATTGGAAATTAAGGGGATGCCCATCAATTGGGGAATGGCTGAACAAGTTGTGGTATATGAATGTAATGGAATACTATTGTGCTACAAGAAATGATGAGCAGGCAGACCTCAGAAAAACCTGGAAAGACTTATATGAACTAATGCTGAGTGAAGTGAGCAGAACCAGGAGAACACTGTACACAGTAACAGCCATGACATGGGATGACTAACTTTAACAGACTCATTTCCTCTCAGCAATGCAAGGATCCAAGACAACTCCAACGGACTCATGATGGAAAACGCTGTCCACATCCAGAGAAAGAACTGTGGAGTCTGAATGCAGATCAAAGCACATTATTTGATCTCTCTCTTTTTTCTTTTTCTTTTTTGTTTGTTTCTTCTGTCTTGTGGCTTCTCCCATTAGTTTTTATTCTTCTTTACAACATGACTAATGTGAAAATAGGTTCAATATGAATGTATATATAGAGCCTATATCAGATTGCATGGTGTCTTGGGGTAGGGGGAGGGGAAAGACGGGGAGAAAATTTGGAACTCAAAATCTTATGGAAGTGAATGTTGAAAACTTAAAATAGATAAATAAATTAAGTCTTCTCTTTTGGGTGCTAATGATCCTCAGTTTCCTAAATGGACCTTTCATGTGACAGTGTCAAGGTCCTTCCAGAATGTGAATTCATCCTGAAGATAGTCTTCCTCACCCCCCCCCAAAAAGATATTCTTCCTCAAATGTGGACCCAGAAAACTGAATGCAATACTTCAAGTGTGGTCTTACCAGGGCAGTGGGACTTTGATCCCCCTGGACCTGAATCCTGTGTCTCTCTCAACACAGCCCACAGTATAACTTTCACCTCCCCAGACCTGGAACTTATATCTATTTGAATACAACCCAAAATCACATCAGCTTTAGCAGTATCCAGTAGGGATTTCATTTCCATAGATCTGGATCCCATATTTCTATTGATACAGCCTATCATGTGACTTTCATCTCCCCAGAACTGGGCCCTATATCTCTCTGAATACAACCCAAAATCACATTAGCTTTGGCAGCATCTCCCTGAATCTGAACCCTATACCTCTCTTCATACAGATACAAATCACATTAGCTTAGGTAACTACCATGTCACTTTGTTTATTACTACAGTCGAGGTAGAAAAGACAGGGCTAAGGAGAACATTGTACACAGTAACAGCCACATTGTGCAATGACTGACTTTGTTAGACTTAGCTTTTCTCAGCGATGCAATGATCTAAGACAACCCCAAAAGACTCATGATGGAAAATGCTATCCATATCCAGAGAAAGAAACGTGGAGTCTGAATGCAGATCAAAGCATACTATTTTCTCTTTTTTTTTCCTTTCTCATGGTTTTTCCCTTTTGCTCTGATTCTTCTTTTATAACATGACTAACGTGAAAACATGTTTAATATGATTGTACATGTACAGTCTATATCAGATTGCACTCCATCTTGGGCAGGAGGAGGAGGGAGGACAGGGAAAAATTTAGAACTCAAAATCTTACAAAAGTGGATGTTGAAAACTAAAAATTAAAATAAGTAAATTTTAAAAGGAAAAAAGACAAAGACATGGGCTACATGTTAGTACAGTTGGGCGGATTAAGAAATATTTGAAAAGGCTGGGACAAAGAATATTCATTCATGGTATGACATCAACTCAGAAGGAGGTCTAACGGAATGCCGAAAGAATCTGTGATTGGCCCTGTGATCTTTTACACTTTTATCAATGACATGGATAAAGGCATAAATTATATGCTCATCAACTTTGCTGATAATACAAGGTTAGGAAGCAGAGTTAACATATTGGCATACAGAGTTGGCATCCAAAAAGGCCTCAGAAGGCTAACACATCAAGTTGAATTTAATAAAATGCAATTTAATAGGGATAAATGTAAAGTATTACATTTGGACTCAAAAAATCAAGTTCACTTATACAAGCTGAGGTAGATATGGCCAAATGGCAATTTGTCTAAAAAAGACCTGATGATTTTCATGGACTAGAATCTCAACATGGGTAAACAATGTGATGGGGAAGCCAAAAAAGCTAGTGAGATCTTAGAATGCATTAAACAACAGGTAGATGTTGCTGAGAGACAATTTGGGGCTCCATGTAAAGGAAAACTAGCTAGCAATTAGCGCTATTCAAAAGTGGAATGGACTACCTTAGAAGGCAGTGGATTTCCTCGCACTACAAATGAAAGCTGGCTGACCACTTATGTTCAGGTGCTATCTGGACGAAATCGCCTTTGCCTTCCGACTCAAGAAGAGCCTGTGGTTTATATGAAGCTTGCAGTCCGCTAAACCCCCTTGGACTTTCTCACATGATGCTTGCCTTCCCCAGACTCCCCCATCTTTTACTTGCATAGTTGTTGGCGGGTTTTTTCATCCATGTGAAGAACTTCACATTTCATCTCAATTAAATAACATGTTTAGATTCTTCCTCATCATTCCAGCACAAAGCGTAGCCTGTCAAGAGCTAGCAAGGACCTTAGGAATGCTCTAGTCCAAATTCCTATAATTATAAAGGAAGAAATTGAGGCCCAGATGAAAAAGAAGTGACTTAATCAAGGTCACACACCTAGTTCATGGTGAAGTAGGAGACTAGGGCTACAGCTGGCCCTTGAAGGCTAGCTGAGATTTGGATAAAAGAAGATGAAGAGACATGATTCAGGGAATGGAGGAAGTTGTCTTGGGACACGGGGCCAGGAACAGAAAAGAGAAAAGAGAGAATAGGAAAGGGGAGAGGCAGTTCAGCGTGACCTGATTTGGAACCAAGTCTGGGGGAAGAGGTGATGGCAAGTGAGTTGGGAAAGAAAATAGGGCACAATTTTCCTTGAGGGCCTTGAGGCAAAGGCTTATGACAGAGGAGGAGGTGAAACTTGGGCACTGGGCCCCTTCCTTCACCCACCCTTCTTGCTTTTTCCCATTCTGAGCTCCAGGAGGGGGGAAAATCCTCTTCATCCTCCTGGAGTGGTCCTTTCCCATAACAATAAACTAGGAAGTAGCGGGGGTGTTGTTCTATGACAGGAGCAAGAGAGAAGAAAAACAGGATTTCCTAGGTCTAGTGCCAGCCTCCAAAATCACCAGGATCAGTCTTTATCTCCTGCTACATTTTTAAACCCAATTTGAGTCACCACGAACTCCTGAGCTCCACCCGCCCTGCCTGCTGTGCCCGAAGCCTCAGCATCCTGCACTGAACCCTTGATTCGTTCTACAGATAGTGAAACTGAGGCCCAAAGAATCTCAATGTCGTGCCAAAAGTAACACAGTGAGTCAGAGAAAGAACCAGCACCAGCACTCAATTCTCCTAACACCAGGTACCAGACGCCAATGAATTACACTGTCTCTGAGCGGGTCTTTTCCTCCCCACTCCCCAACTTCCATTTAAAAAAACAACAACTAATAATATCCTTTTCTATAGCCTTTTTTTTGTATCCAAAGTCTCAAGGTTTTATTGATGAAAAGGTCTAAACAGGACCTGCCCCCTTTCTATGGTTCACAAGATTTAGAGTGAGAAGGCACCTTAGAAATCTAGTCCAACTTCCTAATTTTACAGTGGAAAAGGCAGTCCAGTGAAAGGAAGGAATTTGCCCAAGGTCACACATCATGTTAGTGGGAGAGCCAGGACTATAACCCCCATACGAAAGTCACTTCTCCTTCCTAAAACTATTTTTGCAGCACCTGGTCTGGCTCTCCTTGCCCCATCACACTCTAGCCCTACTAGACTATAAGCTCACAGAGGGCAGGAAGTATGTCCTTTTTTTTTTATCTGTGAAGTCCCCAGTGCCTAACACCATACTGTGGGGATAAGGACAAGGATCAGATCTGTGATTTCTTTTGGTGAAGAAATTTCCTCTCCCAACGAACCAATGCAGGTCAGCATCTCCTCTTCAAGTTATGGTTTCAGTTACCTAGATAGAACTTTGAGAGGTTAAGTGATTTGCCCAGGGTCACACAGCTAGTATATGCCAAGGTTAGGACTTGAACCCAGATCCAGGTGGAAACTAGCTTTCCACCAACTACACTAAATAAATGTGTACCGAACCAAACTAAATTAAAATGATGCCAAGACTCCTGACTCTCAGTCCTGAACACTTTCCATGACACCCATGCCTTCATTATGACTATTCCAATACCATTAGCTCTCAATTAACCAGAAATAGATTATTGGGATTGCAGGGAACATCAGTCCTTAGTGTAATAAAGGAGACAAGACAGGGGACCACATGGCTACAATACAAGCAATAATAATTCAAATAATAATAAAACACCATTTCTATGGTGTTTTACAGTTTATAAAGCACTTTCCTTAAAACAACCCTGAGAAGTGACTAATAGAAGGATTATTTCCATTTTACAGATGGGAAGGAATCAGAGGTCAGTAAAGTACAATGACTTAGCTATTATTAGACAAATACTATTTATTACCAAAGCTGACCAGGTTATTCCCCTGCTCAAGAAGTTCCAGCAGCTCCCTATGGCCTCTAGGAGAAACTATACACTTCTCTGTTTAGCAGTGAAAACCCTGAAGAATCTGGTTTTGACCTCCCTATTCTGACCGACTACACTTTCCTTAACATGCTAGATGGTGCATTCACACTGGCCTGCTTACTGTGCCCAGCATACAAGACTTCATCTCTCATCTCCATACCTTTGCACAGGCCATTCCCCAATGTCCAGACACCCTCCTCATCCCACCTCTTAAGAGACCCTAGATCCTCCAAGGGACAGTTCTAGAGCTGCTTTCAACAAGAGACCTTTCCTAATACCACCAGCTGCCAACATTTCCCCTTCTGAAATTTGTATTCCTTTTTATATTTTTAAATTTATCTACATGAAATAAATTGTTTACCCCAAAAGAATGTAAGCTCTTTGAGGGTGGGGATTCTTGTGTTTATTTTTGTTTTCACTTTGTCTTTGTATACCCAGTGGCTAGCTCATTTCTATGTGCTGACGTCATGGGGCTCTTGGTTTCTTTCTCCTTGATTCTGGGGCCCTGCATATCAAACCTGCCCGTCAGATTTGTGTCTTCCAGACTACACGCCATTCACTTAGAGTTGGTAGCAAACAGTGGATACCAGCCCACATCCACCCATCATCCTTTGGATGTGGCCAATGCTCGGTTCCAGTCAACCTCCTCCTCGGGACCCACTGAGGCAAGGACAGTTCTATGCCCCTGGTCAGCCTGAAGAAGTTATAGAAGCCAGGACCTTGTTTCCTTTTCCCAAATGAATTTGGGCCCCAGCTCTTCGAAGGGGGGAATGATGGAATCCTAAAAAAGCTGCCCCCATCCCCAGTATTCTAACTTCCTTATGGGCCCCACTGAACAGCAGGAATGTCCTGATTTAACAATCTGGCTTTAACCACACCACAGGCCCCCAGACTCAATATAGCCACTGCCCCTGGCTAGCCACTGCCCCTGGATCAAATTCACATATTTGAACAGGTGTGTTCTTGCACCCAACCACAATCACATCATCTATTTAGCCTAAGACAGGACCGTAACATCTAACTATCCATCTTGACCAGACGGGACCACAATAGCTAGCCAATCAGAAAGCAGCAGGACCAGGATGTTTGACCACTGAACCATAGAAGGGACCCCTACCCTATTACCTAATCCCTTGACAAACCCCTCCTGCCTTTTTAATATTCATAATTGATGTTATGCAATTGCATCTTTACCCTATAAAAATCCATCTTGCTTTCTCTGAAGTTGCTGGTTCCTCTTGGAACCTAGCCTGCTTCTGAAGGGCATCAATCTTCAATAAAGGCTTATACTTGGATTAGAGGTGGTCTGACTCTGAATTTTTGAGACGGTGTCACCATGAAACACCATCAAACAAACAACATAGTAGGCAGGATTTGAGCCCAGTTCTCCCCAACTTTAGGCTCAGCCCCCTTTTCACTATACCTTATTGTTTTTTTACTCAAGAATATGAAAGCATATAAGGGTACCAGTTTTACAAGAGGGGCTCCCTCTGTCTGAAGGGGAGGGGCCGGGATCAAGGGAAGCTTCACAGAGGAGGTGGAGCCCAAACTGGCCTTGAAAGGGAGGTAGAGTTGTGTTGGCTTTTTTTTTCTGTCTATTTTGGTGAGGCAATTGGGGTTAAGTGACTTGCCCAAGGTCACACAGCTAGTAAGTGTCCTGTGTCTAAGGACATATTTGAACTCAGGTCCTCCTGACTCCAAGGCTAGAGCTCTATCCACTGCGCCACCTAGCTGCCGCAGGGGTAGGGTTTTAACAGGCCGGATGGGCAAAGGTATTGGAAGCACAGGGGAAAATGTGTGCAAAGTCTCCAAGGCTTGAAAGCTGAGCATCTGTTCTGAGAAAGGTGAAGCAATATTGGACGGAGCAGCAGCAGACAGCAGGCACTCACTGAAACAGTCAGGGAACACGAGGTCAAAACAGAGCTCGGCTAATCATGATGAGTGTGGACTTGAGGAATCACGATCACGACCTTTCTCCGCTCTTCCATGAAATCCTCATTTGTAAAGTGAAGGGGCTGGACGAGATGACCTTGAAGGGCCCTCCATCTCTAGAGCTCTGATCCCATAATCCTCATTTTAATCTCCAAACTGGCTCCAGGGGAAGAGCAGAGAAAATGTACCCCACCCCCTTCCTTCCCTGGAGAGGTGACGGTCCATGGGTGTGGAATACTGCATCTAGATGAAGGCAATGTCTTGATTGATTTTACTTAACTTTTTTATTTTTCTTTTTAAATCTTTCTTTATGGGAAAGCTTGCTGGATACAGGAAAGGGAAGGATAGACTCAGAATAAAAACAAAAAAATAGTTTTGAATGTCTTTTACAATTCTATGAGTCACTCATTTATTAATTCATTTATTCAACAAACATTGAGAACCTATTGAGCACAAAGGATTGTGAGGGATACACAGAAGAGAAACAAGAAACTAGCCAAGAGGAGGAAGGCTTAGAATGACTTGGTGAGGTTTAGTCCCTGATTTGAGGTGACTCCTAGGCAGTTTCTAAGAAGAGCGTCTCAGGATGGTCCCCAGGTTGATTTCAGCCCTCCTCTGGTGCCTAGGCTCCTGTAACAGCCAGTCACAGGCCAGCTGAGTGTGTCAGGCCCCCACTTCCCTTGAGTATAAAGGGGCACTCCTTCTTCCTGAAGACATTGATAGGCTACCTCTGCCTCCTTCAGTGAATCCACCTGGTTCCCATGCTGCTGGAGGCATCCCAGGACTCAAGCACTGATCCTTTCCAGTCATCTCAGCTCCTGCCCACTGCAGCCTTTTGCCTCATCTTTTTTGCATTCAAGAAAGAGCCAGAATCAAATCCTCCCCAAGCTCACAGCGAATACTGTTATCTCCTGGGGCAGTAGCAAAGAAAGAATGAGAATGCAAACACAAAATAGAACCTAGGAACACAGAACAGAGGATGGCAGTGCTAGAAGAAACCTTAGGCCACAAGAACATTTAGAGCTAGATGGTACCTTAGAATACTGAGTGCCAGACCCTCCATCTTGGCTCCGGGCATTTCCTCTGACTGTCCCCTATGCCTGGTATGCGGTATGCACTCCCTCCTCATCTCCACCTACTGACCTTCCCGGCCTCCTTCAAGTCCAAACTAAAATCCCATCTTTGCTTGGAAGCCTTTCCCAATGCCTGTTAACGCTAGTGCCTTTCCTCTGTTAATTATTTCCTACTTATCCTGTATATAGCCGGTTTGTACATATTTGTTTCCTTGTTTCCCCCCTCTTAGACTGTGAGCTCCTTGAGAGCAGGGACTGCCTTTTGCCTCTTTTTGTGTTTCCAGCACTTAGCCTTAGCAGAGTGCCTGGCACATACCAGGTGCTTAATAAATGTTTATTGATGATTTGATTGATTGTCTGAATTGGAATTTCAGAGCTGAAGGAACCTTGGAACATAGACTGGAGCAAGAAGGTCTCAGGACAGAAGTTTTCAGAGCTGAAAAAGGCGTGAAAACACTGAAATGTCAGAGCTGAGTGCGATCTCAGAATATAAGAAAGTCACAGTTGGAAGGGACTTTAGAACATATACAAAAAATGACTTTATTTAGAAGGTAACTTAAGAAATCGTGTAGGCCAACACCCGCGTTTTATAGAACAAACTTTTCAAAGTCCCTGAGAAATGACATTTACAACTACAGTTTACATCACTGGTTATGAGCCCAGCCAGGGCTGCAAACCCCGGTGCCCAGGCTCCCAGCACCTGTGACACTATGCTTATTCAACAAATATTTGTTAAATGCCTGTTCTATGGAGTTCAGGTCAATAAACTAGACCAACTCTCCCCAAAGACAAATGACACAGAGGGGTGAAGACGGGTACTCTAGGTCACATAGCAAACTAGCAGAAGGGATTGGGTCAGCGACCTTCATTGCCTATTTCCCAAATCACAGAATTCCAGAATTAGAATGAGACTAAAAGATCATCTCCTCCAATTCCCTCATTTTACAGAGAAGAAAACTGAGGCCTAATGGGCGAAGTGATTTGCCCAATGCCACCCAGACTGTCAGTGGCAATCAGGACCAGAACCTGATTTCCGTTCAGTCCCCTCTCTACTGTAATAATCCTGAGAAAGATTCCATCCACCCATCTCACCACCTCTCTGAAGGCGGACAATTCCCCTCCCCCAGTCCTGCTCTTATTACTTGGAGAGCTCCAGGCTCAATTTAAAAAAATCATTTTGTGCAATTAAATTATGAGGCTGGACCCACATGGACTGGGAGTTCCTGGAAATGATTGGTCCTTGGTAATCACAACCAGAACTGCTGGTCTCAAAGGAGACAGTGTTGGGAAGAAGCAGACCAGAGGTTAGGAGAGGAAAAATGCTCCCTCTCTGCTCACTCAGAGCTTGCCGTAAGTTGTTCTACAGTAGCTTGTTCCATGACAGGTTATTTAAACATCCCACTGGCCATCCAGTACAAAGATCATGGGCTAGTGCATGCCCCTGTGAAGGGGTGAAAGTAAATAGAGCCCAGAGAGTAGAGACAGAAGCACTATGTCAAACTTTACAGCAGGAGAGCCCGGATGCCCAATCTATAAAGTTGGGGAGCAGGCAAGAGGCCTCAGAAATCATAGAGTATGCAAGCTTATCCTAGAAGCAAAGATAAGGATATTCACTCCCCTCCCTCTGTGCATTAAAGAACTGGGGGGCTCAGACTGTGGAGCACTGAAAAGCCTGTCAGACTTAGCTGACGTATTGCTTGGCTTGGTTTTTTTTTTCTTTCCATTCTTTTTTTGTTGTTGTTGTTAAAAGAGATAGCTCAGCTCAGTGGGTAGGCGAGGGATATGTTCCCAAATGAAAATGATGGCAAAGGGATATGAATTATTAATATTTTTAATCATAAGGTGCTGTTTTGAAAGGAGCAAGCTCAGGTACTGAGAATGCCATGAAAACTTCCTATCTTTTTCTCACAATGACTCTAAAACCAGTGTTCTTTCTACCATATCACACCCCAAACTCCATGACAATAGGGTTGCCAGAGTGATTTCTCTTAAGGAGATATTTGAATATATCCTTCCTCTATTCAATAAGCTCCATAAAATGTCTTGTTTAGCTTTTAAAGTTCCTGTGGCACAGTGATTAGAGCAATGGGCCTACAGTCACAAAGACCTGAATTCAAAATCTTGCCTCAGACACTTATCAGCTGTGTGACTCTGGGCAAGTCACTTAATCTGTTTGCCTCAGTTTCCTCAACTGTAAAATGAGGATAATAATAGCATCTAGCCATAATAGCAACAACCCAAGGCTGTTGTGAGGATCACATGAGATAATATTGGTGAAGGGCTTAGCACAGTGTCTGGGATATAGTAGGCACTTAATAAATCCTTCTTTCCTTCCTTCCTTCTAGCCTGGTCCCCTTCTATCTTTCCAGATTCACTGGGCATTATTCGCCTCCCTGTGTTCTAAGATTGAGCCAAACTGGCCTTCTCCCTGGTTCCTCCCACACAGCACTCCACCTCCAGGCCGTTACACTGGTGATCTCAGTTGTCTGAAACATACTCCATCCTTCCCTCAACCTCAAGGAGTGCAGTCCTTCTCTCCCATCCTTTGCATGAAACCTTTCCTGATCTCTTCCCCATGGCCACGGCCCTCCTTCTCCAAAGTCTTTGAATTGATGTATTCTCTTTATATTTACTCTATACATAACTTAGATATGATCCTGCTGTCTTCCAGTTAGAACGGGACGTGTTCTGGAAACAAAGGGGGTTCCTGTCCACTGGGGAATGGACTAACAAAGTATCGTATATGAATGTAATGAAATACTATTGTGCTGTAAAAAAATGATGAAACAGATAGTTTCAAAGAAATCTGGAAAGACTTGTATGAACTGGTGTAAGGTGAAATGAACAGAGCCAGGAGAACAATTTGGTCAGCTGAGGGTTACAGTGGATGGAATATCAGGCCTAAAGCCAGGGAGACCAGAGTTCAAATCCTATCTCAGACTCTTACTAGCTGTGGGACCCTGAGTAAGGCACTTAACCACTGTGTGCCTCAGTCTCCTCATCTATAAAATGGGGATAATAATAGCACCTACCTCCCAGGGTTGTTGTGAAGATTAAATGAGATAATAATTGTAAAGCGCTTAGCACAGTGCTTGGCACATAGCGAACACTATATAAATGTTAGCTATTATCATTATCATTATCGTTGTTGTTGTTAAAATGTAGCCTAAGATACACACTAGCTGTGTGATCCTGGGCAAGTCATTTAACCTCTGTCTGCCTCAGTTTCCTCACCTGTAAAGTGGGGATAATAATAGCACCTAACTTTCAGGATTGTTGTGAGGATCAAATAAGATAATAGCTGTAAAGCGTTTAGCACAATGCCTGGTACCTATTTAGCACTATATAAACGTTAGCTGTTATTATTACTATCATCATCATCATTATTATTATCATTATTATTATTATTTTATCACCGTACCAACATTATAAAAATGATGGACTTTAAGAGACTTAAGAACTCTGACTGACAATGCTGAGGCCTGCTACCCACCTTCTGACATGGAGGGCACAGAGTCAGGCTGCAGAAGAAGACACATGTTCCTGAGACATGGTCATTGTGGGAATTTGTTCTGTTTAACCATTTAGATTTGTTACAAGGGTTTTGTTTTTCTTTTCCTTTTTTTTCCCAATAGAGAGGGATTGAGAAGGGGGCTGGGGAAGGGAGAAGTATCTGGCATATAGCAGGTGCTTACTAAATGCATGTGAATTGATTGATGAAACAGCCTGTGTTAGATTCATTTTTGTATCCCTTAAAGGTTCTTGCACATAGAGGGTACTTCAAAAACATCTGAGGAACACCTGGTGATCTCATCACTACCCATCACTCTGTTTTCCTTCTCGCTCGTCAGCAACTCGGAAGCAGCTCCATGTCCACCTCCCAAACCCTGGGCCATCCTGGAATCCAGGAGCACACCCTGGAGCTGCTCTCCCGGGGCTTGGCCTAATATGGCCCTATGTCCTCCAGCCACATCCAGATTGGTCCCGGGGATATTCTGCCTCCTGCCTAATGGACAGAATAAAGGTCAATGGGGAGGAACAACTTGTTGAGAGAAGAGGGGAGGTGTACTCTGTGGGAGGTTAAAGCAAGGCTGCAATAACGTTCCCTCATGCAGCGTGGGCTGATAGCAATAGCCCTGGGCTACAAGGCCAGTCCTGATCCTGATATTAACTCACTGTGTGGCCACAGACAGGTCAGCTCCTTCTCTGAGCTTGAGTCTCCTTATCTGTAAAGAGAGACAACACTCTAAAGTAGGGTTTCTTAAACTGGGATCTGCAAGTATTTTAAAAAGTGTCATTTTACAAACTATTACAACATTGATTACTTTCCTTTCAAATCCTACGTATTTTATTCTATATATTTAAAAACACAATTCTGAGAAAGGCTTCACGGGTTTCACCAGCCTGCTAATGGGGTCTGTGACATACAAAAAAGGTAAAAAATTCCTACTCTAAAGTCTCTTCCAAATGTCCCTCCCCAAATAAGTCCCTATCCAACCTTTAAAACTCAACTGAAGTGCCACCTCCTCGAGGAAGACTTTCTTGATTCCTTTCTTGGCAATCTTTCTCATTATACCTTGTTCATACTTCTCAAATGCACTGATCATAAAATATAATATATTACAGCAGGGGTGGGGAACCTATACTAGAGTGACCCATAGGCAATGAGGTGGTGCAGTAGATAGGGTGCTAGACCTGAAGGAAGACATGATTTCAAATCCTGACTCAGATATTTACTAGCTGTGTGACTCTGGGTAAGTCACTTATCCTCTGCCTGCCTCAGTTTCCTTATCTGTAAAATTAGGGAAATAACATCTTCCTCACAGGGTTGTAGTGAGCATAAAATGAGATAATATTTGTAAGTTGTTTTGCAAGCTTTAAATTATATATAAAATGTATTAAATAAATATTTAAATTCTAGCTATTACTATTATTATCATGATTATCTGAGTTTATGTCGTATGCCCCTACTAAAATCCATGAAGGCAAGGATTGTCTTATCTCAGTTTTGAATCTTATCTTGTTACAAGGCACTTAATAAATGTTTTCATGAATGAAGCATTGTACTTGAGTCAAAAGTCTCGGTAGTCCTACTTATCAGTTGTACGTCCCTGCGCAAGGCACTTAAACTTGCTGAGCCTCGGTTTCATCATCTGTGAAATGGGAAAGAAGATCCTCGCCCTAGGTACCACACAGTTTTATTGTGAGGAAGGCATTTTGTGACCCTCAAAGCACTAGGTCAGGAGTTAACAGGCCTAGGGTCTGTGATTACTTCCACCATCCACCTCCTTCATTACTATTCACATACCGCCAAACACAGCTGGAGAAAATCATGACGCCATGTCAACTGGACTCACTACAAATTTATGTTATCTAATCTCAACTAGTCCCTCATTAAAGCAACTAAAAATCATATTCCTCCCTAATTTATTTACTATCCCCTTCTTAGCAGCTATTCTAAACCTTTTCTCTCATTAAGCCTCTCACAGGGGTAACCCCCCCCCAATCACCCTCTGAGCTGAAGACCTTATGTCACACAAAGATTGAAACCACTGGAAAAAAGATCTTCTTTCTTTCCTTCTCCTTATTCTGACATCATTTGGACATTTTCCTCTGCTATTTCTTTCCTTCTAGCTGTTTACCTGAAATTTATTGTCCATCACATCTTCCTACATGACCTAAAGATGACTTTAACACAGATGGTTTTAACAGTGAAGATCCCTGGTGTGTCCAAATTTCGTCAATAAGAGATTGCAAAAGGATTGAAGAAACTTAGAAGGCAAAAGGGAGATTTTCAGTGAATATTCCTAAAGAAGGGGCCAGGCCAATGTAACATTTGCTTTCGGAGGTTTGTCAGAAACCTCATGCTTTTCAACCACAGAAAATTGTAAGAGCAAAATCTGTTGTCAATTTTTCAACTAAAAAAAAGCCACAAGGATGCTTTGAACCTGGGTGGGTATTTTTTTCCTCCTATTTCAGCATTTTTCACAAAGGTTTAGTGTGGAAAACTAATGTGAATTTGAATGTTATAGGTCACTTGCAGATCAAGTGTTTTACTTTGTGAACAATGTCTCCACTCTGAAGCAACAGGATTTGTGGAACGTCTACTTTCTTATGACCGTTCACTATGTTGCAACATATGCTGCATGCATTGAAAAATACCAGTGATTTCTAATTGCATTGTGAGGATAAAGAACTTGCTTCTTACCAAACAACACTTTGGGCCTCATTTGAACTCTCCATGAAATAATGACTGATTACTCATAAAATATATTAGGAATTGGACTGATTTGGTTTCTTTTAGATGTAATCAGTATATGAATTTGAAAGAAAAATGTGTTTTCAAGAAGGACAATGGAGAGTTTAAGTAATGTTGGAAGAGAGGAAATTTGGCAAATCTGCTTGCAGGCAGGAATTGTTTTTCCCCATGAAATCATCTATGTATTTGGGCTTTTGTTTGCTGCACAACTGTGCAATTATAAAGTGCCTCTTAGGTTTAGTTGGAACTTTCAGACAAGGCCACTTTTTTAATTTAATTTACAGTTTAAGGAGTTCTGTGATGGCAAAAACCTATTTTTGTATCTATAAGATTATGTGAATTTTTCTTTTTCTTAAGTGATATTTTATTTTCCCCCCAATTAGGTGTAAAAACAATTCTAACATTTGTATGAATTTTTCAATGTGAATTCTTCACAATATGGCTTGACTCTATATACTGAATGTATTTCTTCAGTGTTTAAGGCTACTTATTTATATAGCTTCTGAAGGTACATTGGTTAGGGAAGCTTTGCCCTAATACTTCTTATTGCATTAACAAATTATAGGTATTACTTGAAAAAAAAAGAATGCGGACAAAATGGAAATAGAAAGAATCCACTAGTCACCTCTTGAAAGAAACCCCAAAATGGAAACTCCCAAGTACATCCTAGCCAAAATCCGGAAATTCCACGTCAAAGAAAAATACTGCAAGATGCCAAAAAGAAAGAATTCAAGTACGGAGGAACCACAATCAGGATCACACATGATTTAGCAGCCACCACTATAAAGGAGTAGAGAGCTTGGATACAATATTCCATGAGGCAAAGGATCTGGGTGTACAGCCAAGAATAACTTAACCAGTAAAATTGAGTGTAATGCTACGAGGGGTAAAAATGGATCTTTAATGAAATAGAGGACTTCCAAGTATTCCCGAGAAAGTGAATTTTGGCTGATTAAAACAAAAAATGTATTTATTTATTTATCTAAAAATTTTTCATAACTCGGCCCATTCCTACTCCTCCTATCTTCTTTCATTTTACTCCCCTCCACACATTCTGTGATCTAACTACACTAGCCTACTTGTAGCTCCTCAAATAGGATGTCTCTGTGCCTTTACATGGGCTGTCTCCTCCAGGAATGCTTTGCCCCATAACTTCTGCCTCCTTACTTCCCTTGGCTTCTTTTAAGACATAGCTTAAATCCTATCTTCTGCAGGAGGCCTTTCCCAATTGCCCAAGCTGCTAGTGCTTTCTCCTTACAGATTATCTCCAATCTACTCTGGATGTGTTATGTATACACAGTTATTTAACTCCTACATAGCACTGGGAGACTCAGTGATTCATCCAGGGCTACATTGCTAGTGTGTGCCACGGGTACTCAGAACAATTCCTTAAGCACTCAAAATTAAAGCTTGATGTTTGGGTGAGCTGACATCATTGAGGACCATACCACTATAATGAGCTGCCATTCTTAGGGAGTAAAGAGAGGCCAAGACTTGTTAGCTTAGGCTCTCAGAGAAGATTAGTGACTGGGGAAACTCATCCCTGCAAAGCCATAGGGAATTAGAGATGGGACATATCAATCAGCTCAGAAACCAGTTGGATATCTCCTGGGACAGAAAAGCAGGCAAACCTGTTCTAGACCTAATGAATCATCACCCCCTGAAGAGAAAGTTTCTTTGTCCTCCTTCCTGTGGGGTTTAAGGGATTTCCTTCAAAACTGACCAGAGCTAGCCTGCTTTTCACATAGCAGCTCTGCTTCTTAATGATGCGGCAGATAATTTAAATCTGTACCAACTGCCCATGACTCTATCATTCTCTAAGTCTGGCAAAGCATTTTCCTCAGAATAGTTCTGAGAGACAAAGTGAAAATATCACTCTTTACACATGCAGAGAAGTGAAAAGCCCTCCTTCCCCCACCTTTAGTAAGGACTGGTGACTAGTCCTCATCCAGCTCTTCGGACTTCAGTTTCACTCAACTCACCCAGCATTTAGTAAAGTGCCCATCATGTGCCAGGAAGGCACAATGAAAGGCACTGGAAACACAAAACCAAAAGAAATAGTCCTTCAGCTCAAACAGTTTACATTGTACCAGGAGAAAATAGTACAACATTTAGTAAATACCAAAAATACATACAAAATAAAAACAAGGTCATCTTGAGGAGGGTGGAAACACTAACAACTGGAAGGATAGACGTGTGAAAGGGATGTTTAACTTGGGGCCCACAGGTGCCTGAGGGGTCTCTGAATATATTACAGGGGGCTATGAACTTGGATGGGGAAAAATGCCTTTATTTCAATATATTTGGTTTCCTTTATAATCCTACGCCTTTTATTTTATGTACTTAAAGACATTATTGAGAGAAGGGATCCCTAGGTTTTACCAGACTGCCGAAGGGGTCGATGAGACCCCAAAAGGCAAAGAATCCCTGGAGTGAGAGGCAGTCTATGATTCAGCCTTCTAGAGAGTCAGGGATTCCAAGATGTGGGGAAGATGTAGAGCATCTAAATATGACTTTAGAGTCTCTCCCTTGTGTCCCTGGGGAGAAGAGATAAGAGTTGGGGTGTACTGGTGATAAGATACTACACAGACAGCTGCAATTCACAGTATTAAACAATATACATACACATGTATGCATAGGTGTGTGTATGTATATATGTATGCATGCATGTGTGTATGTTGTGTGGACTGCAGTTGTCTGTCATACACACATGTATGTCTATCACATACACACCCTATATATGTATGTGTGCGTGTGTGGGTATGCATGTACACGTACACATATACATACACACGCACACACACACCCTCAATGGAATCTCTGCTTTCAAGTCCTTCAGAACAAAGTCACTTGGTACCACTCCATCATCCCTTTGTCTCAAAATGAAAAAAGTAGCGAACTCTGCCCCTGGGGACTTCTTTCCCAGCCCAATAACA
The DNA here is from genome assembly GCF_900497805.2 of Vombatus ursinus. NCBI lineage: Eukaryota > Metazoa > Chordata > Mammalia > Diprotodontia > Vombatidae > Vombatus > Vombatus ursinus. The sequence continues at coordinate 19,700,246 of NW_020945437.1, forward strand.
GGGTCTCTCCTCCTCCTTAACAGAGAACTGAGCAACTGCCCCTAAATTCATCTCCTGATTAGGTCACTAATAACAATGATGGCTTTCAAGATTTTGAGGTTTAAAAAGCACTTTATACATATTATTTCATTTGATAGAAAGTAATTACATAATGCTTAAAGACTTGCAAAGAGTTTTATGATGAGATGATAATCACAATGAGAGCTTAGCACAATGCCTGGTACATAGTCAGCACCATATTCTGTAAATGGTAACTATGATGATGATGATGATGATGATGATGATGATGATGATGATGATGATTATATCCCCACAACAACTTTGTGAGATTGATGCTGTTATCAGAGGGAGAGAGAAGCAGAGATAAGAAAGTTAAATTAAGAAAGGAGAGACAGAGAGAGACAGAGAGAAGGGGGAAGGGAAGGGAGAAAGAAGGGATAAAGAGAGACAGAAGAGAAGAGAGAAATAGGAGTAGATAGAGAAATAGAAGGAGGGAGGAAGGAAAGAGGCAGAGGAGAGAGAGAAGATACAAAGAAGGGAGAGACAAAGACAAAAAGAGAGACCCAGAGAGAATGAGCATCATTGGGGTGTTATTCAGGAAAGGTAACAAGGAATTAAAGCTTCAGGATTTCAAATATAGCCCATAGGGAGGTCACAACGCTCATGAAAGATCACTAGACTAAGAAGCAGGAAAAGTGGGTTCAAGTGCCACCTCTGGCCCTAACTATGGAATCCTGGGCAAACTGGTCCTCATATTGAAGTACTTATTATGTTAGATCTTGGTCTCTGCCATAGGGATATGAAGACAGATGTGACAAAATTCCTGCTGTGAAGGGACTTATAACAATGCAGGGGTTCCTGACCTGGGGTTCCCAGGCCCACAAAGGATCAAAGGACAGATTTCAGGGGGTCCCTGAACTTGTATAGGAAAACAGCTAAATTTCTATATCACTATAAGATAGTGAGGAAAGGGAATAAGCATTTATAAAATAGTGCCTACTATGTGCCAGGCACTTTGTTAAGCATTTTTTACAAATATTGTTTCATTTGATCCTCACAACAACCCAAGGAGATAGGTGCTATAGCTATCCCTATTTTACAGCTGAGGAAACTGAGGCAAACAGAAGTTAAGTGCTTTGCCCATAGTCACATAGCTAGCAAGTATCTGAGGCTGGATCCTAACTCAGGTCTTCCTGATTCGAGGCCCAGCTCTCTATCCACTGAGCTACCAACTTCCTCTATAAATAATTGGTTTTCTTTGTAATCCTCTATATTGACTGTCAAAGAGGTGTCAAAATAAAAAATAAAATAAAAAAATAAAAGGTTAAGGTCCCCTGATCTGATGGGACTTACTGAGGAATTGAATGATAGGATGAAAAGTCGGGCTGATCACACAGTGAAAGGAAGGGATGGCAGGTAGACAGCGAGAGGGCTCTGCGGATAGCCTCTCGATATCAGAAGTTGAGGGAGGCATCCGGCATGGTGGATGGACTCCTTATGTCAATTTCACAGGAGGACTTGGACAAAAGTCACTTGGGATAGGCTGGCAAGGATGGGTTTTGCTACAGGAAACTTCCAAATAAAAAAACAAATCCATTTCAGTATTTGAGTATTAATAAAACAAGGAACTGAATTCCCTTCTTTCTCACTCTGATAATCTATGAATCTCTGGTCTTGGTGCCCAGGGCTGTTTTTGTGACTTCCGTGAGCTCTGTGGGAGTTGTGTCTGCAAGATCTGAACCGCAGGGGGTGGCTGAGTTCTGTCTGTCTGTGTTCCAGGAGACTAGAGGTCCCTGGGGAGCCTCCATCAATCTTATTTCTCTCCGGACTATAGGAGTGAGCTGAAAACAAGATCAGCATTCCTAAGGGCACGGCTTAGCATGATGCATGAGTCCCAAAGCTCAGGAGCCCTGCATGGACTTTACTATAGCCTGCTGAGGCATTTGCTTCTCTCACCTGCAAAGCACAAGAAACCCAATATGGGAAGGAAACTATACGTGATGGATGAGCCCCTAGCCCAGGGCAGGGGTGGGGGTGGGAAGCAATTGGCATAGAGTCACATAATGGGAAGATCCCTGAGCTTGGAGTACAGAGGCTTGGTCTCAGGACCTGATTCTCTAACTTAGCGAGTGGCTTTTGATAGTCACTTGCTTGCTATCTTTAGTCTTCAATAAGTGCATTGGTCTTGATGCGCTTTAACAGGGCTTCTTAATGTTTTGTGTCATATTCCCTTTAGCAACTTGGTAAAGCTTACTACTGACCCTTCTCAGAATAATCATGTTTTTCAATAATTAAAGGAAATGCTCAATTTCAGTTAGGGATGAGTGATAATTTAAAAAAAAAGTCATTCATGTTCACAGATCCTTTGACATCTACCCATGAACTCCCTGGGAGGGTGAGGCAGCCAGGGACCCCAAGTGAAGAACCCTTGATCTGTAGCTGTACTTTCAGGCTAAGGTTCATGTCTAAGTCCAAAATCGTAACAGCCTGCAGGGCACAGCTTATGCCTCCCCAACTCCAGGGCTCCCTTAAGCACTCAAACCCACAATGCACTTTCCCTTCATTTTTACTCTCCTCTAGCACCTAGAGTTTGAATCATAATATTAAGCCTACATATGTAGAGTGTTTCAAGGTTTAAAAATTGCTTTCCTCAAAACAAATCTATGGAGGGGGGTGATGAAGGGAGGGGGAGAGATTGGGGGAGGGAGAGAGAGAAAGTGAGAGAAAGGGAAGGAAGGAAAGAGAGAGAGAGAGAGAAGGAGAGAAATTGAAAGAAAGGGGGAAGGGGAGGGAAGAGGAGAGGGATGGAGGGAAGGAGAGAGGGAGAATGGGAGAAAGAGAAGGAGAGAGAGAGATTAAAGGAAAGAGGAGGAAGGGGAGGGGAGAGGAGAGGGAGGGAGAGAGAGGATAGAGAGGGAGAAGAGAGGAGGGAGGGAAGGGGAGGGAGGGAAGGGGAAGGGAGAGAAAGAGAGAATAGAAGGAGAGAGAGGGAAGGAGGGAGGGAATGGGGGAAAAGAAGAGAGGAGAGGAGAGGGGAGAAAAGAGGGAAATAATTTTCTCTATTTTTATAGACAATAAAAGTGAAGCTTAAAGGTAGCAGCTTCCCCACGGTCATACAGCTAATAAATGCTAATATATGCCAGTGCTCCAGCTGGATTATATATTATCTTGCACTGTTCACTCATTGTTCCTTCTGAGAACGACTGTCTCTCCAGCTAAAGCATCTATTCCTTGGCTGGCAATACTTCTAATACTTAATTTGTTGAGGACTTGTTGATCTTCCCCAGTTTTAATGTGACTCTTGGCAGAGACAGAGCAGCCTAATGGAAAGAGAACTGTTTCTGGGGATAGGAGATTCAAGTTTAGTTCCAGGATTAGGATCCAATTTCCAGCCCCATGACTCTGGGCAAGTCCACTTGCCACTTAGCCTCTGGGATGCCTAATGGAGAAGGAAGAAGAGGTAAGAAAAAAGGAAAAGAGTTGTGGGGAAGTCTGAAATTTCATTTTGGACAACAATGCCTAAGAAGGCTGAGGCCAAAATGAAGAGGGCCTCAAGTGCCAGACTGACGTGTTGGGATTTCTCCGACAGGCTATGGGGAGCCATTGAGGGTTCTTGAGCAGGATGATTACCCAATAAGGACTCAGATTTATTTACCACTTTAAAATTTCTAAAGCCTATCTTGCAACAACCCTGTTAGGTAGAGTGAGTATTGCCATCCCTATTTTAGAGAGGAAAAAACAGAGGTGAAGTGATATGTCCATAAATACAAAGCTAGTCAATGTTCAATGGCAGATTCAAACCTTTTGGAATGGACGCCAACAGCACTCTGCCCAGTTGCCTCTAATGTGGTTGTGCTCTGTGCATTAATAAGTTTACTCTGGCAGTGCAGACAGGATGCACTAAGAAGGCAAGAGCCTGGAGACAGAGATACCAGTCAGTAGACTGTTAACATAGTACAGTTATCCCTTCCACATCTCGACTTTCCCCATTGTGCTTTTGATATATCTAGAGCCGACATAAGAAATTAAATGGGAATTGGGTAATGACCAGCTTTGACAGACTTAACTCTTCTCAGCAATATAAAGGATCTAAGACAATTTTAAAAGACTCATGATGGAAAATGCTATCCACATCTGAATGCAGATCGAAGCATACTGTTTTCACTTTTTGTTTTGGTTTCTTCTTTCTCATGGTTTTTCCCTTTGGTTCTAATTCTTCTTTAACCAACATGACTAATGTGGAATTATGTTTAATAGGATTGTACATGTATGGCCTATATCAGATTGCATGCCATCTTGGGGATGGGGGAGCAGAGGGAGGGGGAGAAAATTTAGAACTCAAATCTTACAGAAGTGAATGTTGAAAACTAAAAACAAATAAAAAAATAAAATTTTTAAAAAATTAAATGGGAATTTTGGGAGAGTTTTGCAGAAGCTGCAGATGACACATGAAGGCCAGCAGACAACACAGAGCCCACAACCAAATATTTTAACCCAAATTTTACAATAACATACTGTAAACACCCCATAAAAGAAAAAGAAAAAATTCAGACTTCTTCTCTGGTACAAAGGGAGGGTGAAAAAATTTTACATGGACTTTCCAGATTGCAGGGACACCGGGTTCCTAACCCCCACAATGTGGAAGGGATCACTATAGAAGAAGAGTAATAATGATGGCTAGGAGGGGAGAAGTTAAAGAGGGAAGGAAGAGGAGGGGAGGAGAGGAGAGGACGAAAGTTACATCCAGGCAGATTTCAATTCAATATAAAGGAAACTTCCCAAAAAATTAGAGCTGTCTGAAAATAGAGCCAGCTCCTCGAGGTGGTAAATGAGCGTCCTGTCACTGGCATGTTCAAGTTTACTGAGAGCAAATATGAGAGCAAGATTACACATCAAACCTCTAACAGTGGAATTTCTGGCAGCGTGACAGGCCAGTGGAGGAAGCATGAAGGAAGAAGGCTTTTTAATACCACATCATCCCTGCCAACTAAGGGGCTGGTCATTTAGAAACTAGGGTCTCTGCAGACAAGAAAGGCCCCACAACCTTAGACACACACACACACACACACACACACACACACACACACACACCCAAAGTCAAGCTAAGAGAAATCAGACCCTGAAGAATTGCTTACTTATTAGCTGTGTAAGTTCAAACAAATCACCTGTCCCTCTCTGAATCTCAATTTCCTCACCAATAAAATGAGGGGGTTGGACCGGAAGATCTGTAGGCCTCCTTTCAATTTTAAATACTCAAGCCCTGTGAATGGAGATGGATGTCAAGGGCTGTCTTTCTTCTTCTGGAGGGACAGGGCAGCTACTGTAACTCCTTAGCTCACAAAAGGCTGCAGACTGATACTATTACCTTGATCAAGACAACACGCCCATTCTTAGCTGCCCTACTACTGTCAGGACAAAGTCTAGCTCTGGAGAGGAAGTGAAGATCGGAGTCCATCTTAGAAGGGGTAGACGTTTTTTGTGGTTGTGTGTGTGCAGCTGGTTTTTATAAACTACACATACATATGTACATATTTGTGTACATGAATACACAAGTGTATGCATGCATACCAACATAAGTGTGTGTATACACAGATATATATTTGTATGTGTTGTGCGTTGTGGTACTGTACGTAGGCTTGTGCGGATGTTTGTACATGAGTATAAGGACGCTTGAGTAAGTGTACAGAAATACTTTGTATTACTACATGTAGCGAGTCTATGTGGGGAGGGAGGCATGGAGGAATAGGAACATTTGTAGACATGTGTAGGTCTGGGGGGGAGGACAATGTCATAGAATCATAGATGGAAGGGCCATTCTAGGTCATCCAGTCTAATTCCTACATTTTACAGCTGAAGAAACTGAGGCCAAGAAGAATTAAGTGACTGGCCCAACGTCACAGAGGTAGTAAGTGGCACAGTCTGGATTTGAACCCAGGCCCCCTAACACTAAATCCCGTGTTCTTTCTACTGTACCTCACTGTGGATATGGACATATCTAGAGGTGGCATATGTGGGTGAGTGGGTATGCATCAATGTGGAGGGATACATGTATGAGCATGCAAATGTATGGGGAGGTACAGATATGTGAAAAGTATGGGAGAGTCTAGGTATGTGAAAGGGTATGAAAGATGCAGGGGTGGAGGTTCGGGTGAGGGTGTCATTGTGCCTTCTTGGTCAAGGTCACCTTCTTGGGGCAACTAGGTGGTGCATTGGATAGAGCACCTGCCCTGAAGTCAGGAGGACCCGAGTTCTAATTCGGTCTCGGACACCTGATACTTACTAGCTGTCTGACCTGGGCAAGTCACTTAACCCCATTTCCTCACCAGAAAAAAAAAAGTGTCACCTTCTTGTCTTGTCTTATCCCTTCTCAGGATATTAGGAAAATAGGACTTTTTAAACACCAAAAAAGCTTTCATAATACAGACGTCACAGAGGGACAGCTGTAGTGAGACGTGAAACAGAACTTCCAAACAGTCATAAAAACAGACTCATACAGAAGAAAAACGGAAGTGAGAACAAGCGTGATCCCATCTTGGAAGGATGAATGGAATCCAGGTCACCTCCTGGCTTGAAGGTACCTGTACCTCTGTGTGTATGTGTGTGTGTGTGTGTGTGTGTGTGTGTGTGTGTGTGTACATACATGCGCATGCACATGGATGTTTGTGGGTATCTGTCTAATCTGAGAATTGTGTGTGCTCACATATATGTCTGAGGATATGGATGGCGGCTCTACATGTTCTCAACACACTTTCTTGGCTCAATGGAAAGAGCACAGGAATGCAAGTCAGACTACCTAAGCCAAGGGTTCTTAATCTAGTGCCCATGGACCCCCATCAGTTTTAGGGGGGTGGGGAAAAAAACCACATCTTATCTCATTGGCTGTCCCCCAGACCTGGAATTCTCCCCCTCATCATCTCCATTTTCTGGCTTCCCTGGTTTGCTTCAAGTCCCAAAGCAAATCCCATCTCCTACAGGAAGCTTTTCCCTATCCCCCTTAATGCTACTGCCTTCCCTCTGTTGGTTATCTCCAATGTATCCTAAGTGTGTGTGTATGTGTGTGTGTGTAACATATATTATATATACATATATATGAAATATATTTGCATACATAGCTTATTTGTACATAGTTTTTTGCCTGCTGTTTTCCCCATTAGACTGTGAGCTCTTTAAGCACAGGGACTATCTTTTGCCTTTCTTTGTATCGCTAACATTTAACACTATGCCTGGTACACAGTAGGTGCTTAATACTATTGCACTAAAAGAAATGATGAGCAGGTAGATTTCTGAAAAACCTGTAAAGACTTACATGAACTGATGCTGGGGGAAGTGAGCAGGAGAACATTGTACACAGTAACAACATGGTACAATGACCAGCTTTGATAGACTGGCTATTCCCAGTAATACAATGATCCAAGACATCTCCAAAAGACTCACAATGAAAAATGCTATCCACATCCAGAGAAAGAACTATGGAGTCTGAATGCAGATCAAAGCATGCTATTTTCACTTTCTTTTGTTATTTTTTTCACATGTTTTTTTTCTTTTGTTCTATTTTTCTTTTACAACATGACTAATGTGGAAATATGTTTTACATGATTGCATGTGTATAACCTATATCAGACTGCTTGCCATGGGGGGAAAGGGGAGGGAAGGAGGAAGGAAGAAAAATTTGGAGCTCAAAAATCTTTCAAAAAAATTAATGTTGAAAATTGTCTTTACAAGTAACTGAAAACGTAAAGTACTATTAAATAAATTAAATGAAAAATAAAATATCTGTTGACTTGAAACATTTCTTTCAAATATTTAAAAACTTCATATTGGGGGCAACTAGGTGTCACAAGTACTGGCCCTGGAGTCAGGAGGACCTGAGTTCAAATCCAGTTTCAAACTGTTACTAGCTATGTAACCCTGAGCAAGTCACTTAACCCTGATTGCCTCCAAAACGAAAACAAAAACATTATTCTGCAAAGGGGCCCACAGACTTCACTTAGTCTGCCACTATTTAAGAGCCCTTGACCTAGGCTCTAGACCCAGCTGATGTCACCAACTCATTGTGTGACTTTAGACAATTCACCTTATTCCTCTGAGTCTTGTCTTTCCTATCTGTCAAATGAGCACAGACTCACTGAATCCAAGAATGTCATCCCTGGAAAAGCCCATCTCATTCAACCCCTTCATTCTGGGCAAAGCGGAGCCAAGAAAGGGAGAGTGAATCAGCAAAGGCCACAAGACAAGTTAGGGACAAAGCCAGAACTAGAACACAGGTTTCCCGATTGCCAGGCTGGTCAGTATTCATTCCATCACACACCGTTGAACTCTCATGTTAATTCCTGCCCTACCTACTTCACAGAGCCTTGAGGACCATGCACAAGTAATGATTTCTCAACATCATTATTCCTGCCTGGGTGCCAGGACCTGAACGAAGATATAATACACCTTTCAACCTGGAGGCTCTAGCTCAGGCACTGAGTTCTCTGAACTAGATAAACACCAAAGGGAGCTGAGCATCTCCTGAGTCCTGGTGCTAACAATCCTAGCCATGTGACACTGGCCAAGTCATTAACTCTCTGAGCCTTTCTACATCTATGAAATGGAGCCAATAATCCTCACCCTCCCTACTTCAACGGTTGCTGCAGGGAGAGCCCCAAGTTTTTTTTTTTTGGCGTAAGGGGAAGGGGGGTGAGGAGCAGGCTAGACCTGTAATTCCATCAGTGTAAGGAAATACTGAGGGAAGAATTCCCTCTACCCTTGCAGAATGACATCAGCTGAGCCACTTACCACCTAAGAGAAATGCCTGAAGATACTGAGAAGTTAAGTGAGAGACTTGCCCAGAATCTCACAACCAGTATGCTTCAGAGGTGACACTTGGACCCAGGTCTTGTGGATTCAAAAGCTGAAACAGTATCCAATCTGTCAGGTTGCCTCTCAACAGTTATTACAATTATCTCATTTTTCCCATCACCACCATCACTATCACCATCACCATCAATATCATCATCATCATCATCATCATCTGTACCAAGATCCTATCTGACCTAGAGTTAGGGAGAAACAGGAAAGGGTTAAACAGGTTCTCTGAGGGATACCCCCTGGCACAGACACTCAGCTCCTGCCCCACTACCCTGCTGCGAATCTGCCCAGCTCCCTCCTCCCACGTGCTGTCTCCACTCCAGGCTGTCCTTTCCCGCCTAAGCAACAACCCTCATCCATCCATCCCTTCTTTCATCAGGAATTACCTCCTCCAGGAAGCCTCCTCTGCCCAGCCCCACCTCAAGCTAGTTGTTTCCATGCAGTTTTTTTTTGCCAGCTGTGACCACGCTCACACACTTACTTATGTGTGCCCACAACATGCAATGCAGCCCCACAACACTTCAGAGTAAGCCTGGGCTCAATTAAAATGCAATTGGGAAATATTTAACAAAATAAATAATAATAGAATAGAATATAGATAATATTAAAATATGGTTTTTACATGCTTATCACTGGCTGTCAAATGGGCCTGACAAATTCCTTAACCTGGCATTCAAGACCCTCTACAATCTGGCCCAAAATTTCATTCAGGGCATGCAAGGTGAGGTCCCCACCACTGGAGGCCTTCCATCAGAAACAGGCTGGCTCCTTGACAGGAAGGTCAGAGAGAACTCCTATTCAATTACAAGTTGGAGCAGATAACCTCTGCGGTGCCTTCTAGTTTTGAGAGTCTGTGGGTTCTCTTGAGATACTTCTTTAGTGCAGCTAGGATAGAGTGCCTGGCCTGGAGTCAGGAAGACCTAAGTTGGAATCCAGCTTCAGGCCCTTACTAGCTGTGTGACCCTGGGCAAGTCACTTAACCCTGTTTGCCCCAGTTTCTTCATCTGCAAAAAGAGCTGGAAAAGGAAATAGCAAACCACTTCACTTTCTCTGCCAAGAAAACCCAAATGGGGTCACAAAGAGTCAGACTTCAATGAAACAACTGAAAAACAAGTATAACTATGGAAAGTCACTTGCCATCCGCCTCACCAGTAAAATGGAGACAATCCCACTGGCACTGCCTACCTCAATTTCAATCTAAAACCACACCATGTGATGTTTAACAAACGTTCGACTGAACTGTCTTTCTACAAATGTGTTATCATTACAATATTCAGAGAAGAAGCCGTTTCCTTAGCAGCCTCCCTTCCCCTTCCACTGAATATACAGCATCTTTGGCCAAAGTCCAATGGCTTGCATGAGACGATCATTTGTATAATACAATTTGAGAGGCACCAGTAGTCCCTATCACACTCCTTCCTCCTTCCCCCAAAATCTACACCATCCCTAGCCTATTGCTGATGCCTGAAATTCTACCATTAGAGATGAATTCTTTTGGCTAAAGAAAAACACAAGAATCCATGGGAAGAATGTTGGGCAGCAAATGGTTCATACCACAGTATCAGGCCCTAGGCCCAGAATGGCATAGGAAGCAACAAAGCCCTTTGAAAAGAATAAGAAGGAAGCTTACCTGGTACAGCCCAGTGGAAAAAGCGGACCTGGGAGGCAGGGGATCAAGGTTTGGGTCCCTGCTCTGCCATTCACTTACCATGTAGCCTCTCTAGGCCCTGGGCTCATCACCTATCAAATAAGTGGGGGTGGCAAAAGTGGGGGGGGAGGATGAGATGGGGACTTGGCTGTGCCCTGTAACAACAGCTCCTTCCCATTATGACAATCTAGGACTCTATGACTGTAGCCGGGAGGGCAAGGTCTGTGCAGCATCAATCTTTGTATTCCCAGCACCAAGCACTAGATTCAGTCTCTAAGTGCTTGATAAATGCACTTTGTTGAAGTGAATTAAATTATTGACCAGGACAGGGAGAGCTTTCTGAGGGAAGAGCTAAATAGCCAGAAAGAATTCAATCGTGTCAAAGAAATTAGAAATCATTATTCAATTTAATTCAATTACCACTTAGGAAGTGCCTACTGTGTGCCAGGCGCTGTCCTAGGTGCTGGGGAAACAAAGTCAAAAAATGAAACCGTCTCTGCTTTCAAAGTACTTACACCCAGTGGGGATACATGCACACAGAGGAGTGGATACAAAATATATACAAGGTAAATGTAAAAGTATTTGTCAGGGAGGGTCTTACCAGTAACAGCCTTATTTATGTTAGAGGCTGTACCTGATCTGAACTCTGAACTAGGAAGGGATTCTAGAAAGGAGAGGTGAGAAAAAAGGGGTATCCCAGACATAGGAAATACATACAAAAGCATGGAGGTGGATAGAATGTCATGTATAGGGAACAGTAGGGAAAATAGTTTGGAATACAAAGTACGTAAGGGGTAGGAAAGGGAATTAAGTCTGGAAAGATAGGTTGGAGCCAGAAGGAGAAGGGCTTTCCATGCTGGGCCATTGGAGCTTGTCATTTATCCTACAGGCAACAGGGAAGACGAAACTGAAGCTTCATGAGCAGGAAAGTGACAAAGGGTCATAGGACTCTTTTAGAGCAGTTTTAGAGCTGAAAGGGACTTTCAAGGGTCACTTGAATATGTCTTTTTTTATTAATTTATTTATTTTTAATTTTCAACATTCACTTCCACAAGATTTTGAGTTCCAAATTTTCTCCCCATTTCATCCCTCCCCCCACCCCAAGACAATGTGCATTCTGTACACCCCTTCCCCTAATCTGCCCTCCCTTCTATCTCCCCCACACCTTCTCTTATCCTCTTCCCCTTCTATTTTCCTGTAGGGCAGGACAGATTTTTATACCCCACTGTCTGTATATCTTATTTCCCAGTTGCATGTGAAAACAATTTTTAACATTTGTTTTTAAAACTTTGGGTTCCAAATTCTCTCCCTTCCTCCCTCCCCATCCACCCTCATTGAGATGGCAAACAACTCGATTCAGGTTATACATGTGCAGTCATGCAAAACACTTCCATAGTAGTCATGTTGTAAAAAACTAACTATATTTCCCTTCATCTTATCCTGCCCCCCCGTTTATGAATTTAAGTCGACTCCAACATTTACCAGCTGTGTAACCATTAACAAGACACTTCATCTCTCTCAGCCTCAGTTTTCCTCATTTGTAAAATGAAGATAATATTTGCAACACCACCTTTATAGGGTGTTTATGAGGATGGTAAGAAACTTGATATAGAAATATGTGCTCTTAATTATTATTATGAGCAGAATGACACAACAGAAAGAGTACTGGCTCTGAATCAAAGGACCCAGGTTCAAATCCAGTCTCTGATGTGTACTGCTTGTGACTTTGGGCAAGAAATACTATCTTTAGGCCTCAGTCTCCTCATCTGCAAAATGGGGAGGGTTAGCCTAGACTTAGATAATTTCATAGTCTTCAAGACTATGATTCTATTAAGAGCCTTTATAGCCCTTAATATTCAATGCCCTAAAATCCCTTACAGTTCAGACATTCTCAGTCCTCCGTCCTACCATTCCGTATTCTAAGGCCACTTTCATCTCAAGGATACTTAGATTCTTTGAAACTTCCAGGTCAGCAAAAGAACTTGGCCATTCTCTTAAGCAGAAGGGCTTTCTGTTAACAAAAGACTTTCCACATATATGTATGTGTATATACATATATATACATACATACACAAACACACATATATACATATGTGTGTATATGGATAGGACTGAAGGGCAGACCTCAATTTCTCTTTTAAGTCAATTGAATTCAACAAATATTATTCAGTGCCTACTAAATACACGTAGAAACAAATTGCACAACAAATTTTGCCTCAAGAAGATGACATTTTATTCCTTCAGGCCAAGTTCCACAAAGAGACTAAAAAAGGCCATAGACCTCTGCTTCCAACCTATCTGGATCTTTCTTAGTACAGCCAGAGTAATGCATTTGAAGGAATCAACTTCAACGAACACCTTAGAATATTATTGTTGCTGTTCAGTCATTTTAGTAATGTCCGACTCTTTTTGATGCCATCTTAGGGTTTTTGTGGCAGAGATACTGATTTGCCATTTCCTTCTCCAGCTCATCTTACAGATGAGGAAACTGAGGAAAACAGAGTTAAGTGACTTGCCCAGGGTCACTCAGCTAGTAAGTGTCTGAGGCTAGATTTGAATTCAGATCTTTCTGACTCCAGGTCAGATAGGTCTACCAGATGTGTTTCTAAGCTACAAGGGACAGGGGTTCTAACAAATAAATCCCATAGTGATTAGATTTTGTTAGGAGGGGAGGATGGAGAACAATAGTGGGGAAGGAATGGGGAGCCCAAATGAATGAAGAGGCATCCCTGGGTAGACCAAGGCAGCATGGGGTGAGGAGGAGAGGAATGAAGATGAGCACACAAAAGAAAGAAAAAGGATCAGAGGATCTGGATCTGGAATGGAGCTTAGAGATTAAAGATTAGCCCCAATTTGTTCTTCTCTCCTGCCCCACCCCCTCTACTTCCAGCAGAAGTTCCACTTCCACAGCATTTAAAGCCAGTCCTCTCGGCTGGGGTGGGGGTGGGGAGGGGGGTTGCAATGCCCAAGCCTTCTTTATCCTTATTTTCCAGAAAAGGAATTCAAGACTCCAAGAGAGGAAATGACTAGCAGTTGGGTTTAGGGGAAAGAATAATGGAATTGGAGTCAGAAGACTTGAGTGCAAATCCTTTCTTGGTCTGTCCCTGTGTGACTTTGGGAAAATCACTGAACCTCTAAGAGCTTTGGTTTCCTGCATATCCATAAAATGAGGAGGCTGGAATGAGTAGCCTCCAAGGGTACTTCCAACTCTGAGTGGGATCTAGACTGGCCCTGGGTCACACCAAGAGACCATTCCATGTTGTATTTCCACCCATTCCAGATCAGACACAATGAGAGAAGGTTGGGAGGGAAGAGGAAGAGGCATTGATTAAAATTCTACCTTGTACTTGGGGTTGCGTATATCTGCTTATCCCAAAAGAAGAATGTGAGCCCCATGAAAGCAGCCCAAGTCTTACTCATCTCTGGTAGAGCTCACTACTAATAAAAAGAATGGCTGCTGTTTTTCTTAATATTTTCTATGTCACAGACTCATTTAGCAATCAGATGGACCCTTTCTCAGAATAATGTTATTAATTGCATGAAATACAAAGATTACAAAGGAAACTATACTGAAATAGTTACCAATATACTTAAAAACTAAGTACACCCGAACCCCAGACATAAAGGAATGTCTCCAAATGACCCATCCAATTCAAGATGAGCTCCTTCCCAAATTGCCTAGGGACAGCTGTTCTTTTCCCCAGGCCCACATAGTACTCCCCCTCTGGAATGCCCCTAATCCTCTCTCCTCTAAAATTGGGTTCCAGTCTCCCTCTCCAGGCATACCTCCCACTACTTTCCCCTCCCACTTCCATGGACTCTCTATTTCAGTCAATCTGGATAGCTCTCTTCTGCGTCTTCTGGTCCCCTCCCCCAAACACAGCCTGTCTTTGTCTTTGCTCATGTCAATATTGCCCCCAAACTCTGCTGTTTGTCAGCATGCTCCTCAAGGCCCAGATCAAAGGCTTCCTCTTCTGTGAAGCCTTCCCCAGTATTTTACCCTGCCCCCATCAATACCACTCCTTCCAGAGCATTCCATAGTCCTCTTAGGCCTTTATCAATTTCTATCATATTTTTCTATCCTTTCCTTAAAGTCCTTATCCAATGCCTCACTGGGCCATGGAAGTGATCCCTAGGTTCTCAAAGGTTTTGCCGCTGAGGTGAAAAGCTCTGGCTGGGTTGTACCAAGCTGGAAAGTCTAGCAATTTAGTCAGTCTGTCAACAAGCATTTATTAGGCACTTATATGGGAGGCACAAGCTAAGTGCAACAGATACCAGCAAAGGCAAAAACACAATCTCTGCCCTCGACGAGGTCATGTTCCAATGGAGGAGAGAATATGCAAATAAGTAGGCATAGACTATATAATATAAATACTATCTAGTTATAATTATTCTGTATATAGTATATGGGAGATAATCTCAGAGGGAAGATGATCGACTATGTGTCTCTTTCATCTGACAACCAGAATAACAAAGCATGGGGAAATATATCATGGAAAAGTTTATCATAAGAAGATTGGCCAACACCGGAGGATGACTTTTTCTGGCTAAAGCAATTTACAAAACCATCTGCTAAGGATCTGAGATCTCTGTCCACACTGATGACATCATAGTTCCCTAGAAGTACTGAAATAAATACACTACTGGATTATAAACTGCATTATGGCAAGACTTTGGTTAGCTATACTTTGTAACCTCATCTCCCTGATCCCAAGGATCAGAGCATAGGGTTTTGCACATAATAGGCACTTTATAAATGTATGCTAAAAGCTATGGAATGTTCAAGAACAAATCCTAGCCATTCTTCAAGGACCCCCTCCTCCATGAAGCCTTCCCAGATCTTTCTCTCCTCTGAATTTTCTATAGCACTTAAGTCTTATCACACGTTTTAGCACACAATGACTAGCCAGATTGAGTTGCCTATAATTATAATTAATATTAATAAAATTAATATTAATTTAATTCTTAATGTTAATACTTAATGCTAATTTATTTTAATAGTATTGTAATTTATTATTTAATAATAAAATTAACAATAATTAAGTCACTATTGATAAAAATTATTAATTAATAATATTCTTATAGTTAGTATTTGTGTAGAAGTTTGAAGTCTACGAAGTACTTTATGTGTTATTTCATTTGATCCTCATAACAGTCCTGAGAGGTAGGTCTCATTTGACAGAAGAGAAAACAGGCACACAGAGTTAAGTGACTTGTCCAAGATCACACAGCTAAGTGTCTGAGGCAGCATTTGTTAACTCAGGTCTTCCTAACTCCAGGTCCAAAACTCAGTCCATTGCACCACCCTGTAGACCAAGTGTACAAACTCCTTGAGGTAGAGACAGCATACATCCACGTACCAGATCTTATATTTCTTTTCCTTCCCTATGTCATACCTACTTACGGCATACAGAAACTTTTAAGGAGTGGCCGTGGCTGGAAGCCATTCAAAGACAGTTCTTCACTGGGTGGGGGACAGGTGAAAAGAGGCAACTTAGCAGAACCCCCTTGAAAAAGGAGATTTCTCAGTGTTGCTCAGAGATAGCTTATTGCTTATGAATTATAGGAGTTAGAGCTAGAAAGGACCATAAAACTTAATGATGGAGCTAAAATACAAGAACATAGAGCATCAGAGCTGAAATGAACCTCAGAACATAAAATGTCACAACTGGAAGAGACCTCAGAACACAGAATTACAGAAATGGAAGTGATCTTTGCACATAAAATGCTAGAAGCTGGAAGAAATCTGAAAGACCATCTGGTCCAATTCCTTCCTTTACTGGGGCATAGAGAAGGCCAATGATTTGGCCAACATCACACAAGGTATAGGCAGTGGAGCTAGAATGTGAACCAGGTTCCCTGGCTCCAAATTCAGTGTTCCCAGATTGCCTAGTAATCTAGCAGACAGCCTGAGGTACGCAGACTCTCTCTCCTGGCATCCCCTAAACAACCATATCAGTCGTTGGATGGAAATAATCAGAGTATAGTGGTTATCCAGTACTTTATAAATGACCTCACGTTAGGTATTTGTGAATTGGATACTCACAACTACCGTCTGGGGTAGCTATTACAGATACTGCTATTATCCCCATTTTACAAATGAAGAACCAACGTCAGGGAGAGGACAGACTTTTTGCCTGGTGACTTAATTCCACTTAGTGATTAAAGTTACATTTGAATCCAGGTCTTTCTGGCTCCAAGTTCAGAGCTCTTTCCCTCTAAAATTAGGGGTTTATGGAGGCTTAGCTTCTAGCCAAGAAGGGAGAGAAAGAAAAGAAGCTTCATCCTTCCTTTAGGGATCAAATCCCTAAAGATGGGGAACCAGGGAGCAGGTGGGCAAAGGAAATTAAGCCTTTAGAAGCACTGAAGGACAAGTGAGGGAGTATCAAGAATAGGAAAAAAGAAGGGTGACTGGCCCAGGGAGGAGAGGTTGTGAGCATGGGATCCCAGAAAAAGCCATGTATTTTTAATTCCTCCCTCCCCCAGACTGGAATAGTACACCACTGCTGTGTCACTTTGAATGAATATAATAGCCGAATAATTCAAGTTTTTCTTCTGGAGGTTGCCAAGTGAGTCTGCTAGGTGGAGAGAGCAGTGGGTATGGAGTAAGGAAGACTGGAGTTCAAATCCAGCCTCAGAAACATACTAGCTGGGTGACCCCCCCCCCCAGGCAAGTCACTTAACTTCTCTCAGCCTCAGTTTTCTTCCATTGTAAAATGAGGATCATAGTAGAACATATTCCACAGGGTTGTTGTGAGGATGAAACTAGAAAATATTTGTAAAAAGTGCTTAGTCAAGTGCCAGGACATAGTAAGTAGGTGCTTAATAAATGAGTTCTCTTCCCCTTCCCTCTTACCTCCAGATAGCCCAGGAGAGTGTAAATACTATTTTTTACCTCTACTTTACAGAACAAGCAACTGAAGCTCAGGAATTTACTTTCCCGGGGTTATACGGCCTCAGGACAGAGATCTGATCACAGGACTCCAGTGTACAATGCAACAGGCCTTCCACTAAACCCACACAAGTCACTTCAGTTCTGTGGGCCTCAGTCTCTTACACGCTCTATAAAATGAGGGGGCTGGGCTCCAGGATCGCTGAGGCTCCTTCCAGCTGTAAATCGTCAGTGGATGGAAGGAGGAGGGGGCAGGGAGGTGGGACTTTTCCTCCATAACTCAAAAGGAGGTCAGAGAAAGGAAAGTAAACAAGGGTGGGGGGAAATGAACACCACCACCAAGGCTCAGCTCCCAGAGCTCCCAGGGGTCTCTGCAGAGGCAGAGAAGGGGGGAGGGGGGAATTTCGGTCATGGTCACGTTCATAACAAAACAAACAGATTCCTTCCTTTGGCCTCCCTCCCCCACACCATGGCCTCCTCCTCAAGGAGGCCCCCTAACAGGGGGAACACTTCCTGGGGTAGGGAGTCATGATTTGGGGTTTCCGTCTTCAAATGACACATACACTCCAGTTCCATCTCTCACAATCTCAGTTACACGCCACCACAGACTTTCACAATCTCACACCACACACTCTCCCAATCTCACATACCACACTCACAGTCTCACACTAACACATCCCTTACTCTCAGTCTCACACTTACAGACCACACATTCACATACACCACACACACACACACACCCCAACCATTTTCAATCTCACACACACCTAGCATCTCTCAGTCTCACACACCACACATGCTCCCTCACAATCTCACTTAAACCCGAATCTCACCCAACACAACTTCACAATTATGCACACACATCAGTCTCACCATATCCATTTTCCACCACTTTTATTCTCCTCCACACCCAAATACAAACCAGATATATACACCATACGCTTATAGAGCAGACTGTTTCCTTTTTGCTTTGTAGCTTTTGCCAAGCACATAGTAGGTGCTTAATAAATGCTTGAATACTTGTTAAATTGACTTTTCCTCAAACACCACACACCCCTTCTCTTGCCAGCCTTCACACACACACACTCTCTGTCTCTCTCAGACACACCCCCATATGCACACTCCCATCATAGGCCACACAGACTATGTATAAACCACTCACACTGACACCACACACTCTGTTTCTCTCAGACACACCCCCAAATATATATATGCTCCTGGCTCGGACCACAGAACTATATATAAACCATACCCACTCTGTCTCTCAGACACTATATGTATGTATGTACACACACTGTCTCTTACACACCCCTGTATATACGAACATATATCATATATATGCACTCCCGATACAAACTACACACTCAGCCTATATATAAATCATGCATAATGACACCACAGACACACATAGGGACACACCACACACCACAGGAACCCCCACAGAAACCACACACAGTACACACACATTTCACACATCATGCATTGGCACCGCATAAACGTCACACACACACACACACACACACCCCTCGAGGCACACACATACACAACGGGCGCGCACAAACACAACCACACACTGCTCAACGCACCCCCAAGGAGCCTCCTACCTGAGGCTTGCAAGCCCGGCAGTCAGCGGAGGCAGGATCCTGGGCAGGAAGGAGCCGAAGGTGCGGCTGTCGCCAGACGTGGGCTCGCTCCCGATTGGTGGCAGTGGCAGTGGTAGTTGTGGCGGTGGCGGTGGCAGTGTGCTGTGTAGGGGGGAAGGCGTCTCGGCCAGCCAGATGCTCCCGCCGCTAAGGCAGAGGCTCAGAGGCTGCAGCTCCAACTCCTCCTGCTTACGATCCCCGAAGGGTTCTGGAGCTTGAGGCCCCAGCCCTCCAATCCAATCAGGACAAGGGGAGGGGCCTCAGAGGGGACGAAAGGGTGGGGAGGGGAAGGGAGGAAAGTCGCGCATGCGGACTTGTTCCAAAAGAGATGCTGCTAGGGGACCGAGGGGGCCTCCGGGGTTGGAGCTAGCGAAGTGGGAAAGGGGCGGGAAGGGTCAGGGACTGAGTTAGAAAAAGAAACTTTGTGACCCACGATCCCCTTCCCTCTCTGCCCTCGTTTCTCTCCCAATTACTTACTTCCACGTTTCCCTTTCTCTTCGAGTTTTCTCTTACTCTTTCTCTCTTAAACCTTTCCCCGACTCGGGGCTCGATCAGTCCTCTCCCAGCCCCCCTTCCCCCTCACATCCTAATCCCTATCCCTTTTTACTCCCTCTCCCTCACTTCCTATATCCCTTCTCCCATTTCCCCTCTCTGCTCATCTTCCATCTCATCACTTCCTCTTCCAGTCTCCATCTCTCATCTCCCTGTCTTTTTGGCACTCTCTAGGGCTTCTTCTTCCTCGTCTCTGCCATCTCCCTTACTCTTTCTTCTTCGCCTCCCCCTTCCTTTCTCTCACCTCATCCCCATGATTGCCTAACCCCTTCTCTCCTTGTCTTTCTCTCTCCATCACTCCCTGTTTTGGCATCCCCATTTTCCCAGGCATTCTCATCTCACTTTCGTGCCTTTCTCCCCAGTTATCCACACACAGCCTTGAAAGGATAGAGAAACCAAGAAGGATAGCAGGAAAGAACATTTGGGTCATGGATCCACAGACTCTCACAGTTGGAAGACATGACATATCAGAGAGATTGTCTCTCATTACAAAAAAAAAAAAATCCCTTCTGAAGCATACCTCCAAAGTCGTAATTTCACCTTTGCCTGAAGACCTCTAGTGTGGACAAAACAGTATCATCTTTTGGAAGAAGCGGGTTGAGAGTCAGAAGATCTGGGTTCAGATTTTAGTCCTGCCACATACTACCTTTTACAGGGGTGGGGATGGGCTGGAATGAGGAGAAACTTGAGATGAGCAGACCAACCATGAGGCTATTGCGATTGTCTGGGCATGAGATGATGAGAGCCTGGTACTAGAATAGGGACAGTAGCAGAAGAGAGGAGGGATGTATAAGAAAGATGTTGCAAAGGTGAAATTGATAGGACTTGACAACAGATTGAAGATGGGGGCCGTGAGCCCCAGGGAGGATAGCGGTGCTACAGAAGTTTGGAAAGGAGAAGGGTTCTAGGGGAAAGATAAAGTGTTCAGTTTTAGACAATGCAGAGTTGAACTGGTTCACCAAGGGGTCAAGATGGGGAAGCTAACTTCGATCCAGCAATACCACTAGTAAGTCTGTATCTCAAAGAGATCATAAAAAATGTACAAAATGACCCAAATGTACAAAAATATTTATAGCAGCTCGGTTTTTGGTGGCCAAGAATTGGAAATTGAGGGGATGTCCATCAATTGGGGAATGGCTGAACAAGTTGTGGTATATAAATGCAATGGAATACCATTATGCTATGAGAAATGATGAGGGGAATGGTTTCAGAAAAACCTGGAAAGACTTATGTGAACTGATGCTGAGTGAAGTGAGCAGAACCAGGAGAACATTACACACAGTAATAGCAACATTGTGCAATAATCAACCGTGATAGAGTTAGCTCTTCTCAGCAATACAATGATCTAAGACAATTCCAAAAGACTCATGATGGAAAATGCTATCCACATCCAAAGAAAACTATGGAGTTTGAATGCACGTTGAAGCATACTATTTTCACTCTTTTTTCATTTTTTCTTTTTTGTGGTTTTTCCCTTTTATACTGATTCTTCTTTCACAACATGACTAATGTGATTAATATGATTGTATATGTATAACAAAAAAAAAAAGATGGGGAAGGTAGGAGAATATAGCTAGTATAGAAGTATAGCTTACAAGAGAACTGAGGGAGGGAGGGATTGGAGGACACCGTGAGGACAGACCCATTCTTGGAAGCTTTCTAAGTTTTTGTCTGATGGCCGCCATGTGGTGAAGTAAGAATACTAGACTTGATGTGGCCAAATCACCCTCCTATTCAATAAATTCCAGTGGTTCCCTGGATCAAATATAAAGTCCTCGGGTTGGTGGCCAGAGTGATTTATCATCTGGTCTCTTCCTACCTTTGCAGTCTTCTTACACCTTACTTTTCACTACATACTCTACGATACAATGATGTTCTTCATGAGTGACGCTCCATTTCCTGACTCTGGGCATTTTCATTGGCTGTTCGCCATGCCTAGAGAGCTCTCCCTCCTTGTTTCTGCCTCCTTCCTGGCTTCCTTCAAGTTCCAGCTAAAATCCCACCTTCTACAGAAAGACTTTCCTGATCCCTCTTAATGCTAGTGCCTTCTCTTTGTTGATTATCTCCAATTTATCCTGTATATAGCCTGTTTCCATACAGTTGTTTGCATGTTGCCCCCCCATTAGACTGTGAGCTCCTTGAGGGCAGGGACTGTTTTTTTGCCTTTCTTTGTCTTTCCATTGCTCAGCACAGTGCTTGGTGCCTAGGCCTGTGTGCCAGGCTTATTGACTGACTGACTGCAGGTCCCAGGTCTATCTTAGGCACCGCACCAGGATGCTGATGTTTGCCAAGCACTTTATGTACATTATCTCATAGGATCATGGTTCTAAATCTGGAAGGGACCTCAGAAGCCATCTAGTGAAATCCTTTATTTTATGGATGAGGAAACTGAGGCCCAGGTAGCTTCAGTGACTTGCCCAAGGTTCCACAGAAAGTAAATAAACATCAGAGGCAGGATCTGAACCCGGGTCCTCAGTGCTCTTTCCATTGTACCATACTGCCTTTATTACTATGCATTTCTATAGGCACTAGGGATCCAAAGCAAAAAATAAAAATAAACGTCCCTGACCTCAACTATCTTACCCTGGGAATGGGGAAGAACAGAGAGAACAGGGGTTAAGGTCCCTCTGACAAAGTCTAAGGCACCACCACAGACTTAGTCCCACCAGGTCCAGTGAACAACTTTATGTTGGACAAGTATGATAGTTCAACATTTTCATATGCATTAATTCCATTCATTGGGCCAGGGACCCTGTGGGGATGAGGAAGATCCTGACTTACCAAGAAGTCTCCACTTCATCCTTCTTCCTTTTTGGGGGAGGGCCCAAGTATGAACATCCTCATTAGTACAGATGAAGAAATTGAGTCTCTGGGAGACTCACTGGTCACATAGCTAATGTGCAGCAGAAGCAGGCCTTCTGGCCTCCAGGACCAGCACTCTCTCTGTATTATAAGCCATGCCGCCTCTGAAGGAAACTCCCAGTCTGACTGCAAGTTCCTTACTTCTCTGGATCTGGTCAGTGCTGGCTGATTCTCTTCCTCAGCCTCAAGGCATCATTGCACTTGATGTCAGCTGACCCGGATATGGAGTCCTCCTTCTGCCAACTAGCCTTATGATTTTGGACAAGTGACTTCCCCTTTCAATTAGTCATAGAAGACAGTTAATAATACCTTCCCCTTAGGGTTATTGTAAAGAAGTACATAAATGTAAGCTATCATTATTACAGCTAGATGGAGTGTGGATAGAGCAGCAGGCCTGGAGTCAGGAGGATCTGAGCTCAAATTTGACCTTAGACGTTTATTAGTTGTGTTACCCTGGGCAAGTCACTTAGCTCTGTTTGCCTCAGTTTCCTCATCTGTAAAATGTGCTGGAGAAGGAAATGGCAAACCACTCCAGTATCTCTGCCAAGAAAACACCAAACGGGGTCACAAAGTCAAACACAACTAATTAATGAAAACGACAACAGCAAATCGTTATTAGATTGTAGCTCCTCAGGGCAGAGCAGGGATAAGGTTGTTCTCCCTTTATCCAGTGCTACCATGCTTAACAGAGAAGAGAACCTGTCAGGGGGTGGTAGAGAGAATGGCTTTGCTACTTATCACTGGGTGATCTTGAACAAGTTAGGTTACCACTCTGACCATCAAGGTCCTCCTCTGTAAAATCAGCATATTTGCCCTTCCTCCTTTGAGGGGTTATTTTGAGGTCAAGAAGACATAATTTATGTAAAATGTTTTTTTAAATGTTAGGTCAAGCAATAACAATAACTATTATTGTTGGTTGAGGAAGGAGTTCATGAACTTGAATGAAAAGGAAAGAAGGAATGGTATCTTACAAAGTCTGAAGGCACATCAGCAATCACCTTGATGAAGAGGGACCTGAAAGGGGACCATGATACAAATTCAGTCCATTTCAGTACCAAATGGAAGTAGAAAACATGATGAATTTGGAGTCAGTGAGCTTGGGTTTGAATTTCCCATAGAACGAGCTCATATTTCTATAGAGCTCTAAGGTTTGTAAAATATTTTCTTCAAAACCATCCTGTGAGGACCTTCTGATTGGCAAAGTTGAGAAGAAAGGAAAATTACCAATGTTGCAGGGGCTGTGGGAAAACAGGCATACAAAATGGTGGAACAGTGAATTGATTCAACCATTCAGAAAAACAATTTGAGGGGCAGCTAGGTGGCACAGTAGATAGTGAACTGACCCTGGAGTCAGGAAGACCTGAGTTCAAAAGTGGCCTCAGATACATAACACTTACTAGCTGTGTGACTCTGGGCAAGTCATTTAACCCCAACTGTCTCACCAAAAAAAAGCAATTTGAAACTATGTGCAAAAAAAATTATTAAACTCTGTAAGTAGCCCTTGACCTAGAGATACTACTAGGCCAATGCCCCCCAAAGAAACTGAAAAGTTAGGAAAATGACCCATAAATACATAAAACATTTCTACCAGTTCTTCTTTTGTAGTAGCAAAGAATCAGAGATTGAGGGTAGCCATCAGATGGGGAATGGCTGAGCTCATTTTCCACAGAATTGAAACCAAGGTTTTTTCATGATTTCAAATCAAGAATCTTTTCCCTCTGCCCCACAGTGTACTGAACTGAACTATCGTGAACTAAATTAAACTGAAACAAGCAGGATGAGGGCTGAGAAAGGTCAGGTCCAGTTCCATACACATTCTAATACAAACCAAAGTCTACTTCAAGACTTCCTGAAACTTGTAACTTTCCCACCTTTGTTGATATAACCCCTCCCTACCTGTTTCCCTGTATTTATTAGCAATGAAAAGTCTCATAAAACCCTGGGTAGAGCTGTGTAGTTAGAGGAAAACAGATCAGACTGTGTTAGGAGGGTGGGGAGGAGCTGGGTTGGGTCTGTCCCAAGAGCTCAGGCGCCCCTGCTCTCAGTCCAAACTCTGCAGTTGACTATTTCAGCTTTGACAAATAAGGACACCACACCTGACCAGTTCTGACAGTCTATGTTCTAGGAATTTAAGGAGACAAAATCAGGATAGAAAATGAGGTGGAGGCAATAGGACAATAAGAGCTAAAATGTATTTAGTGCTTTAAGATTTCCAAGGCACTCGACATGCCTAATATAGAACAGTGTCACAGGATATTAATGTCATGCACCTGTGTGACATATGGACCTGGCAACAGACTGGGTAACAGAGTCCTGCTGGGCCCCCTTGTAAGAGGCCACAGGCACCCTGGGTGGCCTGTGCTTAAGGGATTTATTTAGATATCTGGGATCTAGCCCACCCCGAAGCCAAAAAGACTCTGATTTTCACCTTGGGGGAGTAAAAGGGCCAAGGCTAGGTAGGCACTCTTTCAAACTCTAACCTCCAAGAGGAGTGTTGGGTAATAATTATATCCTTCTATACATCAGATATTTGCAGACTAGAAGTAGGATGCTTTATTGGGGAGAGGAAAGGGTTTGACATAATATCTACTTTCCTGGTCATTCCTGGTAGGAAATAGTCCTTTCCCAAGTCAGGAGGGTTACTGTAGTCTCAGATCAAACAGTTATTACACAAAAGACAATCATGAATAATGAGCAAACATTTATCAAAGTAAGTAATAAAACAGTGATGGATAAATTATACTGATTAGATGAGGCAATAGGTCACACAAGAGTTAAAGGGCTATGGAACATGGGAACAAGATGGAATCTTGGCTGAATCAAGAAGAAAATGATTTCATCTGAGAAGTCCTCTCTTTGAGGAGTATGGGGGATAAAGGGGTTGCCAGGAATCAAGGGATATATTGGACTGCCTGTTCTCTCCACATGCCTGTGACATTCTAAGGCAAATCTCTTTCTCTCTCTTTCTCTCTCTCTCCTCCCTTTTCCTCTCTCCCTCTCTTCTCTTTCCCTTTCTCCATTTCCCTATCTCTTCTTTCTTCTCTCACTCTCTCCCCCTCCCCATCTCCCTTTCTGCCCTCCCCTCGATTTCTCTCCCCAACTCCTCTCTGCTCTCCCCTTTCCCCTCTCCTCCACATGCCACTTTCTCCCGCAGTGCCATGGCTTGAAGATCTCTCAATAAATCTCTCAACTGATACTCCTATCTCCCTATACCAAAAAGGTGAACAGGTCTCTTTTTCTCTCAGTCTTTCTCACAGGACAGAATCCAACTAGTTAGTCACTTTACAGAGGGCCCCACATCACATACCTCATCCCCTCATTCTCTCTCCACTGCCCTCCTCAGCTTATCCCCTCCAACATTTTTTCAGCCCCTCTCCTTTGTCCCTTCCCTTTTCTTCTCCCTCCTCTCTCCTTCTGTGCCCTGACCCTGCTTCCTTTGCCTCTGTCCTTCCTTTTCCTATCTCTCTCCCCGTCCTTCCTCAGGCCTTTCCTTCTTACTCTTCCCTCACTTCTCTCTTTCTCTCTTTTTCTCACTTTCTCTCTCTCTCTCTCTCTCTCTCTCTCTCTCTCTCTCTCTCTCTCTCATTCTTTTGCTTATCTCTGCCCACCCCCATCGCTTTCAACTCTGAGAGGTAGGCTAATCAATCACAAACTGTGTGAGTTTAAAGATATCTAGTGATCTCTAATTCAACCCTTTCATTTCACAGTGAAGAAACTGTAGGTCCAGGAAGAGGAATGGACTTACCCAAAGTTACACAGTTAGTAAAAGTCATGTGCCAGTGCTAAAGCCTGGATAAGAAACCAGGTCTTTGAATTCCCAGGACTGGGCTGTCCACTGTAGCTAGAAACAGCTCCAGCCATACCGCTTCCCCAGGTTACTTACATTTTTATGTGCACCAATAAAAGTGCTGAAGCCTCATTAGCACCAAATGTCTGCCCATAGGGGCTGACTAGCAACAAGCAAAGTACTTATGAAGCACCCTGAGGCTGCCTGGATCACTCACAATCAGCTTTGTAAGTGTGCGTGGTTGTGGCCAAACACAGGCCAAACACAATGCAATAACACTCACAGTCTTCATTCAGTAAGTGCTACCAATAGCCTTATTTTACAGAAGAGGAAACTGAAGCCAACAGAGACAAAGAGCCATAGAATCAGAACCATAGAGTAAGAAGAGACCTTAGAAGTTATCTAGTCCAATCTTTTCATTTTCTAGAGGAAGAAATTAAGACCTAGAAATGAGAAGCATCCCCTAGCAAAGTTAGGGACAGAAACAGGGTTAGAACATGTTTCTCCTGACTGAATTTGTAGTCAAGCCATCTCAGGTTTGAATTCTAGCTTGGCTACTTATTTCCTGTGTGATCTTGGGTAAGTTACTCACCTACTTGAGACATCAGTTTCCTCATCAATACAACAAAGGGGTCAGACTAGATTATCTCCAATTCATCAATCAATCCACAAGCATTTATTTATTTCCCCACCACAAGCATTTAATAAGGGTTTATTTACTGTGTACTGTTCTGGACAAAGACATAAATTAAAGGCTCTGCCCTCATGGACCTTATATATACACACACATAAAAATAAGGCAACTGGTGGTACAGTGTATAGTGCTCTGCGCTTATAGTGAGGGAGACCTAAATTCAAATGAAATAATATTTGCAAAGCACTTTGAAAACCATGAAGTACTATATAAATTATTGTTATTCAGGGAGGTGAAGAAACTAACACGAGAAAGATCAGGAAAGACCTCATGTAGGTTGTGATGCTTTAGCTGAGCTTTGAAGTAAATGAGGAATTCCAAGGGGGGTAGAAGTGTATTCCAAGTATGAGACATTTTTGTGAAGGCATAGAGATAGGAAATAATGGAATGCCAGGTGTGAGGTCAGTCCGGTTAACCCAAAGAATGTATAAAAGGGAAGAATCTATCATTATGTGGAAAGGTAGATTGGAGTCAGGTTGTGAAGCTCCAGAAATATCATCAGAAGAGTTTATATTTGATCTCAGAGGTGATAGGGAACCACCGCAGCTAACTGAGCAAAGGAGTAGCATGGTCAGACCCATATGCTTAAGGAATATCACTTTCGCACCTGAGTGGTGGATGGTTTGGAGAAGGGAGAGACAAGGCAGGGAGACTAAATAGGAGGCTATTGTAAAAGGCTGGGTTGGAGAGAAGATGACAAATGGGAGAGACTTTGTGGAGAAAAAAATAGGAAGATTTGGCAACTGACTGAGTATGTGGGTTTGAGGAAGAGTGAGGATTTGAGTGATAGCACAATTGTGAACCTAGAGGGTACTTTCAATAGAAATAAGGAGGTCTGGAAGAGGAATTTGGGGAGGAGAAGAAAATTAATTCTGTTTTGGACATGTTGAGTCCTTTCCAGTCCTAAGTTCTAAGAGTCTAAGATTTCACTCAGAGCACTTCCCACCACCCCAGCTGCCCCAGATAACTTCCATCTCTGCAGCCTCTGAAGGATTTTGAAGCCCCCTTTTCACAGTACTTTGCAGGAATTACTATTCTGCCATTTGCTATTGAAGAAAAAACAAACCCAGAGTCAATGTCAGAGCCCCTCCTACGAAGTTAGTGCTAGAAATTAGCTAGAAAAGCCCAGTCTCTTACATGGTGCCTTCAGCAACAGCTAAGGATGGAATTGGGCCTGGGTAGAGAGCCCTGGGTAGGGAAAGAGGGTTGGGGTGGGTGGGACACAGTTCTATTTTTTTAAGAAACTTGCTAGGGAAGCTAGGATGGATAGCTATCTAAAAATAGCCAGTGGAACAGATGGAAAGGTTAACTTCAGAGAAAAGAGAGGACTTATTTCCATGGTACAATGGAAATAGTACTGGATTATAGAGTCAGGGGGCCAGGATTCAAACCCCACCTCTGTCACTTACTATATATGTGACTTAGGCTAGTTATTTAAGCTTACTGGGCCTCTGTATGATGAGAAAGATGAATTCCATCACCTCTAAGATCCTTCCAGCTCAGAAATCTATAATCTAATGAGATCCTGACATTAGTGGGTAGGGATAATAATGTGTGGGTAGAGAGCTGTGGAGAGGTGGAAAATAAGGCAAGGGTGGGCTGATAAATGTTTAACAACTGACTCTTGGGGCAGAAATGTAGGCATGACACACTTTTAAGTTAAATCTATATTACTGTATTAATATTTGCTCTATCACTTTCTTGCCAATTTCTGAGATATAAATAAATGCTCATCATGATAATTTAACAATCAGGTCCTCTGGGAGCTGGTGTGAGCTGGCTCCAGCACACCCCCTAGCATGAAAGAATACAAAGGAGTTGTCTCTGCATGGCCTCAGCCTTCTCAGTGGATCCAATGACTAAGTCACCCCACTGTACAACAGGGAGAGCTCAAGCTCTGGAATCCCAGGACCAAGATTTGAATTTCAAGGACATTGGGCATGTGACAATCTCTCTGGGCTTCAGTTTCTTTATTAAAATGAGGGAGTTGGAATAGATGTTCTGAGATTCCTTCTGTTTGATTGGTGTAGGAGGATACATATTAAAGAGAATTCATATTTTCTGAAGTACTGAATGTGTGTATGGTCCTGGAACTTGAAGCTGGGCACACAGAGATGGACAAGACAACTGTTCCTTTCATCTGCGAGTTCCTAGTCTAATAGAGGAATGATCCAGAAATACTCTAAGGATCCCTGGGAAGATGAGGACATGCTGCCCCCCCAAGCATGTGGGGTTGGGTTTAGGGGCAGAGGCAAAAGAGGGATATGATGAGATAAGGGGACAGTTAGTGGTCCAGTTTGGTTGGAATGCAGTCATGAAATTATAGATTTAGAGTTAGAAGAGACCTAGAAGTGTCTCATAGGAATGATAATCACAGTAATGGCCTTTATATAGCACTTGAAAGTTTGCAAAGTGCTTTAGAAATATCTCCTTTTATCCTCACAACAATCCTGGAAGGTAGGTGCTATTATTATCCCCATTTCCCAGATAAGAAAACTGAGGCAGAAGTCAAGTGACTTACCCAAGGTCAGACAACTAGCCTGAGGCCAGATTTGAACTCAGGTCTACCTCACTACAGGTCCAATACCTATCCACCATGCTACCTGGCTGCCTCAGGCAGGGGATCATAATGTCTTAGTTCCATCCCATCATCACTGAACGATGAAAAACTTGAGATCACAAAAGGTAAAGACTGCACAGGCCACTAGGGCAGGCCTCCTCATTATAATGCCAGTGTCCTTTTCATCATGGCATACTACCTCTCCACCTAATATTCCATGTGGAGCTGTTACAATGGTAATAATGATAACAAATAATAATTTATATTTCTAAGTAAGGCAACCATGGCACAGTGGGTAGGGAGCTGGCCTTGAAGTCAGGAAGACCCAGGGTCTAGTTCTGCCCCTAATGTATCCTATTGTCAATCTGGGCAAGTCACTTAATGACTCAGTGCCCCAGGCAAGGCTATAAAACTATAAATTGCACCAGAAGATGCTGACAAGCATTGGTAGAGGGAATTTCCTCTCTAGGAGTTCCCTATTCCAGTACAAACAATAAGAAGTCTCCTACAGTGCATCTACATTAAGACATTCTTTTTTTTTTTTCTTAGGCAATTAGTGTTAAGTGACTTGCCCAGGGTGACACAGCTAGTAAGTGTTAAGTGTCTGAGACTGGATTTGAACTCAGGTCCTCCTGACTTCAAAGCCAGAGCTCAATCCACTGCACCACCTAGCTGCCCCATTAAGACATTCTTAAAAAGCATTTAAGCCATGGGGTACATATATTTCAAGGCTGAATATGAAGGAACAAAATTTAAAAACAATTTTTTGTATTTATTTATATGTGTTTGAAACAGCAGCATGACAATGTGGATAGAGAAGTAGCCTTAAAGTTAGGAAGACCTGGGTTCAAGTCCTGCCTCTGACATACACTGGCTATGCATGGAGGGAAAGACATCTAACCTCTCAGTGTCTCTGAGAATTCCATAAGATTCTACGTCACAGAAAACATTTGGGTTTGCATTCATGAAAAGACTTTCTTCCTCCACCAAGACTTTCCTTCAGGGATGAAATCACAGATCTGGATCACAAAACCCCACATTGACTTTGACATTTGTATAGCACCTTATGGTTTACAGAGTACACTCACTTTCCAACAGCCCTAGAAGAAATAATTACACCTTGCACCCCTGGGCAAAGATTATGATTTCTCTTTTATAGAGGAAGAAACTGAAGCTCTGAAAGGATAAATGGTTGACCCATTGTGACTGAGCTAGCAGACATCAGAGCCAGAAGCCAAATCTAGATCTTCCAGCTCCAAGCCTATTTCCTTTTTCACTGTGCCAAGAAAAGTCTGGAGTCATCCAGAATTGCTGGAGTCATCACAGAATGAGGACATACAGACACTTTCTAAAAAATGCTGGATAGTCTTAGGATGATTTCTTTCAGAGAGGCACTAGGGTTTAATGGAAAGACTTGGTCAGTCACTCATCAAGCTAATATGAAACAACTACTATGTACCAGGCACCATGCTAAGTGTTGAGGACACAAAGAAAGACAAAAGATGAGGCAGAGTCAAAATGGCTGAATAGAGGCAGCAATCCAGCAACCAACCTGAATTCTCCCAAAATTCCCCTCTGAACACCTTTATAATAATGCATGAACTTGAGTTCTTGAGCAGCAGAGCCAGCAAAAGGTTGGGGTGAGACATTAATGTAGCCCAAGACAACTTAAGAGGTCAGTTGGAGAGATCTGTGACATCGGCAGGGTGAGGGGAGAAGGGGTCAAGAACGCACATGGCAGCAACACCAACAGCCTTGGAGGTGGCTATGAGCCCAGAAATAGTAAGGGACTGGACAATTGGTCAAGAAGACATTACAAGGGAGCCTGAGCTGACACTGGGTACAAGACTGGGCACTGTTGGTCAACTCCACTGCCCCTACTCAGTTGGGGGTCACAGCTGCAGGACAGAGAAGAGAGCTAGCCCTTGCAGCTGCAGGGGAACAGAAGCCCTTCCTCGGTAAAGATAAGAGAACAGACAAGGAGAACAGTGACCACAATTCTCCCAGGACAATACCACCTTGAAAGCACCAAAAACTTACAGACCCCCAGAACTAGCTCTGAAAATAGCAGTGTGAAAAAGAATGAAGCTTGGAACAGTGCCTCCCCATCCCTAGGTGAGCAGTGTTCAACTTTAATATAAAGTTCCAAGACAAGAAATAGGCTGGAAAAATGAGCAAAACAACAACAAAAAAGAATCTGACCATGAAAAGCTACTATGGTGACAGGAAAGGTCAAGACACAAACTTAGAAGAAGAAAATAACATGAAAATATCTACAAGCAAAGCCTCAAAGGGAAAAAATGCAAATTGGACACAAGTTCAGCAAGAATTCCTGGAAGAATTAAAGAAAGAGATTAATGGGAGAGGAAAAATTGGGAAAATAAATGAGAGCAATGCAAGAAACTTATGAAAAAGAGAATTAGCAGCTTGATAAAAGAGGCACAAAAATACTAAAGGAAGTAACACCTTAAGAAACAGAATCAAGCAAATAGTAAAAGAGGTACAAAAGCTCACTGAAGAAAATAATTCCTTTAAAATTAGGATTGGGCAAGTGGAAGCTAATGACTCCATGGGACATCAAGAAACAATAAAACAAAATAAAAAGAATGAGAAAAATAAAAGAAATGTGAATTATCTCATCAGAAAAACAACTGACCAAGAAAAATTGATTAGGAGAGATAATACCAGAATTATTGAACTACCTAAATGCCATGATAAAAAAAAAACCTAGACATCCTATTTCAAGAAAGTATAAAGGAAAACTGCCCCCAATATCTTAGAACCAGAAGGTAAAATAGATATTGAAAGAATCTACCAATCAGTACACGTATAACCTATATCAGATTTCTTGTTGTCTTGGGGAGGGGTGAGGGAAGGGAAGGAGGGAGAAAAATTTGGAACTCAAAATTTTACAAAAATTAATATTGAAAGCTATCCTTATACGTAATTGGGAAAAATATTATTTTAAAAAATAATCCACTAATCACCCACTGAAAGAGATCTCAAAATGAAAACTCCAGAAATATTGTAGCCAAATTCTAGCACTCTCAAGTCAAGGAGAAAATATCACAAGCAGCGAGAAAGAAATAATTCAAATATCACAGAGCCACAGTCAGGATCACCCAAGATTTAGCAGATTCCATATCAAAGAAGCAGAGATCTTGGAATAAAATATTCCAGAAGACAAAGGAGCTAGGATTACAACCATAAATCACCTACCCAGCAAAACTGAGTATAATCTTTTAGGAGGGAAAGTGGATATTTATTGAAATAGAAGTCTTTCAACAATTTCTAATGAAAAGACCAGAGCTGAATAGAATATTTGACATTCAAAAACAAGATTTAAGAGAAACATAAAAAGGTAGACATGAAAGAGAGATCATAAGGAATTTAACAAAGTTAAACTATTTACATTCCTATATAGGGAAATGATACATGTAACTCCTAAGGACTCTCTCATTATTAGGGCAGTTAGAAGGAGTCTGCATAGAAAGGGGGCATAGGTGATTTGATTTTGTTGGGATGATCTAAAAAAAATGGAGTAAAAAAGTGGCATGTGCTGGGAGAAAGGCAAAGGGAAAGGAAGAATGGGGACAATTATCTCACATAAAAGAGGTGCACAAGGAAAATTTTTATAATGGAGGGAGAAATGAAAGGGTGGTGGGCAGTGCTTGAACCTCACTCTCATCGGAATTGGTTCAAAGAAGGAAAAGTGTGTGTATGTGCGTGTGTGCGTGCGTGCGTGCGTGTGTGTGTGTGCGTATACACTTGGCTGAGTATACCCAACAGTGAAGTAAGAGGGGAAGGGAACAAGGGAAAAAGCAGGGGCATTGATAAAGGGAAGGTGGATTAATGAAGACAGTAGTCAGAAGCAAAACGGACTTTTGAGGAGGGATAGGACGAAGAAGAGAGAGAGAAAGATAAACAGAAGAAAATAGGATGGAGGGAAGTACACAGTTAGTAATCATAACTGAATGTGAATGGGATAAACTCACACATAAAACAGAAGCAGATAGCAAAATGGATCAGAAACCAGAATCCAACAATATGTTATTTACAAGAAACACACTTGAAACAGAAAGACACACAGAGAATTAAAATAAGGGACTAGAATAAAGTCTATTATTTTTCACCTAAAGTTAGGAAAAAAAAAAGGCAGGGATAGCAATCATGATCTCAGACAAAGCAAAAGCAAAAATAGACCTAGTTAAAAGAGATAGTCAGGGAATCTACATTTTGCTTAAAGCTATCATAGACAATAAAGTAATATCAATACTAAATACAGATATACCAAATGGCAGAACATCCAAATTCTTTTTTATTAGTATTTTATTTTTTTCCAATTACATGTAAAGACAATTTTAACATCCATTTAAAATTTTTTTTGAGTTCCAAATTTTCTCTCTCTCTCCTTCATCCCCCCTCTTTAAAATGGTAAGCAATTTGATACAGGTTATATGTATGCAATCACGTAAAACATATTTCCATATTAGCCATGTGAGAGAAGAAATAGACACAAAAGGACAAAAAATGAAAAAAATAAAGAAAGTGAAAATAGTGGGCTTCATTTTGCATTCAGACTGTATCAGTTCTTTCTCTGGATGTGAATAGCATTTTCTGTCATGAGTCCTGGTATTTTCTTGGAACATTGTATTGCTGAGAAGAGCTAAGTTATTCATAGTTGACCATCAGAACATCCAGATTCTTAAAGGAAAAGATAAATGAGTTACAGGAGGAAATAGTAAAACTATACTAGGGGGGGACCTCAACTTTCCCTTTTCAGAACTAGATAATGCTAAACATAAAATAAATAAGAGGGACAGCTAGGTGGTGCAGTGGATAGAGCACCAGCCCTGTAGTCAGGAGGACCTGAGTTCAAATCTGGCCTCAGACACATAACACTTACAAGCTGTGTGACTCTGGGCAAGTCACTTAACCCCAACTACCTTGCCATTAAATAAATAAGAAAGAAGTTAAGGAGATGAATAGAATTTTAGAAAAGTTAGATATGATACACCTCTGTAGAAAATTGAATGGGAATAGAAAGGAGTAAACCTTTTTTCAGTTATATGTGACACCTTCACAAAAATTGACCATTGGAGCATAAAAAATTTACTCACAAATGCAGAAAAGCAGAAGTATTAGATGTACCCTTTTCAGACCATAATGCACTAAAAATTAAATTTAATAAAGGGTCTTGGAAGGATAGACTAAAAATTAGTCAGAAACTAAATAATCTATCTAATCCTAAAAAATGAGTGAAGGGGCAGTTAGGTGGCACACTGGATAGAGCACTGGCCTTGGATTCAGGAGGACCTGAGTTCAAATCCGACCTCAGATGCATGATACGCACTAGCTGTGTGACTCTGGGCAAGTCACTTAACCCCAATTGCCTCACCAAAAAAAAAAAAAAAAAAAGAATGAGTGAGTCAAAGAATAAATCACAGAAAAAAATCAATAACTCCATTAAAGATAATGACAACAATGAGACAACATACTGAAATTTGTATGGTATGCAGCCAAAGCAGTACTTAGGGGAAAATTTATGCCTCTAAACTCTTGCATCAAGAGACAGAGAAAGAAAGAGAGAGACAGAGACAGAAAGAGAGATGCCCCTTGACTGAATCTAAACTTCACAGAACAAATCCCCTTAATAAAAGGATTTGTTCTGCAAAACTTGGATTTGGTCAAAAGGCCACACTTGAGGACCTAGAGGGCCACATATGTCCTCCAGGTCACAGGTTTCGCATCCCTGTGCTACAGTGATATAGGTGGTACAAATTTCTTGCTTGGAGTCAGGAAGACCCAAGTTCAAATCCTGTCTCAGACATTTACAAGTCATTTAACTTCTCTCAGCCTCAGTTTCCTCATCTGTAAGATGGGGACAATAATATAATTATAGCACTTACTCCCCAGGGATCGATTTTATATATACACATTATATACATATGTATATGTGTGTGTGTGTCTGTGTGTGTGTAGTAGCTTTTATTATTTTTTTAGTGGGGAAGTTACAGTGACTTTGTTTTACAAATATCAAACTGGTGGTTTGTACGGAACAGATTGGAAAGAGGAGGGAAAGGCAAAGTGAAGGGAAGAGTGAGGAAAAAAAAACCAGAAGGAGCAAGAAGCAGATTGAGAAAGATATGAAGAGATCAAAAGGGAGAGTAGGAGAGAGGGAAAGACAAAGAGAGACAGCCAGAGGAGACGGAGTGGGGGTGGGGGAAGGAAGGAACTTCTTACTTTCAAGTCATCATATTTAATACCTGCAGCCTATGTACACCCACCAAAGTTCTTTCCATTGATCTCTAGGTCCTTCGCAGTTTTGCTTCTTCTGAGGTTATATTGTTCCAATAGTTCTCTGGAAGGGAGAGAAAAAAGAAGGAAGAAAGAAAAGGGGGTGGGGGAGAAAAGGACAGGAAAGGTTGGAAAGAAGCAGAGGCTGAGAGATGGACAGGCAAAGAGATGGGAGTGGGGGACCCTAGACAGCAAAAAACCCAAACAAACAAAGAAAGGAGTGGGCTAAATGAACAATGCAGTGGGCTGAACTCCCAGAGTTCTTATTTGCCAAAGGGTCCCCGTAGGTTTCTAGAAAACAAGGCTGAGCCTTGGGCCCCAGAGCAAAAAAGGCAGGAATCTGAACACCTCCTGAAGTTACTGGGACAGATGAGGCCACCTCTACTTGGCCTCAGTTCCTTGAGCTGAGTCAGACGGTCAAAGGGCTTAGCTATTAGTCATCAGTCACTTTGAGTGTAGGTTGGAAGGGTAGGAAAGAACTGAGAGAGACAGAGAAATTAGAGAGGCCTGCTTCCCTGTGGAGGGGGTAGACGGTAGGGAAGAGGAAGCAAGAATCTCTCTCTCTCCTGTTTCTCTCTCTGTCTGTCTGTCTGTCTTTCTCTCTCTTCCTGGTCCCCCCCTTGTCTCTGTCTCTGTCTCTCTCTGCCTCTGTCTCTCTCCTCCTCGCCCCTCCTTGTCTCTGTCTTTTGCTCTCTTACTCTCACTCTCACTCTTTCTCCCCACCCCCGCCTCTTCCCCTCCTTTTTCTAAACACACAAATGTATAGGCACACAGACATGCATATGCAAACACATACATGTTATGTTATATGCAAACATATGCACATTCATCTATTGTAATGTTGATGCGCACATGTATGGACAAATATCAGTCAATGATCTGGATGAAGGTATAGATGGCATGCTAATCAAATTTGCCAATTATACCAAACTGACAGGGTTGACTAATATATTGGAAAAGAAGCAGGATTCAAAAAAGTTAGAATGATGTACCAAAACTAGTAAGATAAAATATAATGAGACTCAATGTAAAGTGCTATGATTGGGTTTAAGAAATCAGTTGCGTAAGTACAGAGTCAGGGGATCTGTTATTTGCAATTTGTGCAGTCTTACTCAAGTCATTGCTTACTGGTTATCTCCAACTGAATATGCCATAGTCATCTAAAATTTAATATGCCCAAAACAGATCTCACTCTCTTCTCCCTGCTAAACCCTCCCTTCTTCTTGACTTCCTTTTGGTGTGTTGAGGGCACTACCATCTTTTGAGTCGCTTAAGAATGAACCTTGACTCTTTCCTCTCCTTCCTCTTCATAGCCAGTTTCCAAGTCTCCTTGATTCTAGCTCCACTCCCATTCATCCCTTTCTCTCCATGTGGCCAGCTGACCTCAGTTAGGCCATCTTCACCTACTCACTAAACGAATGCAATAGTCTTCTAATCAATTTCCCTACATGCAGCCTTTCCCCCTTTCAATCCAATCTCCACATTAGCTATCAAATAGAATGTGGGTCATACCACGTCCTTCCTCTGCTCAAGAAACTGCAATGGCTCCCTTTTGCCTCTAAGACAGTGTACAAGCTTTAGCTTTTCAAGCCCTTCACAAATGGACTCCACCCTGCTTTTCTAGGTTTATTTCACATTGCTATACTTTGGTCTAGATACTAACGGGATTTGCTGTTCTCCATATATGACATTCTTTCTTTTATCTCTGCACCTTTCTATAGGCTGCTGTTCCCTAAGCCTGGAATGCACGTCGTCCTCAGGGTCACTCATAGAACTCCTTAATTTCTAGATTTTTTTCAAAATTTATCTCAAGTGCTACCTCCTACAGGAAATCTCCATTGACCCATTTTCTAGTGTCTTCATCTGAGAAATTACTTTCTATATATTTTGTATTTAATTTTCTTTGTTCATGTATGCATTATTTTTCTCCAAGAGAATGTAAGCTCCTGAAGTAGGGACATTGTTT
Organism: Vombatus ursinus; assembly: GCF_900497805.2. NCBI lineage: Eukaryota > Metazoa > Chordata > Mammalia > Diprotodontia > Vombatidae > Vombatus > Vombatus ursinus. The sequence goes on from NW_020945437.1 coordinate 19,737,997, forward strand.
TGTTTTTGCCTTCCTATTCTCAGTGCCTAGCACAAATTCCAATATTTCATGCTTAACATATGCTTACTGAATGAACAAATGAATGTTTTTCATTTTCTGAGCTTGGTTTCTTTGATTACAGCCAGGTTCCAATTAGGATGAATAATGAATCCCCCTGAAGTGGTCAAATGTATTTGATTTTGTATTATTTGCAGTTATAATTATGTAAAATGTGGTAATTGGTTCCAGCACCATGGAAATATACATTGTGAATTTGAATACTGTGACCATGTCAAGGGATACATCCTATGCACTAGTCAGGACCCTAAAATGAGTAATGGATTGGACTAAGTGATGTCTGGTCTTGTCTAGCTCTTAATCCTACAAACCTCTGATCCTTTGGTAAAGCAGAGTGGCGGCAATGTAGCTAAATTGAAAACAACCTGGGCATCTTAATATATAACACTGACTACCCTGGTCCCCACTGCTTGAAGGCCAGTTTTGTTATATTTCACCCATTTTTCATGGTTTTCCATGGTTCTCTCTGCAAATGCCAGCACCCACAGATGGGGCTCCTCAAGTCTAGGTGGGGGTCCTTGGTACTCCAATTCCATTTAAGCGTTAACAGTTGGAATAGTTTTGACAAAGGAATATTTGCTTCACAAGGTGTAATAACAAATATGCAAACAATTTAGTTCAGTCCCTATAGAGCACAATCCCATTTCCAAGTTCTGGGCATCCTGGTTTCCCCAAAACTTCGCTGCTGGGTTGGCTACAGCATCCATCCTGGAACCTCGGCTCTAAAGTTGCCATGGCTCAAGATCCCTGGTCCGGTGGGGATAATTGCGGCACCTAAAACTGAGGACAAACAGAACAAAACAGAAACAAACATCCGTAGGCCCACATTTTAGAGAGCCTGGGTAAAAGAGAAGGGAGGGAAGGTAGCACCCTGCCCCTCTCAGTTCAGGTCATGGCACCCAGGATGTGGAGGATCTTCACTCTCTAGATTCAGCAGGAAAGAAAAGGACTTTCGCAATCTGGCTAGTTTTAAAGATTCAGTCTGTTCTGGCTGTGCAGCCAATCCAAAGAGGCTGTGCCCACCCCATGTGGCGCTTAATATACTCATATTGAAGCTGGAGTCGCTGGGGAAGCAGGGTGCCTCCATGTTAGACAATGTGGGCATGAGCAGATAATTCCCCTTACAAATAAGCTATAAGCTCAATAATATGACATGGAAGCTAAACAACATAATGTAATCTTTAATATGTTGATGGATCTGTGATCTCACTTAGAGAAGTACTTTTTTTTAAGACTAGGTCTCCCTTTCTCACCTGGGCTAGAAGTAGAGAGGCTACTGATGGCTTGGTCCCACTAATGATTAGCACAGGAGCTTTGACCTGCTCTGTTTCAGATCTAGGCCAGTTCACCCTTCCTTAGGCAACCTGGTACCCCACCTCCACATCCCCTAGGGCTTACTCTGTTGATGCTGAACTTAGTGCAGACAGACAATTGGCATAACCCAATGCAGCTCACAGCTAACTCTTCAGCTTAAAAGATCCATTAGTCAACAAGAAGTCAACAAAGCATTTATTAAGCACTTAGTATGTACCAGGCACAGTGCTAAGGACAGGGGATACAGTCGTGTCTGACTCTTCATGATCCCATTTGGGGTTTTCTTGGCAAAGATGCTGGAATGGTTTGCCATTCCCTTCTACAGCTCATTTTACAAATGAAGAACTGAGACAAAAAGGGTTAAGTGACTTGCCCAGGGTCACACAGCTAGTAAGTGTCTGAGGACAGATTTGAACTCAGGAAGAAGAGTCTTCCTGACTCCAAGCCCAGCACTCTATGTGTGCCACCTAGCTGCCCCTAATAATACACACACAAACACATAGCATATGTATATGTATATATGTATAATATATGAATGTATGTATATATACTCGTATATATATAAAAATGTGCATATATATACACTTATGTATATATACATGTGCTTGTATGCATACTGTTAATGTGTGTATAAATACTTGTATATATACATATACGTAAACTTGTGAATATATAATATATACTTTGTGTACACACACATAGTGTACATGCATGTAATTTGCACTAAGTTCCTTTGCCTTGCTTGGGTAGAGAGACGGACAGTTATTTAGATAGGTAAATAGGTAGGTAGGTAAATGGATGGATGGATAGATAGATAGGCTATTTATTTATTTATTTATTTATTTATTTTTGGTTAGGCAATGGGGTTAAGTGACTTGCCCAGGGTCACACAGCTAGTAAGTGTTATGTATCTGAGGTCACGCTTGAACTCAGGTCCTTCTGAATTCAGGGCTGGAACTCTATCCACTGTGCCACCTAGCTGCCCCTAGATAGGTAATTTATTAAGTGCTTACTGTGTGCCAGACATGGTCTAATGAAACACTTGCACACTTGTTAAGGTAGCTTACATCTTTTTTGGAGGTGAAGGGAGTGGGAATGTCAAGCTAAGGTGCATTCTGGGCCATTTTGGAAATTAATTTGACTCATAACTGGGCACTAGGATTTTAACTGTTTAAATGTTTCCAAGTTTCAGTTTATCAGGCCCAGAGCCAGCCTCTGCTGAGCTGTTTACTGTCAAAAACAAAGAGTTCAGGGAAGGAGGCAAGGACAGTTTCAATCATGATTTATTCAAACCCAAGGTCTAGACTTTCTTTTTTTAATCAAGGTTTTCATGGAGTCCAATGATTTTGAAATTTTCTCTCCTTTCCAGATCAGTTGTTTTCAATGTACAATCTTTTGATTTTGATCTAATATTTCTTATTGTCTCATGGAGGCACTGGTTTCTATTTGGTCTATTTTAGTTCTTAAGGATTCCCTTTCTTGGATAAAGTTAACCACTTCCTCTTCAAAGGTCCCTTTTCTACTTTCAATACTTTCCTCAAGAGATTTTATTTCATTAAAAACAAAACAAAACAACAACAACTCTTGCTTCATTTCTTCTAGGTTTTGTGTAGTCCTTGTGGAAAATACATTTCCTCCTTTTGAGTCTTTGGAGTTAGATTTGCAATAATAATGATACTGGTTGGTGTTTTCTTTGATTTACTTATCTCTTCAGTTTTAGTTCATGAATTGAGGCATTGTGCCCAGTCCAGACTTGTCCTGTTTGCCCTTAGATCCCCTGTTTCTTGCTCTATTCTCTACTTCCAGAGGTTGGGGCACCCTGGATCTTTAATATTCAGAGCAATGGCTCTTTAGGGTCTTCTTGGAGGCTTTAGGACAGAGTATTAGGGACCTCAAAGGCTCTGAGCCTCTGCAGTCCTAGTCTGAGTGAGTACTCTTGAGCACTGTCTGAGCCCTTCCCCTGGCCACTCCCTAGGGCTTCTAAGGTCCCTATCTGGGGCTTTCTCAGGGGTGCCTTCTGCCTCTGGGCACAAACTTGCAGGGGATACAGGTCCTCTTTCTGGCTGTATTCACGCTGTCTTTGCTTGAGGGCCCCCTTTCCTATTGCCCATAGGCTTCTGGATGACCTTTGGTGCAGATCAGAAGTAGAAGATGTCATTTGCTATAGTTTCTTGTTGGATTTCTTTACCATTATTTCATCTGGTGTGAAAGAGTAGGTGTCCGGGAGCTGGGCAGTCTCTCTCCTGCTTAGGCAGTCATCTTGGCAGAAAGTCAGTCATCCCTCCCTTTCTTCCAATCAAAAGTAAATTTCTTGAGGGCATGGATGGTTTGGTTTTTGTCATTGTATTCCCAGGGCCTGTCACAGTCCTCAGTACAGTAGAGTGTACTTTAAATATTTTTTTCAAAGAATATGGCAATTGCTATAGGAATAAAGAAATTGTGGTATGTAATACAGTATAACTTTTCAAAGAATATGGCAATTGCTATAGGAATAAAGAAATTGTGGTATGTAATACAGTATTACTTTGCCTTAAGAAACGATGAATTCAAAGAATTCAGAAAAACATGGGAAGATTTATCTGAACTAATGCAGAATGCAGCAAGCTGCTCCAGGAAACAATATACACACAATATATACATAACACATATGTGACCAGGTGTTGTGCGTGTCTAGATCACCTAAGATGGAGGCAACCATGTGGGAGATGGCTAGGATTTACTTCTGTGAGAAGACATCTTGTGCTACCTGTGGGTGAGGACAGCTTCTTCCCATTAGATGTGTCTTTAAAACTACCCAACTGGAATGGTTGAGCTCTCCACCCACAGCACAAACAGCAGGAATTAAGCAGGGGGTAAGGGTTGGTGTGAAAGGCTACCTTCCCTGTCTTTCTTTTAGACCCTGTGGCCCTGGGGTTTTGATTTGTTTTGTTTATTGTTTTCAGTCCCAGGCTTAGGCAGTGGAGTCCTTGGACCAGGGAGCTTAAATCATTGTGACCTTGGAGGAAGGATTCAAGAGCAGATGTTGCTTCCAGTCCATTAAAGAAGCCAGTATACCAGGACACAAGCCCAGAGGGGCTTTGGATTGGGAACTTGATGAGACTATGTGATTTATTGTATTTTGTTGTTCAATCTTTCAGTTTTAGTCATGTCCAACTAACTCTTCATGACCCCATTTGGGGTTTTCTTGGCAAAGATTCAGCAGTGGTTTGCCCTTTCTTTCTCCAGCTCATTTTACAGATGAGGAACTGAGACAAACTGAGGCAAATAAATGACTTGCCCAGGGTCACAAAGCTAGTGTTTGAGGTGAGATTTGAACTCATAAAGATGAGCGTTCCCTGACTTCAGGCCAGGCACTGTATCCCCTGCAACACCTCTATGCTAAGTAGAAAACTGAGTTAGATTGTGAATTTAATCCCTTCTACCCTTTCAGATTCTGAGGTGGTATAAAGTGGGATTATGCCTCCCAGGTGTTAGCGGAGGGGGAGTGTTGTATGTTGGATATAATTTTGAAGTTAATATTCCTTCGTAAATGCTCATCTGACTGTTAAGTGGTTAAAAGGAACTGGAGTGCAAGAGACCCTAATACTGAATGAATCTAGTTGGTGGGGGTTTGAGCCAATGGCAAAGAGATCAGACACCCCCAGTTCCTGCTCAAGGCACCAGAGAGCACCCGGGGGGGAGGGGAGAAATGAAATGTAACATACCTTGCCTTCAGGATGGGGAGCCAGGGTAGCTATTGTTACAGATATAACAACGCAAGTAGAACAAAAAATGAAACACTATAACAGTAATAACTAAGCTTGGCCCTAGAAAAGAACTGAGAAAAGGCAGCTCCTTTCCCTCTTTGGAAAGAGGCAGAACTGTGGGAGTAGAATGCTGCATGTACTGTCAGATATGGGCATAGTGTGTTGTTTTTAATTGAAATTTTTTTTTCTCTCCTTTTAAAATCTTTGTTACAAAAATGGAAAGCTGGGTAGGAGAGGAGGAGAGAGAGATTTGGAAGTGAAAGTGATGGAAAAACTAAAGTCACCAATGAATTTTTCAGATTGCTTGTTGAATTGTAGCTGGGCAACAGGGGAGAGCTGCCTGGGTGTTCTCATTTGGGCTATTTGGGTGCCTGTGGACAAGTTTTCAGTGGGGGCTGAAGCAGGCATTCACCCTGAGGAGGAGATTTTCCTCCACAGAAGGACCATTTGTGAGAGGGGGTTGGGGTGGGAGCAGGGAGAGGGAGGATTGAGTTACAAACAATTTGCGCATTCTTTTCCCAGCCAGGAGATGCTTAACTAGCTGACCTGCAAGGCCTGGCTGGCGTTGGTCCGAGGCAGCCGCCTCACAAACCTTTCCTTTCATAAAAGTAGACTAGTGTCGATTTCTTCCCACCCTGCCCTGCTCAGACCACCTTGGCTTGACTGACTATTCCTTGAGCTACTTGTGAAGGACTGTTGGTGAACACCCCCCCCCACAGAGGCATCCAAAGAGACTAGGTATATCCACACAGACAAACACAGACACAGACCCATCTGAGACTACTTTGGCTTGACTAACTATTCCCTAAATTACCCATGAAGGACTGTTGGTGAATACACACACACACACACAGACTCATAGATACACACACAGACACAGACATCCAAGGAGACTAGGTATATACACATAGACACAAACACAGACACAGACCCATCTGAGGCCACCTTGGCTTGACTGATTATTCCCTGAGCTACTTATGAAGGACTAAGTTTGTGAACACACACACAGTCAGACACTTACATACAAACACACAGAGCCTCACAGTTATACACGGACAACACACATATTCAGACACCCATACACAGACATACACAGAGACACACAGAGACCTCCCCTCCCCCCATCTCTTTCTAGTTCTTTGAAGCTCCAGCTCCCACTGCATGGTATTTACAAATAAGGCCTCTTCCTTGTTCCTGCTGTAGGTCACCAAGACTAATTCTCTACACCTGGTTGCCTCAGAAGGACTTTTCTGAAGGGTGTGCATGCATATATGTGTGTGTGTGTGTGTGTGTGTGTGTGTATGTCTGTGTAAGAGACAAAGAGTAAGATTATTGCTTGCCGTTCCCCCTTTCCCCCAAACCTCCCCCTGCCCATTGGGACTGAGAAGAATGGAGTGCAGAAAAACTGTTGTGAAACAAAAGACAAAATCTTCCTGCAAGGAACACATGAGCTCTCCAAATTCTGCCTCCACTCTCTCATCAGATTCTGTCATTGATCTTTAGAAGACTATGATAATTAGACAGCACTAGAGAAGGGCAAATGTTCTGGTTACCAAAAAAGGGGAGAGTGTAGGTGCTTTAAATTTTCTTCCAGGGAGCATGATTTTGATTTCTGGCAACAGTAGAGAAAGGATTATTAAAAGGCTGGTTTATGGACATTTAGAAACGAAGGCAGTGATCAACAAGGACTGAGCATGGTTTGTTTCAACAAGAAAAGATCATCCCAGAAAGACTAACTTTAGTTCCTTTTTGTGGCAAGCTGTTAAGACTGGTAGATGAGAAGAATTATACATACATACCTGGAATTCAGGAGGCAACTAACTGATAAAGTCTTTCAAAGCATCCTTAGGGACAAGATTGAAGCTTGAGAATCTAGATGACAAGTTGATTCAGAACTGGTGGAATAACGGGACATAAAGAATAGTGATTCATGAACTGATGTGAAACCAGACAGTGAAACACTTCAGGGAGCTGTCCTTGGGTTTTGTGTGATTCAATATGTTTATCACTGGCCTGGATGCAAACATAGAAGACATGGTTGAAAATCTGCAGATGATGCAAAGGTGGAAGGAATAACTAACATGTTAAACAAGTGAACTGGAATTCAAAAAGTTCTTGATAGGTTAGGATGATGGATCAAATCTAACAATGTGGAATTTAACATTAATAAATGTAAAAACATGGAAAGACTTGCACAAAATAATGAGGAGTGGAATGAGCAGAACCAAGAGAACATTGTAGACAGTAACGGCAATATTGTTTTGAGAACAACTTTGAGTGAATAAGCTATTTTAACTATCACAAATACCAAAATTAACTATAAAGGACATATAAGGAAAGATGCTGTCTGCATGCAGAGAAAGAACTAGCTCCTGCTAGAGCTGGCTCCCATGCCCCTCACACCTGAACTGAGAGCCTCAAGCATGTCTCCAGGAGGGTAACCAAGATAATGAGGGAACTTGAAACCATGTCTATAAGGAACAGTTCAAGGAAGTGAAAATATTTATTCTAGAAGAGAAAAAAAACTTAGGAGAGACAGGATAGCTGTCTTTAAGCATTTGAGGACTATAATGTAAGAGAGATATTATACTCATTCCATTTGGCAACAGAGTGTATAACTTAGAGCAAATGAGAAAGTCACAGGAAGGCTGATTTCTATTTTACATAAGGATAGAGTGCTGGGCTTGGAGTCAGGAAGACTTGGGTTCAAATCCTGACTAAGAAACTTACTAGTTGTTTGACCCTGGACAATTCACTTAACCTTACTGATACTCAGTTTTCTCATCTGTGAAATGGGATTAATAATAGCATCTGTTTCACAGAATTGTTGTGAGGATCAAATGAGATAAAATGTGAAGGGCTTTTCAGGCCTTAAAGCACGAGATAAACAACAGCAATTATTTTTACTTACATTCTCAAGTATGAAAACAGATCTGTGTTCTCATTATTACCTCCAGTAAGATAGAAGAACACTAACCTGACTGTTCATTCTCTGTAATTCTTGCCCATATCTTCACATGAGTTCCTAACAGGAAGTCTAGTGACATATTGAGGGTCTTCCTTGAATTCTCTTAACATCACAAGAGTCCCAGTGGAGCACATAATTTGTCCGTTGGCTATCCTTCAGTCTCACCATGGGAGATTTGAACTCAGATCTTCCTGATTCCAAGTCCAGCATGCTATGCACTAGACCAGCTTGCTGCCTTTAAAGCATAGCCTTTAAGGTAGACTTTTGCTCTACAAAATCAAATGCTTTTAAACATAACCAATAAACAACAGGTACAGTTGTATCATGTTCTGTCCACATCTTCCAGGCACTGGTGTGAGGGTAGAGCTGTGTTCTACTGTGGAATATCTCTGGTAAAGACTGTTTGGTCCTTTCTAATACCTTCATCAAGAATGCCGTCAACATGTTCGTAGATTCTTCTAATAGTTTTTTGGAGAAGGAAAAGTAGCAGCTACATGGGTTTTTATTTATTGATGCTGTCTTAGTTTTTTTTTTAATAATAATGTTTAATATTTTGTCCATGCTTTATGTAACTTCCCTTCCTTTGAACACCTTATCAATCCATTCGTCAACACTGCCACACTTGTGTTGGTACCTCTGGCACAGATGTTTTTGTCTTCTGTTTCTATTTGGCCCAGGCACATTTCTTTTCTCATCTCTGTTGTCTCCATTTCCATGTCCTCCAGAAGCACATCTGGTCCTGTGTTGTTAGAGGCCAAATGTGGTTGTGCCATTGTTCTTTTTTTTTTTAACTAGATGTTCACTGAGTTTTTTTTTAAATTAGTTATTTCTTTTTTAGTTTTCAACATTCACTTTTATAAGATTTAGAGTTCCAATTTTTTCTCCCTTCCTCCCTTCCCTCCCCCCTCCCCAAGACAGCAAGCAATCTGATATAGGTTATACATATACAATCATATTAAACACATTTCCACATTAGTCATGCTGTGAAAGAAGAATCACAATAAAAGGAGAAAACCATGAGAAAGAAAAAACAACAACAAAAAAGAGAAAATAGTATGCTTCGATCTGCATTCAGACTCCATAGTTCTTTCTCTGGATGTGGAAGGCATTTTCCATCACGAGTCTTCTGGAATTGTCGTAGATCGTTGCAATGCTCAGAAGAGCTAAAGTCTAACAAAGTCAGTCATCTGTGCCACTGTTCTTGACAATGAGAAGAGGTTGTTACAACCAGTCTTTGTAGATCTTTTATCTGCTTGCTACCCTCGTTACTATTATTATGAAAAAATCTTAATAATTAAGGACATTCCCAAATAGAATGTGATACCTCTTTCATTGGTGATCTTCAAGTAGAGACTGAATAACTACTTATTTGTGGCGGTTATGGACCCTTGGTGTCAAACTCAAGGAAACAGGGCCACTAATCCAGCTGCATAGTGACTTAGTTTTAGAATGTAATGTTATCTCAGGCGGCTAGGTGGCACAGTGGATAAAGTACAGGGCCGGGAGTCAGGAAGACTCTCCTTCACGAATTTAAATCTCGTCTAAGACACTTACTAGCTGTGTGATCCTGGGCAAGTCACTTAACTCTATTTGCCTCAGTTTCCTCATCTGTAAAATGAGCTGGAGGAGGAAATGGCAAATCACTCCAGCATCTCTGCCAAGAACATCTCAAATGAGGTCATGAACAGACAGACACAACTGAACAACAACAGCGTTATCTATATTTTATTGTTTTTATTTATTTTGCTAAATGGTTTCCAATCATATTATAATGTGGTTCCACATCCTGGCTGCACTTGGAGGTGTTGTAGGCTACACGAGGCCCTCCAGGAGCATGTTTGACACCTATGTACATCAACAGCATTCTAGTTCAGGCTAAAGCTGATCTCTGAGGTCACTTCTGACACTGAAGTTCTGTGATTCTGTGAAGAGTCAGGAGCCAGGATTTGAATTCGAGTCTCCTGAATATTCTTTCCACTATAAAGGAAATTCTTGATTCTCCCCCCTACACACAGCACTGTGCTCAGTGCTTTTTACAAACATCTCATTTGATCCTCACAACAGCCTTCTGAGGTAGGTGCTATTATTATCCCCATTTGGTAGATGAGAAAAGTGAGGCGAACAGAGGTAAAATGACTTGCCCAGGATCACACAGCTAGTAAGTGTCTGAGGTGAAATTTGAACTAAGGTCCCTTCAAGTTCTAAATTTATGATCCTATGGAGAATGAATTTTTTTCTTTTTAAAGTAGAACATGTTGGAGGCAAAGGACACAGGTAGAGAGCTAGGAGAAATCTGAAGAGAGGGAAGATCAAATTTATTAGGTGGCTGGAGGTGGGTAGAATAGGGGCAGCTAGATGGTACAATGGAAAGAGCACCAGGGCTGGAGTTAGGAAGAGCTGAGTTCGAATTTAGCCTTAGACACTTATTAACTGTGTGACCCTGGACAAGTCACTTAATCCTGCTTGCCTCAATTTCCTCATTTGTAAAATGAGCAAGAGAAGGAAATGGCAAACTGCTCCAGTATCTCTGCCAAGGAAACCCCACACAGGGTCACAAAGAGTTGGGCGTGACTGAAATAAAACAAAAAAAAAAAGATTGGACAAAAGAGTGGGGGTAGGGGACAGGGATAATTCCATGGACGACATTGAAACCGAATCTGGGCCCTAAAAGGAGAGAGAAGTATTTCAACTGGGGGACAGGAGGAGGGAGTGCCTCTTCATAGTGACACAAGTCCTTTACAAATGCATTCAACTGGGAGCAGAAGGTCAAAGAGAAGGGGGGGAGAAGGAAGGAACGGGCTTTGCGGTGATTGGGACCTACCGGTGAAACATTTGATCAGCCATTTATCGAGCAAAAAGCGTCTTCTATTTGAAATGCACTGTGCTAAACCCCGGGATACGAAGAAAAAATATATGTAATCCGTGTCCTAGCGCTAGCTAGAAGGAGAGGACGGGGCTTCGCCCCGGCACTGACTGACAGCGCTTCGATTCTATAGAAGCCAGGGAACTGTGACTGGCCCCTGTTTGTTTTCAGACTGGCCCTGTGAGTCCACTGATACAAGGAACTCCCAGAGATAAAACTCCCTGTCCAATAAATCAGCTTCCACGCTGTAATTTAGAGGGTTAGTGGCAGCGGTGGGGAAAGGGCGGGGGCAGGGAGAGTTGGCACTGAGATCTTAGTTGCCGGAAATAATTACCTTTTTGTATTGTTGTTGTTTTTGTTGCTGGGGCAGCTAGGTGGCGTCATAGTGCATCCAGCATCGGGCCTAGAGTCAGGAAGACTCATCTTCCTGAGTGCAAATCTGGCCCCGGACACTAGCTGTGTGACCCTGGGCAAGTCACTTAACCCTGTTTGCCTCAGTTTCCTCATCTGTAAAATGAAAGGGAGAAGGAATGGCAAATCACTCCAGTGTCTTTGCTAAGAAAACCTCAAATGGGGTCATGGAGAGTCAGACAGGAATGAATATGACAAAAAAAGACAAAAAAAAAAAGAGAAAGAGACACTGTTATATCACAGTATACTCAAAACACCCACTTCTGTGGCCAGAAACTCCCAAGACACCATGAGTATAGGGTTGGGGAGTGGGCAAACACTGAAGAAAAAGATGGCTTTCTATTCTAACTACTTATTCCTGCTTAGTAGGTCACTCATTGTAACTCCATTTGAGGTTTTCTTGGCAAATGGTTTGCCATTTCCTTCTCCAGCTCATTTTACAGATGAGGAAACTGAGGCAAACAGGGTTAAGTGACTTGCGCAAGGTCACATAGCTAGTAAGTGTCTGAGGTCAAATTTGAACTCACACCTTCTGACTTCAGGACCAGAACTTTATCCACTGAACCATCTAGCTGCTCTTTCCCTTATCCCCACCTAAATTTGACTTTGAAAGTTGAATCTCCAAGCTTCTTGCCTTCAATCTGTTTTGTGCAGCTACCCCAAGCGCCCAAATGGCTACTTTTGTCTCTCTAACCCTCAAGGCACTTACATTCTACTAGGGGATACAACATGCTACAGATAAGTAGAAAGAAGCATGAATTTGTAGTCAGAAAACCTGGATCTGAATCCTCTTCCTGAATGTATTAGTCATATGATTTATTACAAGAAGCCTTCCCTCTTTGGATCTTAATTTCCTCTTTTGTAAATTTAGGGAATTAGACTTAATGACATAAAGCTGGGAGCAGAAGCTTTTACACTGGATGATCCTCAGAATTCAGAAAGATTTTTAAAGGCTAGAACAGTGGGCCAAGTTGAAATTTAACTGAGACAAACATAATCTTATACTTGGATCCAAGAAAAATTAATGTCACAAGGACAAGATGAGGTAATAGCAATTCCACTAAAAAAGATCTGGGGTTTTTGGGGGAGGGAGTTTTTTTTTGTTTGTTTGTTTCTCTTTATCAACAGTGAATATGATATCCATACTAGGAAGCTAATACAATCTTACGGTCTATGAAGACACGTGTAATGTTTAGAAAGAGGGAGCTAACAGTCTTGTTGCAAGCTGCCCTGGTCAGACCACATCTGGACTATGGGGAGGGGAGTGGGAAATCTGGGCACATTTTAGGAAGATTTGTAACATTGTGGCCCAGAACCACAACCTCGGACAGTTACATAGACCAAGATCAATCTTGGAGGCTTCTCAAAAATTACTCTTTAGCTCTTGCTTACTGTAGGGTTTTCCGTGGGAAAAAGCCTCTGAATCAGAGTGCTGGACCTGAAGAATGAACACCTGGGTTCACATCCCACCTCTGACATTTACCAGCTGTGTGTGACCCTGAGCAAGTGACTTAACATCTCTTAGGATCCATTTTCCTATCTGTAAAGTAGGGATAATAATTGTGCTTACCTCCCAGAGTTGTGAATATCAAATGTGATAATATTTGTAAAATGTCTTGCAAATCGAACACTCTAATAATAATTATATAGTGCCTAGTATGTGCCAGCTGTGCTAAGTGCTTCACCACCATTATTTCGTTTGATCCTCACAACAACCCTGGTAGGTAGGTGGGTGTTATTATTATCCCCATTTCGCAGATGAGTAAACTGAGGTGAATGGAGATGAAGGACTGAGGCTGGATGTGAACTCTGGTCTTCCTGACTCCAGGCCCATCGCTCTGTCCACTGCGCCACCTAGTGGCCTCTCTGTAGAAATGCCAGCTACTATTACCGTTGTTATTAACTCAACCACAACCAGTGTGGGTAAGAACATCAGGAAGGAGATCTAGCTGATAAAGGGTCTCAAGTTCACACCATATTGGTTGGTGGTTGTTCTTTGTGATTGAAGAGGGTCAAAAATGACATCATTATGTTGGGATCAAGGTACAGTGTGGCTGAACAGACCAATACAAGCTCGGAATGCTCTACCACAGGTTGGGTACAAATAGTCCATAAGACCATTTGGAGTAGAGATGTTATGCCATATGATGGTCCATTGAAGGAACCGGAGATGCTTGATGGGAGAGCTGTCTAGTGTTTGAATGTCTGTCACATGAAAGAGGGATTCCATTTATTCTACTAGACTGGGGTGGTGGGGGAGGGCTGGGGTAGGGGGCAGAACTAGGATCAGTGGGCAGAAGTTAGAGAAGGGTGAATTTCAGCTGGACATCAGAAAACAATTCCTAACAACTGGAGTTGTCCAAAAATGGAATGGGTTGTCATAGGAGTTGGGGGAATGGATTCCTCCTAACCAGAAACCTTCAAGCGCTAGCACGTACCTGTTGGATATATTACATTGAGGATTTTTCTTCAGATAGCTTGTATTAGAAAGTCTCTGAGATCCCTCCGGCTTGTTCCTAGTATTTAGGAAGTCCTGACCCTCTAGACTGTAAGCTTCCTGAGGGAAAGGTCCTATTTACCTTCGCATCTCTTCCAGGGTAGGCACCAAGCCTTTTCTGTGGTTAGAGCTTGATGCGACTGCTGAACTGAATTGAATACAGGCAAAAAGCTGGGGCAAAGAAAGAAGACAAAGGTTCCCATGTAGGCAGCCAAGATTGGGGGGAAGGGGCGAAGGCCACACTCTGAAATGGCCAAGAATCCCTTGCTCTCCGATTTCTGAATCGGCAGCTGTGTGGGCGCTGTTGGGAGGGAGGTGGGGGAGGGCAGTGACAGGGAGGTGATGGGCCAGGGCTGTGGCTTCTGGAGGCCCCGATCTCATCAGGATCGGTTGTTGGGAGGACTAAGGGGAGAGAGGGGAGGGAGGCGCATGGCCGGCTGTCTTTAGCCTGATTCTATTAGGAGCTTAGGGGACTAAGCAGGCTACCTCTCTGCTTCCTGAGGGACACTGCCTTGGGCAGCACCAACAGCTGTGGTGGTGGGGCCAGGCTGGGGCCTGCAGGCAGACACAGGCACTTTTCTTTGACTTCTCCTGGGCCACGCAGGAATGGGTAAGCAGAGAAGCAAAGGGGAGACCTTTATTTTCCCCACCCCATCCTTGCTGAAGCCTCCAGGACAAATTGACCATGTACTTATAGACATGGAGAGACACACACAGATATTGGCAGCAAAAAAAAAAATGAAACAACAAAAACACTAACATCCATTTCTCTATCTTTTAAGTTTTACTAAAACACTTCCCCAGTATAACCAGAAGCACCCTGGGAGGAAGGCAAGTGTAGAAATTACGATCACCATTTACGCAGGAGGAAACTGAGGCTCACAGAATATAAATATCTAGTTAAAGGTCACACGGCTAGTACTTGTTGGAGTCAGGACACTTGAAAGCCAGGTCTTCTGAGGACTCTTTAATCTTTAGGTCCTTTCCACAGAATGTGGGATAGACACACTTAGTGGCCTGTGAGCGACATACACCCAAAAGATGTGCAGACGGACACTCACAAGGCTATTCAGCCCGGAGGAATGGACACACAGCAAAAGCATAACTCCCAAGCATGCATAGTTAGTAAACATTTATTCATTATTTATTTATTCAGTTAATAAACATTTATCAAGCATCTCCTATATGTCAGGCCCTGTATTAAGCACAAACATATGAGGGGAGACACACTGGGACTCGCACATAGGGACAAGCTCATAGAAATACTCAAAAAGGTACAAATGCTCCTCTTGTACTCCTAATTCCAGCCCATCCTGTTGGCCCCCTTCCTGTCTGGGCTAGGGCTTTACGAGCAAGTTTGGAAGGGTCAGGCTCTGGTCTGGATTGGAGAGAATGAAGGAGGCAGCTCCACCTTGTGGCCATAATAGTAACTACAGCTACAGTTTCCACCAGGGCTTTGTACTTGGGAAAGCGTGTGTGTGTGTGTGTGTGTGTGTGTTGTTGTTGTTGTTGTTGTTGTTACCCTTCCCCATTAACACAGTATCTCTTTGAAGTTGCACATACACGCATTAGCCATCAACCATTAGCTCCCCAACCTGGGGCTTCTAGAAGCTGAGGCCATAGCCCAGGCTCCGAGGTCCATCACCTCTCCTTCACTGCCCTCCTCCATCCTCACACAGCTGCAGCACATCCAGATGTCAGAGATCTAGATGGGGCCTAGGGAGAAGGAATTCTAAGAAGAAGGAATTAAGAAAAGGGATTCTTGGCTGGGTGGGGCTTTAGAGTATGTTTTCTCAGCTCCAGTCTTCCCCACCCCCATCCCTTTCCTGCCTGCCAACATAGGAGTCTTTGTCCCTCTTGCTCTGCCCTAGCCTTTCTTCCCTGCCCCTTCTCTGCAATTTCAGAGTTGTACCAACTGGGATACATACATGGTCAGTGACTTGCTCATCTTTAGGCTGTCTCTCTTGGTTTCTCTCCCCTTCTCCCCCTCTCCCCTTCTCTCCATTTCTCATACATACATAGAAAAATAACCTCAGAAAATTGTGTATTAAAACTATATATAGTATGAAATTTAGACTGAAAGTCTAGCTTCTATAATCTACTACATGTGTGACTCCTGGGTTCTAGGAGGGTCTTTGTACATAGAAGGATTGCTTCTGGTATTATTTTTTAGTTATTACAAAATTGAGTATAAAGTAATGAGTTTATAACAAAACCAACCAAATATGTCAGAACCTAAAGGAGTAATGTACCTGGTATTCACCCTGGGAAGCTGCCTTCCTATTCCAGAAATATGCCAGGGTTCAGAGGTGGGGAATCTGTGACCTTGGGGCCACATGTGACCTTCTAAGTCCTCAAGTGTGGCCCTTTGACTGAGCCCAAATTTTACAGAACAAAGTTTGTCTGTAAAAAATGCTTTCATGGCTAGTTTATTAAACACAGCGGAAAACCTGTCATTACTTCAGCGTCAGCTCCTTGTGTTGAAATGGTTAAGACTTCCAAAATGACCACATACTAGCACAGGGGTAGGGAACCTTGGGCCTGGAGGCCATATATGGCCCTCTAGGTCCTCAAGTGCGGCCATTTGACTGAATCCAGGTTCTGTGAAGTTTGGATTCGTCAAAGAGCTGTACTTGAGAACCTAGAGGGCCACATAATGACCTTGAGGCTGCAGGCTCCCACCCCTGTACAAGCAGTTGGTATTGGGCAGGTGCTATTGTGCTATTGAAGAGAAGGCTCCTTCTACCCCCTACCCTAGTATGGGTGCTAATACAGCCCCTCCCTTTAGGGTGTGACTTTCTCTGTGGTCAATTCCCTCAGCTTTGACCTTGTGGGGAATGGTTTTCCTTTTAAACCAGCCAGGTAAAGCAATATCCAGTACCTAGCTCACTCATAACCTAGGCCTTGACAAAGGCTGCTATTCTCATTGCCCAGGATCCATCTTTTCTTTTTCACTGCTTTGGGAAGTTATAAAATGTGTCTCAATTATCAATACTTTTCTCTTTTGCTCAGCTCTGAGCCTCCATGCCAGGAAGGATCCCAGCAAATAAACTCACTCACTCTCTCTCTCTCTCTCTCTCTCTCTCTCTCTCTCTCTCTCTCATTACCACCTGCGGCCCCTCCTTGAGCCATCAATTCCACAAGGACACACACACACAAAGAGATCAGCAATTGTGATGATTATTTATTTTAGAGTAAATAGTTTCAATAGTTTCTTTTAAAATAGTAGAGAAATAGAAAAGTAAAAGCAAATAAAGATTGGCCATATAGGTTAATTGATCTCCCAAGGAAGTGAGAGAATGAGAAATGGGAATGAAAGAAGGATGGGAAACTGAGAAATCTCTGGTTTGGTGCCAGCCCCGCTGCGCCTATTCACCCCAATATATATATAACCCCAATATATAGTCTTTCTCTTTTTGCCTCAGCTTTGGGTTCCCTGCCTGTCCCAGGTTTGGTGGTGGCCACAGCAGTGGCTCCAGGAGACCCCTCTTCTCTCAGCCTCCCACCAGGCTCATGCCCATCTGTTTGCCTCCAGTTCCACAGAGACTTGTCCTTCCCTCTCCCACAGGAATAGGGAAGGGCTTTGTCATCAGTCACAAAGTAAGTTCCAAAGGCCCCCCGGAGGGTAGGGTAGAGGACCTATCTTCCCTATTACTTCAGAGGGCAATCCTCCCAGTCACCCAGGCTCACAATCTCAGAGTCACCCTGAATTCCTCACTATCTCTCATCTCTCCATATACAAGCTATTACCAAGGCCTTTTGATTTCACCTTTGCAACATCTCTTGAAAAAGCCCCCTCCTCTCCTCTGACACTGCTGCCCTTCTAATGCAGGCCCTCACCACTTCATGCCTTTATTATTGCAATGGCCTGCTGGTGGGTCTGCCTGCCTCAAGTTTCTCTGTTCTCCAATCCATTCTCCATTCAACCACTAAAGTGATTTTCCTAAAATGAAGGTCTGATCATGTTACCACCCCCCTCATTTAATAAAATTCCTAATGCCTCCAGGAACAAATACAAAATTCTCTTCTTAGAATTCAAAGCCTTTTATAACCTAGCCCCCTCCTACTTTCCCAGTCTTCTCCCACCTTACTCCCTCCGTGGGTCCTGTTTGATCCTGTGACACTGGCCTTTTGGCTGTTCCACAAACAAGATGCTGCATCTCTTGGTTCCGGGCACTTTTTCTGGATGGGGATTTTTCCCACACCTGGAATGCTCTCCTTCCTCTGCTCTGCCTATCGACCTCCCTGGATTCCTTCATGTCACAACTAAAATCCCACCTTCTACAGGAATCCTTCCCTAACTCCTTCCCTCTGTTCCCTCTATTTCCCATTTATCCTGCGTATTGTTTGTTGTGTATATTTGTTTGCATGTGTCTCTCCCATTAGACCGTAAACTCCTTGAGGGCAAGGACTGTCGTTTGTCTCTTTTTGAAGCCCCAGTGCTTAGCACAGTGCCTGGCACACAGTAGGCAGTTAATATTTATTGCTTGCTTGATTGAATTTCCTCCTGTGCCAAGTTAGCCACTTGTATAGAGTGGTGCATAGCCAGCCTGCAGAACACGGCCTGGAAATACCCTTGTACATGCACACTAATCCCAGCTTTGTATGATACTGTAATGGGGGAAGAGCTGAGGTGGCACTAATCCCATCTCCTCATGATTACCTGTACTAATCAACTAACTTTTGCCCTTATATGGAAGTTGTTTACTCCTCTCTATAAAAGCAGTTTGAAATCCAGGCTGGTAGCACTGTCCTGCTTATTGCCCTGGTGTGTTAACAGACTATTTGACCTTGCTTATACTATTTGTGTTTTGACCAGGGCAAGACCAAGATTTATTTTAACACTGCCCACCAGTGAGCATTGGTTTCCAATATCTTGTTGCAAATATTAGAATTGGATGGATTTTTAAGGTCACCTAGTCCAAGGCTGTTGGGGATCTAAGGATAAGACTAAAGAAGATTTGTTGAAGAATTAGATCAGCCCAGCCAGTTGGAAGAAACAAGCTCTTTTATTTGGTGTGTTCCAGGGAATGGAAGGTTGTGTAGCTTACCTGGAGACACCCAAGGGAGAGGGAGGTAGGGATTACAAGAGAAGGATACTAGGACAGCCCACTGACCGGGCTGGGACTGACACTTCCAAAGCAGAATTGGGAAGGGCAGGGGAAGAGAGATGGCCAAGGAGATTGCCAGGAAGCCCCTGACACATGGTAGGAGTCTCCAAGCCATGGTAGGAAGAGTACAGGGTGATCATGGGATATATTGCTCCCTGGACTTAGAAATGCTCGTTGACTGATTGACCTGGTGCTCCACTGTTATTGTTCATCCTTAATTTCAAAGAGGACCAATGACATCACAGGTGACATCATCAGCCCCTCTCTCTCTTCCTGAGTTATCCAATCCAGTCTAAGACAAAAGTCAAGATGACCGATGATGGCCTGGGATGCAGTGAATGACCTTGGTGTCTTCGAGGCCTCTTCAAGCTCCACAGCGCCTGCTTCAGCCTCCTTCATGGTCCTTGGAACAAATTGTTCTCACCTGCCCATTCCACTGGAGGAAAGTCTTCACAAGCTTGGGGTAGACACCCCCCTACCTCACCTATCGGTCACCTCAACCTGTTTGACTGGTGTGGCTGCTGCACGTGCTGTAGCTTCTTGGAGCTGCAGGTGAGAGGTGGGTGAAGGTGGACACCAAAGGTGAAGACTTAAAGAAGGCTTGGGAAGTCTTCACACCAGAGGTGTTAGTCCTTCCTGAACACTCCGTACATGTGGGTCCAGGGTCAGGACAGTTTGGTGTTTATTTAAAATGGACTCAGACAGGTGTCTTTTTACTTCAAGTTGCCTTGGGACATAGAATGAAAACCTCTACCCCAAATAATTTGGCCTGGCCCTCCCTTCCCATCCCTCACCAAGGACTTACCCTGATCTTATATGACAATACATATATACTTCAACCTTTGACCACACTTCCTCTCCCCCACCCTTCAATGAAGCTGAAGATCTTTATCTCAACCCACGGTGGCCAGGCTATCACTGCCTCCCCAGGTTAAACTGTCTTTACATTTCATTGCTACGTTTGCTGTCTGCAGCGATCTTTGAGCCCAGGAATATAAAATCTGACACTGATTTATTCAGTAATGACAACATTGCAAACACAAACAATTTTGAAAGACTTAACTCTGATAAGTGGTTTCAGAATACTGCTGATAAAAAATTATGTGAGAAAAATTTCTCCCTTTTACCTCTCCATTCCCCTTTCTCCCAGTGTATCCCTCTTTTTCATCCCTTCATTTTTTTTAGATCATTCCAACATTATTGACTCACACCCATGCCCTCTGACTATGTAAACTCCTTTTGATTTCCCTAATGATGATAACTATCTATGGAGTTATATGTATAATTTTCCCATATAAGAATATAAACAATTTAACTTTATTAAGTCCCTTACGATTACTCTTTCATATTTACCTTTCTATGTTTTTTTAATTTTTTATTAATTTATCTTGATTTATCAATAATCATTTCCACATGCTTTTGAGTTTAAAACTTTTCTCCCCCTTCCTCCCCACCACCCTCTCTAAGACGGCGCACAATCTGATATAGGCTATACATTTACATTCATATTAAACATATTTTCACATTAGTGATGTTGTAAATAGAAATTAAAACCGATAGGAGGAACCATCAGAAAGAGGAAACAAAACTCAACGGAAGAGAAGAAAAATAACAATTCGGCTTCCATAGTTCTTTCTTTAGGGGTGGACAGCATTTTCCATCACAAGACCTCTGGAGATGTCTTAGATCCTTGCATTGCCAGGAAGGGTTAAGTTTATCAATATTAGTCATCACACAACGTGGCTGTTATTGTGTACAACGTTCTCTTGGTTCTGTTCACTTCACTCAGCATCAGACCATACAAGTCTTTCCAGGTTTTTCTGAAGTCAGCCTGTTCATCATTTCTTATAGCACAATAGTATTCCATCACATTCATATACCACAACTTGCTCAGCCATTCCCCAATTGATGGGCATCCTCTCAATTTCCAATTCTTTGCCGCCACAAAAAGAGCTGCTCTGCTATAAATATTTTTGTACATGTGGGTCCTTTTCCCATTTGTATGATCTCTCTGGGATATAGCCCTAGAAGTGCTATTGCTGGGTCAAAGGGTATGCACAATTTTATAGCCCTTTGGGCATAGTTCCAAATTGCTCTCCAGAATGGTTGGATCAGTCCACAACTCCACCAATAATGCATTAGTGTTCCAATTTTACCACATTCTCTCCAACATTTATCATTTCCCTGTTTTGTCATGTTGGCCATTCTGATAGGTGTGATGTAGTACCTCAGAGTTGTTTTGATTTGCATTTCTCTAATCAATAGTGATTTAGAGCATTTTTTCATATGACTATAGATGGCTTTAATTTCTTCATCTGAGAACTGTCTGTTCATATCTTTTGACCACTTATCAGTTGGGGAATGGCTTGTATTCTTATAAATTTGACTTCATTCTCTATATATTTTAGAAATGAGGCCCTTATCAGAAAGACTGGTTGTAAAAATTCTTTCCCATTTTTCTACCTTCCTTCTAATCAGTTACATTGACTTTGTGCAAAAACTTTTCAACTTAATGTAATCAAAATTATCTATTTTGCTTTTCATAATGTTCTCTATCTCCTGTTTGGTCATGAATTCTTCTGTTCTCCATAGATGTGACAGGTAAACTATTCCTTGCTCTCTCAGTTTGCTTATAGTGTCAGCCTTATCTAAGTCATGTACCTATCATGACTTTATTTTGGTATATGGTGTGAGATTTTGGTCTATGCCTAGTTTCTGCCATACTCTTTTCCAGTTTTCCCAGCCGGTTTTTTCAAAGAGTGGGTTCTTATCCCAGAAGCTGGGGTCTTTGGGTTTATCAAATAATATATTACTATAGTCATTGACTACTGTGTCTTGCATACTTAACCTATTCCACTGATCCACCACTCTATTTCTTAGCCAGTACCAAGCAGTTTTGATGATTGCTGCTTTATAACACAATTTAAGATCTGGAATGTCTAGGCCACCTTCCCCTGCATTTCTTTTCATTAGTTCTCTTGATATTCTGGACTTTTTGTTCTTCCAAATGAATCTTGTTATTATTTTTTCTAATTCTATAAAATAATTTTTTGGTAGTTTGATTGGTATGACACTGAATAAGTAAATTAGCTTAGGTAGAATTGTCATTTTTATTATATTAGCTCGGCCTACCCATGAGCAACTGATGTTTTTCCAAATTATTTAGATCTGATTTTATTTGCATAAAAAGTGTTTTGTAATTGTGTTCATAGAGTTCCTGGGTTTGTTTCGGGAGGTAGACTCCTAAATATTTTATAATGTCTGCAGTAAGTTTAAATGGAATTTCTCTTTCTATCTCTTGCTGTTGGGCTTTGTTGGTAATATATAGAAATGCCGATAATTTATATGGGTTTCTTTTATAGCCTGCAACTTTGCTAAAGTTGTTTATTATTTCAAGTAGTTTTTTACTTGAGTCTCTGGGATTCTCTAAGTATAACATCATGTCATCTGCAAAGAGCGATAGCTTTGTTTCTTCTTTGCCTATTCTAATGCCTTCAATGTCTTTTTCTTCTCTTGTTGCTAAAGCTAACGTTTCCAGTACGATGCTGAATAACAGGGGTGATAATGGACATCCTTGTTTCACCCCCGATTTTATTGGAAATGCTTCTAGCTTGTCCCCATTACATATTATGCTTGCTGAAGGTTTTAGATAGATGCTATTTATTATTTTAAGGAAGACTCCATTGATATCTATGCTTTCTAGTGTTTTTAATAGGAATGGGTGTTGTATTTTGTCAAAAGCTTTTTCTGCATCTATTGAGATGATCATGTGGTTTCTGTTAGTTTTGGTGTTGATATGATGGATTATGCTGATAGTTTTCCTTATATTGAACCAGCCCTGCATTCCTGGTATAAATCCTACCTGGTCATAGTGTTTTATTCATGTGATAAGTTGCTGTAATCTATTTGCTAATATTTTGTTTAAAATTTTTATATCTATATTCATTAGAGAAATTGGTCTATAATTTTCTTTCTCTGTTTTGACTCTTCCTGGTTTACGTATCAGCACCATATTTGTATCATAAAAAGAATTTGGTAAGATTCCTTCTTTACCTATTTTACCAAATAGTTTATATAGTATTGGAATTAATTGTTCTTTAAATGTTTGACAGAATTCGCATGTAAATCTATCTGGCCCTGGAGATTTTTTCCTAGGGAGTTCATCAATGACTTGTTCAATTTCTTTTTCTGAGATGGGGTTATTTAAGTATTTTACTTCCTCTTCTGTTAATCTGGGCAATTTGTATTTTTGTAAATATATATCCATTTCACTAAGATTGTCAAATTTGTTGGCATATAGTTGGGCAAAATAATTCCTAATCGTTGTTTTAATTTCCTCTTCCTTGGTGGTAGTTTCACCCTTTTCATTCTTGATACTAGTAATTTGGTTTTCTTCTTTCTTTTTTTAAAGTAGATTAACCAAAGGTTTATCTATTTTATTGTTTTTTTTGCATAAAATCAGCTCAGTTTTATTTATTAGTTCAATAGTTTTCTTCATCTCAATTTTATTAATTTTTTCCTTTGGTTTTCAATATTTCTAATTTGGTGTTTAATTGAGGATTTTCAATTTGTTCTTTTTCTAGTTTTTTTGGTTGTATGCTCAATTCATTGATCTCCTCTTTTTCTATTTTATTTATGTAAGCATTTAGAGATATAAAACTTCCCCTAAGAATTGCTTTTGCTGCATCCCATAAGTTTTGGTATGTTGTCTCATTATTGTCATTCTCTTGAATGAAATTATTGATTGTTTCTATGATTTGTTCTTTGACCCAATCATTTTTTAGGATTAGATTATTTAGTTTCCAATTATTATTTAGTCTATCTTTCCATGGCCCTTTATTACATATAATTTTTATTGCATCATGATATGAAAAGGATGCATTTAATATTTCTGCCTTTCTGCATTGGATTGTGATGTTTTTATGCCCTAGTACATGGTCAATTTTTGTGTATGTGCCATGTATCGCGGAGAAAAAAGTATATTCCTTTCTATCCCCATTCAGTTTTCTCCACAGGTCTATCATACCTAACTTTTCTAATGTTCTATTCACCTCCTTAACTTCTTTCTTGTTTATTTTGTGGTTAGATTTATCTAGTTCAGAGAGGGGGGAGGTTGAGGTCCCCCACTAGTATAGTTTTGCTGTCTATTTCTTCCTGTAACTCCCTGAACTTCTCCTCTAAGAATCTGGATGCTCTACCTTTTGGTGCATATATGTTTAGTAATGATATTACTTCATTGTCTATGGTGCCTTTTAGCAGTATGTAGTTTCCTTCCTTATCTCTTTTGATAAGATTTATTTTTGCTTTTGCTTTGTCTGAGATCAGGATTGCTACCCTTCCTTTTTCTACTTCAGCTGAAGCATAATATATTTTGCTCCAGCCTTTTACCTTTACCCTGCATGTGTCACTCTTTTTCAAATGTGTTTCCTGTAAACAACATATTGTAGAATTACGGTTTTTAATCCAATCTGCTATATACTTCCGTTTTATGGGAGAGTTCATCCCATTCACATTTACAGTTATGATTACTATTTGTGTCTTTTTCTCCATCCTTCCCCCCCCACCCCGTTTATGCTTTTCTTTCTCCTTTCTCCTTTCCCCCCCTCACTAGTGTTTTGCTTTTGACCAGTGCCTCCTTCAGTCCCACCTCCCTTCTATTATCCCTTTCCCTTTTCTTCCCTTTACCCTGACTGCTTCTTCCCTCCCTTCTATCCCCCCTCCCTTTTCTTTCCCCTTTCCCCTCCTACTGCCTATAGTGCAAGTTAGATTTCTATACCTAACTGATTATGTTATTCCCTTCTTGAGGCAAATCTGATGAGAGTGAGGTTCAAACAATGCTCATCCCCCTCCCTTCTTTACCTCTCCTCTAATAGGTCTTTTCCTGTAATGTAATTTATCCCTTGTCTGCCTCCTCCTTTCTCAGTACATTTTCTTAGCTCAGATTAATCCACTTACTTGGATCCATTTAACTCACTTGATTAAATTTTTTTTATCATTACATCAAAGTCAACTTATATCCACCCCTTTTATGTATACTCATTTAACATGGTATAATAACAATACAGTTCTCAAGAGTTGCAAGTGTCATCTTCCCTTGTAGGGATGTAAACATTTTGCCCTTATTAACAACATATTGTATCTTTCTGACCCATTTACCTTTTTATGTCTCTCTTGAATCCTGTACTTGAAGATCAAATTTTTTGTTGAGCTCTGGTCTTTTTATCAGGAACGTTTGGAAGTTCCCTATTTCATTGGATATCCATCTCCTTCCCTTAAAAATCACCCTCATTTTCGCTGGGTAGTTAATTCTTGGCTGCATTCCAAGCTTCTTTGCCTTATGGAATATCATGTTCCATGCCCTATGGTCTTTTAATGTAGAGGCTGCAAGGTCCTGTGTAATCCTGACTGTGGTTCCATGATTTTTAAATTGTTTCTTTCTGGCTGCTTGCAGTAATTTCTCTTTAATCTGGTAATTTTGGAATTTAGCTATTATATTCCTTGGCGTTTTCAATTTGGGATCTCTTTCAGGTGGGGAGTGATGGATTCTTTCTATAGTTATTTTACCTTCTGGTTCTAGGACTTGAGGGCAGTTTTCCTTTATGATTTCCTGAAGGATATTGTCCAGGCTCTTTTTTTCATCATGACTTTCAGGTAGGCCTATAAGTTTTAAATTGTGTCTCCTGGATCGATTTTCCAGGTCAGCTGTTTTACCCATGAGGTATTTTATGTTTTCATCTATTTTTTTCATTTTTTTTTTTTGTTTCTGTTTGACTGATTCTTGCTCTCTCATAGAGTCATTAGTTTCCATTTGTTCGATTATAATTTTTAACATATTGTTTTTTTCTGTTAGATTTTGTACTTTCTTTTCCAATTGGTCAATTGTATTTTTAAGGGATTTATTTTCTTCATTGTGCTTTTTTTCCAATTGGCCAATTGTGCGTTTTAGGGACTTGTTTTCTTCAGTGTACTTTTTTTCCAATTGGCCAATTGTACTTTTAAAGGATTTCTCTACCTCTCTCATTTGACTTTTAAAATCCTTCTTGAGTTCTTCTAAGAAGGCTTTTTGGGCTTCAGACCAGTTCATATTCCCTTTTGATGTTGCAGATGTGGGTTTGATGACAGTGTTGTCCTCTTCAGAATTTCTGTCTTGATCTTCACTCTTCTCATAATATGAGTCTAATTTAAGTTTCTTTTTACTCATGGTGTTTCTTTATTCCCTGGCCTTTAAAGAGATTAAGCTCTCCTGCTGGGGAGCAGAGGGCACCGACCCAAGCTTCTTGTGTTGGGATCCTAGGTCTTGGTCACTTGCTTTGTGTGCTGGGGCCCCTTATGTTGGCAATTGGAGGCTGTAGGGTTCTGGCAGCTTATCTGGTGTTGGGCTGGAATCAGCAAGGCTGGGACTTTGAAGTAAATCTAGGTTGCCTGCTTTTCCTTTCCTTTAGTTTTGTTCAGCTCCTTTTAGATAAGTGCTGCCAGGTGTTTATCTGCGTGGGGCCCCTTGCAGTGCTGCCTCCCTTATTTCTGTTGAGGCACTGGGAGACTTCTTTGCTGTAGAATGCAGAGGCACCTGGTGGTTTTCTGAGCTGGTTTCCACCAGTTACCCTACCCTCACTGAGGCACTCGGAGGTACAGCTGTTGGTGTTTGCCTGCTCGACCACCTGGGCTTCGGGATCTCCTCCTGGTTGATGTTGGAGGCTGTAGGGTTCTGGCAGCTTACCTGGTGTTGGGCTGGAATCAACAAGGCTGGAACTTTTTGGCACCTCTAGGTTGCTTTCTTCAGCTCCTTTCAGACAAATGCTGCTGGGTGCTTATCCACCTGGGGCCCTTTGTAGTGCTACTTCCCTTATTTTTGCTGAGGCACTGGGAGCTATAGAATGCTAAGACACCAGAATCTCCTCCTGGTGTGCTAAAGTGGGTCTTTCCACTAGCTGGCTGGGCGACTCCTGTTTCATACTGGTCCTCTTCCCCCAGGGCAAGAGGAGACTTTCCCGTTAATCCCTCTAGCTACCTGGGCTACTGCACTGCTGCACCCCATCTTTCTTCTGGTTCAGCTGTTCCCGGGTTTTTTCTGGGGTGACATTTTCTGGGTTTTCAGAGGTTGATAGGGGAGGGTGAGAGTGAATACCTTTTTACTCCGCCATCTTGGATCCTGGAAGCGGTCTCCTTTCTATGTTTTTCTTGAGTCTTCTGTTTGAATGGCAAATTTTCTCTTCAGCTCTGGTCTTTTCATTAGGAATATTTGAAAATCCTCTATTTCACTAAATGTCCATTTTATCTGCTGAAGTATTATATTCAGTTTTGCTGGGTAGGTTATTCTTGGTTGTAATCCTAGCTCCTTTGCCTTCCAAAATATTGTATTCAAAGCCCTCTGCTCCTTTAATGTGGAAGCTGAAAAATCTTGTATGATTATGACTTTTGCTCCATGACGTTTGAATTGTTTCTTTCTGGCTGACTGTAGTATTTTCACCTTGACCTGGAAACTCTGGAATTTGGCTCTAATTTTCCTGGGAATTTTTATTTTGGGATTTCTTTCAGAAGGTGATTAGTGGATTCTTTCAATTTCTATTTTACCCTCTGGATCTAAGATATCAAGGCAGTTTTCCTTGATAATTTCTGGAAATATGATATCTAGGCTTACTTTTTCATGGCTTTCAGGTAGTACAATAATTTTTAAGTTATCTCATCTTGATCTAGTTTCCAGATCAGTTATTTTTCCAATGAGATAGTTCACAGTTTCTTCTATTTTTTTATTCTTTTGAGTTCATTTTGTTGTTTCTTGATGTCTCATGGAGTCATTAGCTTCCATTTGCCCAAATCTGATTTTTAAGGAATTATTTTCTTCAATGAGATTTTGTACCTCTTTTTCCATTTGGCCAGTTCTGCTTTTTAGGGAGTTCTTCTCTTCAGTGGATTTTTGTGTGTCTTTCGCCACTGGGCCAGTTTTGTTTTTTAAGGTGTTGTTTTCTTCAGTGTTCAGGTTTTTTTGTTTGTTTGTTTTTTGGTGCCCATTTATCAAGCTGTTAATTCTTTTCACAATTTTCTCGAATCACTCTCATTTCTTTTCCTAATTTTTCCTTTACCATTCTTATCTCTTTAACCCTTTGAGGAATTCTTGTTGGGCTTGGGCCCAATTAGCATTTTTCTTTGAGACTTTGCTTATTGCTGTTTTCACATTGCTGTCTTCTTCTGAGTTTGTGTCTTGGTCTTCTCTGCCACTATAGTAGCTTTTTATAATCAAGTTCTTTTTTGTTGTTTGCTCATTTTTCCAGACCATTTTTTGACTTTGAACTTTGTTAAAGTTGGGCTCTGCTCACTTAGGAGTAGGGAGGCACAGTATCAAGCTTCAGACTTTTTTGCACTGCTATTTTTAAGTTCTGGGAGTCTGTAAGCTTTTTGTGCTTTCAAGGTAGTGTGATCTAGAAAGAGGTTATCTAGAGAGTGGTCATTGCTCTCCTGGTCTGCCCTCTAATCTTTACCTAGCAAGGGCCCCTGTTCCCCTGTAGTCACAAGCACTAGTGCTCCTCTCAACCCTGGAACTCTGACCAGGGTCCCTGATCCCTTGCGACAAACCACAAGTGCTCCTCTTCACTCTGGAACTGTGACCCAGAAATCTGTATGGACATTAGAGTTGCCAATCAGCACTAGCTGTACCCAGTGTCAGCAAAGGGTCCCCTGTAATCTCTTTCTGATCAGTTGTCTGACTCCTTTACCATGTCTGGGCTGACCACTCCCAAAGCTGCTGCTGTTATTACTGCCACCTCCAAGGCCCACCACTTTTTGTGTGTGTGTGAGGCAATTGGGGTGAAGTGACTTGCCCACGGTCAGACAGTTAGTGAGTATTATGTGTCTGAGGCCAGGTTTGAACTCAGGTCCTCCTGACTCCAGGTTTGAACTCAGGTCCTCCTGACTCCAGGTTTGAACTCAGGTCCTCCTGACTCCAGGTGCTCTATCCACTAAGCCATCTAGCTGCCCCCCATGGCCCACCACTGTTGCTGCCACTGTGTGTGTGTGTGTGTGTGTGTGTATGTGTGTGTGTGTGTGTACTCTGGACAGGCCTCCACCCTGGTGTCACAGACCTCTCCTGCTGACCTCCTAAGTTTTCTCAGGTCAGACAAATATCTCACCTTAACCTTTTGGCTCTGCTGCCCCAAAATTTGATTTGAGGCATTATTTTAAAGTTGTTTAGAGGGGATTGTCAGGACAATTCAGCTAGGTTGCTGTCTTTAATCCTCCATCTTAGCTCTACCCCTCTGAAAACTCTTAAGATTTTCCCTTTCCCATCGGCCCCAGCTTTCCCTTGCTTGTGGACTCATGGTGTCTGAACCCTATTCTATAGAGATCTGGGAACATAAACTGGAATATACTAAAAATTACTAAATTAGGAAAAATCTCACACCTCTACCATAAGACTCTCATCCCGCCCTAATGAACCTCTTATTTTCAGACTAATTGGCCTCATCCAGAGAATTTATATAATTTACTTTTAAAAAGTTGTTATTGATATCTTGTTTTTATATCACCATAGCTTCCCCCAGTATTTATCCCCTCCTCGTCTCTCTCCTAGAGAGCTATTCCATATAACAAAAAGTATTTTTAAACACAAAAAGAGGGAAAAATTAGCATAACTAATTGGTATGTCATAAAGATCTGAAAACATGTGAACTGATCCAACCATTCTGGAGAGCGATTGGGAGCTATGCCCACAGGGCTATAAAATTGTGCATATCCTTTGACCCAGCAATTCCACTTCTGGGACTGTATCCCAAAGAGATCAAAGAAAATGGAAAAGGACTCACATGTACAAAAGTATATATAGCAGCTCTTTTTGTGGTGGTGAAGAATTAGAAATTAAGAGGGTGCTCATCAATTGGGGAATGTCTTAACAAGTTGTGCTATATGATTGTAATGGAATATTATTGTGCTATAAGAAATGATGAACAGGCAGATTTCAGAAAAATCTGGAAAGACTTACATGAACTGATGCAAAGTGAAGTGAGCAGAACCAGGAGAACATTGTACACAATAACAGCGATATTGTATAATGAACAGTTGTGAATGACTTAGTTATTCTCAGCAATACAGTGATCCCAGACAATCTCAAAGGACTCATGATGAAAAATGCTATCTGCCTCCAGAGAAAAAACTGATGGCATCTCAATACAGATGAAGCATACTATCCTTTTCTTCCTTTCTTTCTTTTTTCTTTCTCTCTTTCTTTATTTTTTCTTCCCATAAAATGATTAATATGAAAATTTTTTACTTGATTGCACATGTATAACCTATATTAGATTGCTTACCATCTCAGGGAGGGGGGAGGGGAAGGAGGGAAAGACAGAATTTGGAACTCAAAACTTAAAAAAAAAGAATGTTAAAAATTGTTTTTACATGTAATTAGGGAAAATACAATATTATTTTAAAAATATCTGAAAACATGTACAATACTTCTGGACCTCCCAGATCTAAAAAAGAGTGGAGTGGGAGTGTTTGCTCATATCTCTTCTTTTGAATCATACTTTTTCTTTATAATTTTGCAATATTTATTTTGGTGGTTGTTCTGTTTACATTGTTGTAGTCATTGTGTTTGATGTTTCCTTGGCTTTGCTTACTTCACTCTGCATCAGCTTATGTAGATCTTTCCAGGCTTCTTTGCAGATATCACATATGTCATTTTTTTACTATATAGTAATATTCCAATATAGTACTGAATTGTCACATACTAGCCATGTGACCTTGGACTACTCACCTCTGTTGCATGTCTAATCAAGAAGACTTTAAACAAAAAAAGCGATGGGGAAGAGAAAACTGTCCACATGTATTTGCCAATCTTGACAGCCTAGGGAGGTGCAGGTAAAAATAAATAATAGTAATAACTAACTTTCATATAATGTTTTTAAGTTTTTCAAAGTGCTTTACAAATATTATCTCATTTGATCTTCACAACAACTCTGGGAGGTGGGTGCTATCATTATCATCCTCATTTTACATATGAGGAAACTAAGGCAAACAGAGGTGAAATGACTTGCCCAGGGTCACACAGCTAGTAAGTGTCTGGGGGCAGCATTTGAACTTGGGTCTTCTTCATTCCAAGTCCAGCACTTTATCCACTGAGCCACCAGCTGCCTTCTGTCTAAGCTTTATGTCTTCTTCAACAGCCTAGTCCAGTGTCCATGACACCAGGGACACAACAATGATGTATGTCAAGTTGAATGGAATTATTAGCAAGTGCTCAGCAAATTCTTAATGAATTGAACTCTATCTACCTCCCTGGTTCCAGGTACAGTTCCCAGGTTTGTCTGTAGGTGGCAGCAACACTCTAAAATGACTTTTCATTCACAAGGTCTGCGGCATCCACCACACAGCGAAGGGATAGACTGGGGGACCAGGCCATGATGGACTTTGAATTTTCGCTTCCTTTTTGCAGACACTAAATCAGTGTGTTCAGGTTTGAGAGGACCGTGATCTCATAGCCGTGGAATATTAAAACTCTAAAGGACCTTAAAGGTTAGCTACTTCAACCCTGTAATTTTATAGATGAGGAAACTGAAGTCCAGAGAGATGA
Source organism: Vombatus ursinus (assembly GCF_900497805.2). Classification (NCBI taxonomy): domain Eukaryota; kingdom Metazoa; phylum Chordata; class Mammalia; order Diprotodontia; family Vombatidae; genus Vombatus; species Vombatus ursinus. Next base: position 19,769,523 of record NW_020945437.1, read on the forward strand.
AATGATTTAACAGAAAACACATAGTGAATTCATGGCAGCACACCCAAGGTCTCCTGTCTCCTAGCCAGGACTCTTTCTTTAGAAGAAACTGGGGGCTGACGTGGATGTGGTGTTAGGAAGACCTGAGTTCCAATCTTGCTTCAGATTTGTTCTGTTTGGGTTTAAAGCCCAGCTTAGAAGGCAGATTTGGGTTCAACATGAAGAAGGCAATAGGTAGTGGACCTGTGATTTCATTGGTATTCTTCAACTTCCTTGTGAGGAAACACCCCTTTTACCAATGCCTGTCAGCACCTTCTCTGTAACTTAAGTCTTTGCTGCCTAGAGGTTAAGTGACATGCCCAGAGTCACAGAGCCAGCATGTGTCTCAATTGGAACCTGGAGCCAAGGTCTTCCTAGTTCCCAGCTTCACCCTCCCTCCACTATGCCATTATCTCCCATAAAGAAATGGTCAGAGATGTTTGCTAATGAAACACAGTCTCTCTTTATCTCTGCCTTTTCTTTTTCTCTTTCCTTTTCTTTTAGTTCTCAGCTCAGATGCCACCTTCACCATGAAGCCTTTCCTAATTCCCCCTAGGCTGAAAGTGCTCACTCTCTTCTTAAATTCTCCTAGAGCACTTGATCTGGATCTCTTTTTTGCCCCATCATATTCTAAGGTGAATTACAACACTAATAGCTGACATTTATAGAATGTGTTAAGACTTGCAAAGCACTTTATATACAAGAATCTCATTAACTGAGGCAGCTATGTGTCAGGAACATCTGAATTAAAAATTTGCCTCAGATATTTACTAGCTGTATGACCCTGGGCAAGTCACTTAACCTCTATCTTTTTCAGTTTCCTCAACTGTAAAATGGGGATAATAATAGCACCTACTGTATGGATCAAATGAGCACTTAGCACAGTACCTAGCACATAGGAGGCACTTGGTAAATGCTTGTTTCTTTATTTACTTACATCCCCCAACAAATGTTATCATCTTCATTTTATAGATGGAAAAACAGCAGCAGGGAGGTTAAGTGATTTGACCATGTTCACCTGGCTTGTACTTCAGGTCTTTCCTGATTCCAGGTCCAACATTCTTTCCACTACACCACTGTATCTGTGTACGTGTATCTGTGCATGTGTTGCCGTTGTCCCCACCTTTCCCTTTAAACACTGAGCGATTCCTGAGTTTATGAAATGGAGACTATTTATTCAAACTGGTGGATATATTCTGTCTCTATGGAATGATGTTTGCTGCTGGTTACTGTAAACTGTTTGAGTAGATTGAGTGGGCTTTGGGGTCAAGTTGGAAGTGAAAGAGGAGGTACCATATGTCACCTACTAACTGCTAATGGGACTGGACACTCAGTCTTCCTTTAACAATTTCATGTGGATTAATGTCCGAGATCAGAGTCAAGAGGAGCCTGCAGGGGACCAGGACGCTGGTTGAACTGGGGAGGCTTGAGTTAATCCCCAAGACTCTAATTACATTAGCTAAGACTGTTGTGAACAAGAGAAGTTATGAAACAGAACCAGGACATTTTGGGTTATCTCTCCCGTCCCCTCTCTTCTCCACTCTCCCCACTGATTTGGGAGCCACCTGTGGGCAAGGAGGCTACTTTTTCAGCCTTCAGACTGTCAAGGACCTCTCCAGACCTCAGATAACTCCTTGCTCATTGCTTTAAACCTCCTTATGAGGCTTTTATTTGCTTTTATCTTCCTGTGAACTGCTCTCCCCGCCCCCAACCAGGACATTTGACTATGTTTTTATTAAAGGGATTGATTATTTGAATGCTCAAGCACAGAGTGATTTGTTGCACCAGACACGGAATCCCAGCTTGACAGGATTGCTCAGTATTTGGTGTGAGCCAGCATTATTAGAGATGCTTTGAAACCAGGAAGATCTGGCTCCAATTCTTGTCTCTGTCACATACTGGCTGTATGACTCTGGGCAAATTACTTAACCTCTCAGGTCTCTTGGCAACTGTCCAAGATTAGTTGCAGAGAAGGGACAGAGCTGCACTGGTAGAGAACATTTTCTCACTGGAGGAGTTCCATATAGCAATGAAACCACAGGCCTAGTCCCCATCCCAGTTCTATTCACAACCCATTCTTGCTCACTCCGAGGCTGTGTGCTACTGTGGAAAAAGCCTGGATTTGTAGTCAAAAGGCATGGGCTTGGATCCCAGTTCTGCTCATTCCCAGCCATGTGACCTCGGGCTATCACTTCTCTGGGCCTCAATTTCCTCATCCATAAAAGGGAGTGGAATGAGGCCAATGGTTATCAGAGAGTATTCCACAGCACAGCATAGGAGTATGTTCAGCTAGGTTCTCTCAGAAATGTAAGGAACTTACATTTATAATAGTATGAATTTTCCTCATTCTGGGGTGCTACGATTCTTCAAAGAACAAAATGCTGTGTTGTGAGCAAAAAAAAATTTTTTTATAACCACTGGATTAGATACCCCATCCCCAAGGTCCCTTCCAGTTCTAAATCTATGATTCTTACATTATCTTAGCTAGTTTGGAAGTATAGTAGATACAGTGCTGAGCTTAGAGTTAGGGAGAACTGAGTGTGAATCTTGCCTCCGACTTTACTGTGTGATCCTAGGCATGCTGCCTAACCTAGTTTCATCATCTCTAAGATGGGGATGATAACAATACTTACCTCTCAGGGTTGTTTTGAAGGCTAACATATTTAAACCCTTTTGGGGTCCTTAAAATGCTATGTAAATGATGGCTATTATTGTTATTTATATTGTGCCCACTCTCTCCACATACACAGTGGGCATTTGTGGGAGAATGTGCCTCAGATTTTGTGGAGGGGGGTGTTTTGTAGCTCTTTTCACAACTCCATTTAGTAAATGCTTTTTTTTACCTTGAGTTGAATGAGTTAACAGATAGATGGTTAATAGGAAACACACCAATGGAGGCTCATGAGTTTTTGGAGCAGCCTTGCAGGGTACCCTTGACCTGAGGTAGTGGCTACTCCCTGGTGCAAGTGTAAGTTGGGGAAATGCTTATCATGGGGTGCTACATATCTAAAGGTGAAGCCCCCATTAGACTGTGAGCTCCTTGAAATCAGAGACTGATTTTTTTGCCTTTTTTTGTATCCCAGAATACTTGTGGACTTGACCTGAAACCCAACAGCCCCTGAGCGCTGACACCATTTTCCTAACCTGTAGAGACCCCTCATTTCAGTCGTCTTCCAAAAACAATATTCCGCCCCTAGACACCCCCATCACTCTTCTCCTCTTCTTACATCCCCTTATCCCCTGACTACTCACTTCACCAGCAGCTCAGCACAGGGGGTCTCTCTCCTTGGGTGGGTAAAAAAAACCTGCAACTGACAGTCAAAATGAAGGATCACTGACTGGTCGTATTACTCTGATCATCCAGACATGGATAGGGTAGACAGTCCTTTTGGGCTAGTTTGTGTGGTGGTGGTGAAGAAAGTATCATATGGGAAAATGAGATTTAACGACAGGCATGTTTCAGCGTGAACCCAAGAACACAATCAACCAATAAGTGTTTGCTATGGCATACTATGTGCCAGGGACTGTTAATAATTTTTGACACAAAGACAAAAATGGAACAGTCCTGCACTCAAGGAACTAATATTCAAGCAGGGAAGCAAATATGTATATATACAAGTATATGTAAATGAACCATAAATATAAGCCAGTTTGGGGGGAGAATGGGCAGTAGAAGTTGGGGAGATAAGTGGGTCATGTAGAAGGTAGTACTTGAATTGAGTCATCTATAAAATGGGAATAATTTATCTTTTGCTTTCTGCATAGGTTTGTTGTGAATGTCAAATAAATTTGGTAATGTATGTGAAAGTGATTTCCAAACTATAAAGTATTGTATATATGTAAGTATTTTTATTATTATTATTATTATTATCTAGAACCCTAGCCCCCAAAACATATATTATCTCTATTCCCTAGATCAGAGGTGCCAAACACCTGGCCAGCAGGCTGCACATGGCAGTGTGGTTTTAACTGTGGTTTAAAATGTAACTGGGAAATACTTAACTAAGTAAATAAAAACATAATAGAACATACATAATAACAATATATAGTTTTCTAAGTCAATATGTGACCTATAGGTTTAGTGCCTGTATCTATTTGAGTTTGGCACCACTGCCCTAGACCTATTTCCCACTCCCATCTCTATCTCTCCTACTTCCTTTCTCGGCATCTTTTCTTTCCCAAATATACCATTTCTATTGCACAGTTCCATCTCAATTCTTGTCAAATATACATCACACCTATCTGTACACCTCTAACTCTGTTTTCTTTCTCTTTTAAATACACATTATGGTTATTTTCAGGGATACTCTTCCATAGTGAGTTTTAATTTGAAACAAAGAAAAACAGTTAAGCAAAACTGAGTGACCACTGTGTCAGCGTAGGCAATAGTCCCCCACCTATAATCTGCCACCTCATATTTCCTCATTTTTTTTTCAAGGACCAAGAATGTTCATTAAAACTCCACAGCATCCAGCTTCACTTTAGTGTTCTTCTAATTTAAATTGTTGTAGTCCTTGTATTTATAAATCCCCATGTTTCTCTGGATTTCTCATATTCACAATTTCTTAGAGCACAATGATTATTTCATTGCATTCATTATTACAATTTGTTCAGCCATTCACCTAAATAAGCAACCCTTCCACCCCCACCCCAAGTCCTCCTCTGTCTTCCCTACTTCCCAGGTCCATTTCCATCTCTGGAGCTACCTCTTTCCACTCTCTATGCTGAGACTCACCAGTCTCCCACTACATTTCTAAGAAGCCTCAGTCTTTGTACTCTCTTCCCCATCGCTATCCCCTGGGCCTGTCTCTGTTTTCCATCTCTATTCCCTCGACCAAACTCCTGTCCATCTCTATCGCCTCTGTCAAATTCTTCCTTACCTAGACCCGGGGCTTATCTCTCCCTCCCTGCCCAAACTCTTTTAGGACCTAACTTCACCCCAGGACCCCATAATCTCTGCCAACCTTCTACTCCCATAAATTTATCTTCCTTTCATAATTTCCATCCCTGGATCTTCACCTCCCCCTATTCCCTGGGGCCATTTCTATGTCTCTTCCTAGGACTCCCATCAAACCCTGGCTCTAACCCATTTAGACTTTTGAGCTTGGACTCCCACCTTCAGTCATCTTTTTTTTTGGTTAGGCAATGGGGTTAAGTGACTTGCCCAGGGTCACATAGCTAGCAAGTGTTAGGTGTCTAAGGCTGGATTTGAACTTAGGTACTCATGAATCCAGGGCCACTGCTCTATCCACTGTGCCACCGAGCTGTCCTCTTCAGTCATCTTTTGAAGAAAGCTGGAGATTCTATGAGGCAGAGGTAAGGTAGGAGAAAATTGTGGACATGGGGGACCACCCATTAAAAGGTTATGGGAGCTGAAAATGGTATGTTTTATATAGGGAAAGAAGAGTGCATGAAGATGTAATTAGAAATGAGTAGGAGAGTGTTCAGGAGTTAAGATTATGGAGACTCAAATACCAGGCTATGGGTTTTGTATTTTTTCTTAGAGGCAACAGGGGGCTGCTGAAGATTTTTGAGTAGGGGTGTGACATGGTCAGATCTTTGTTTTAGGAATATCAATTTGGCAGCTATGTAGAGAATGGATTGGAGAGGGGAGAGATCATAAGTAAGGAACCCAATTAGGAGACTAATGGAACAGTTAAAGTGAGAAAATAAGGATGAACTTGGGTAAAGGCTATGTGAATGAAGAGAAGGGGAAGGACATCACAGACACCACTAAAGTAGAACAGGAAATGAAACATGCTGATGTAGAATCCACAAAACCTGGCAACTGACTTGATACGGGGTAATAGAGGAGAGGGAAGAGTCAAGGACAACTCCAAAGCTGTCTGAAACTTTGGTGTCTGAAAGAACGGTGGTGTCCTCCAGGGAAACAAGAAGGGAGGGATGGTTTTGGAGAGAAGACAGATCCTATTTTGGGCATGTTGAGTTTGAGAACTATGAGGCATCCACGTGGAGATGTCCAATAGGCAGTCAAGTCATAGCAGTGCTTTATTCAATTTAGTAAGCAGTTATTGAGCACCTACTGTTTTGTGCTCAGTGCTGACCTTCCTAAGCTCAAGTTGGTATCTTGGTATTTTATTACCAGGAATAGTCTGAGGGACAAAAAAAAATCCCACTGATACTATAGAAAACTAAGCACCATCACATTCATGTTTATAACTATTCCACGAAGTAGGAGAGAAAAAGGGCAACATCACTGAACATCTTATTCAAAACAATACTCTTTAATACATTCAACCATAACAAGATGATTAATGTAGGAATGTAGCATAAGTAGATTAGATTAAAAAAACACACCAATCTAAATTTGTAGTAAAAAATTGTAGCACTTGGCAAAATAAGAAAAGGGTAACACAAGCAATTTTGCGATCGGTTGTTGCTCCCCTGTAAAAACAATCTATTTCAGGCAAGTGTTCTTTATAAATAAATGCAGTAAAAAACCACCTGTAACACAAAGGTAATTAGCCTAGGACTAATGGATGACAGAACTGCCCACATGTAATCTCAGGACATAGGCTCTGGGTTATTAAGTATACAGAATATGGAATGCTCGAATCCAACATTCTTTCTAATAGCTGGAAGGGACAGTGGAATGTTAGAACACAGCATGCCAGAGGGTTGAGAGGAATTTTAGAAATCCTCTAGTCCCAACTTCCCATTTTAGAGATGAGGTTACATGTCTACAGCTGGCAAGTGGACTTGAGCCCACATCTCCTGACTTTAAACCCGATGTTCTTTCCATAATAGCCTGGGATGGAGATTGTAAAAATGTGACCCTGCTGGGGGCAATATTGATACATTTTATAATCTCCAAGAGTACTTGATTCTATTTCTCTCTTGAATTAAAAATGTGCACCCTATCACTCTTTCAGTTGCCATTAATGGCTCTGAATCTGGAAGCCTTTTTACTGACAATTTGTGAATGCATGGAACACCAGCTGAGGAACTCATCTAGCTCTCCTGAGTAATGGAGAAGGAACACCTCATGACAGTTTAAAGATTTTCAGCAAAGAAGGCCAGGACCTGGCTGTGCCAGTACCTTACAGAGTGACCTTGGGTAAGTCCTTTCCCTTGTGTCCTTATTTGTAAAATAATGGTGTCAGACTAAACAATTTCTAAAAGCTCTTTCTGAGTCCCAACAGCTATTGAGCTCTCATGACCGGAAGCAGATGACACAAAATCACGAGACAGCTGAAGTGAAAAGTGCAGCGGTCCATAGGTCTATTTCTGGCCCATAATCAGATTTCTGGAATCAAGTTCCATACTCTGTGGCATTCCTCTTACTTAATACTTTCTATACCAGCTGCCACTACAATCTGGTAACATCATATGTAGTAAGTTAAGAGTACTGGTCTTGTATTGAATATCCTCTGATTGATTTTGTTAGTTTTGCTGAACTGTCCTTTTCCCTTCTTTTCTATTTTGTTATAAGGGATGGCTACTTGAGTTAAGGGTGCAGGGAAGGGATTTATTCAGAAATGAAAGACAGCAAGGCAAAAAAAAAATATTTTTAAAGAGTACTGGGTCTTAAGATTCAGAACACTTAGGCTTGAATCCCAGTGTTGACATTTACTATGAATCAGCAAAAAATATTTTCTTTGAGTCTCAGTTCTCTCATCTGTAAAGTGGGGATAATACTATCTGAACTATCTTGAAGGATGGCTTTGTAAATCTTAAAGGATTATAGAAATATGAGTTTGTGGTGGTGTTTGTGATGGTGATAAAGGCCACCTTATGGAATATCATCATTGTTTTAAGTTACCTTAAAGTCATTCATATTTAATCAATTACTATAGGGCCTTTATTCCCCAAATGGAGAATGTGTAATTAAAAATACAGAAGCTCTTTAGGTGACAATTCTGCTCCCAGATAACTATTCCTTGCCCCAGCTGCTCTTTTTCTTCCTGCATTTATATACACAGGGCCCGAGGGAAAGAACTTACTCAGGGACAGAACTCAAAGTCTAAGTTAAGATTCAAGAGATTATAAAGTCTGTTGAGTCAAGTTAGCATTCATGGAGATAACTACATCCCAAGAAACAGGCAGGAAAACGAGTCTGTGGCAGACACCTAGAATATTACAGAGCAAATAAGCAAATGTTGATGAGATACCTATTTGGTCTCAAGTAACTCTTCTCCACTGAGTCTTCCCGCAAAGCCAGCCTCCTGTCCGTGTTCCCTCCTTGCTCTGTCATTGGTCTGACCAGGGGCCCAGACACGTATTTCGGGCATCAATGTTATGTTTGGTTAATACGCCAACCCAAACAGCAACTGTGTCTAAGTGCTGAATCCTACAGGAACAATGACTGGGGGAAAGGGAATGTTAAGAATGAATGATTTGCATTTTAGAAAATAGAAAACCCCAGAGCAGGGGGCAAATGGATTACATTAAGGCATTGATATTGTGCAATGCATAAAGCAGAGGTAGATGCAAAAAAGAGCTATTTTCCTGCTTTGCTGACTAGTGCTTGAGATGGTAGTTTTCCACAGACATTCATCAAGGAGGAGGCCATTGCTAGTTGGAACTGAATGAGAGCATCTTCTGTCATGCAAGAACCTGTGGTTATGGAGATGATTAATACTGTAGGTTCAGACTGGCAGCATAATATAATTGAACAGGCCCTGGATTCAGTGTCAGAGGACCTGGTTTGAGCTCGCCTCTGCCAATTATTAGTTTATGACCTTGGCCAAGGCTCTCTTGACCTCACCAAGGCTCATTCTATCTAGATACTTGCACTGTCTAGAGTTGTTGTGAGGAAAGTGCTTTTGTAAACTAGAAAGAACTTTGTATATATGAGCTGTTAACCATTTATTTCATCAGGAACTACAATCTTTCCATTCTGGGAGGCAAGGATGTATAGTTTTGCAGGTAGCACCTCAGTTCAAGGCCCAGATATGAAGCTTGCTTGCTATGTGGCATGGGCAAATCACATCACCTCTGAACTTAGGCACCCTCAAAACTGTAAAACAGGGATACATATTCAAAGCACAGAGGATGATGTAGAGGAATATAGTGGATGGCAGTAGGCTGTCATGTGTCACCAGAAAAAAGACAGCATCAAGAATGTCATCAGAGACACATAGGATGGGAAAAAGGAGTTGGGTCAGTCATGTAGCAAGAAAAATAATCAATAGAAAGTCTACATGCTCCATTGGGATTGATGTCAAGAGATCTAGAGGCCTCAATATGATGAGCGGATTCATGGCAGGCTAAGGACAAGAGTTGCACAGGATGAGAAGGTATGAATGGGTTGTTAATCTTCTAATCTTTGCTGCTAGAGGAAGCACTCACCCTGATGAGGTAACATCGACCCCAAGGAATAGGCACTACTCTACCAAATGGGATTGTGATGAGGTAAATGCTCTGTAGCCCTTAAAGTGTTATAAAAATGGCAGCTAATATTGTTCCAAGTCAGATAGGAACATCTGAAAAAAAAATCCCAACCCTAGTGAATATGTTGGCCATCATTTAAATTGCTATGTGGCATGGATTAATCCTGGATGTGACTGGGGATTGGATTATCCCCACTGGATAAATCCTCATTGTTGATCTAAAAGATCTAAAATGGGTATGCTGAGTCACACACACAATGTGGTGTATGGAGTGAGGCAAGGAGTAGTGGTGCTGAAGCAGGAAGAAGAGACCTTGTTCTCTCTCTCTGTAGTAGTCAATGTTAAACTTCTAGTAGCTCCTGGGTGGACATTTGGCTTCATGGCCAAACAATATCAGAGCATTCAAGTGATAACAAAACATTTCTGCAGGTGGAGGTGGTGTTTGGTAAAAGCAGATTATTTTGTTCTGCACAGACCCCATTCCCCATTAGGAAAGACCCTATACACTTTGGAAACCCAAATCCACAGTGGTCAATTATGGCACAGAAATGATGTGAAGCCTAGAAAATAGCTCTCTGAACATCCCTATGATGGTTTATCAGTTTCGGTGCTGAAATGCGCAGCTGGACTCCCTGCCCATTGAGGCGAATCATTCACAGGGGGCCTGTTAGCACGTGAACACAAAGATATTTTACTCAATAGGAAATGGGTTTTTAAGTATTAGGGCTCTATGAGGTATACAAACAATTCCCAAAGGGAACACAGAAAGTTTAAAAATAACAGCTATCCCATCTCCCTGAAAGCTCCACTCACACCTTAAAAAAGAGAACTTAATGTTGCTGAAATATGGAAGCACATATAGTAGAGGTAGTATGATGTAGTGGCTAGGGTGCTGGGCTTGGAGTCTGGCAGAAAGACAGGTTCAAATTCCATCTCTGACACTTACCACTTACTTGGATGACCTTGGGTAAGTCATTTAATCTCTAGGTGTCCCAGGCAATTTCTTAGGACTTATCCTATGATCCTACTAAACCATGGACAGGCCAGCATCTGCATTAGTAGAAGGAATTGCCCCAATGAAAGTCCACCATGCTGGTAAAAACCACCATTCCTCTGCATATTTGGTTCTTCGTCAAAGTGGAGAGTGTTCCTTCTGTCAAAGTTGAAAAACCCTTCTATGCCTTAGTTGCTATTAAGGCCGAGTTGATGGTATTCAGGAAATGAGGTGCAATAGCTGAAAAGTTCTCCACCTTGTAGCCAGTCTTCTGGTGCTAAACAGATACAGGGTTGGTTGGCAAGCCTGTGCTCCATGTCCTTCCAGCTTGGTAGAATTGCCAGACCTTTTGTTCTCCCAGCATAGCCTATGAGGCATGGTAACCTCCACATCAGGAAGTGACACTGGAGGAAGGCTTTATTGGAGGTTTATCATTTTTAGATTGTCTTTATGACATACTATGGCTTTTCCCCCTCCCCAGATTTATCCCAAGGCGGTCAGAGCCCTTCCTTGGTCTTGGCTAGGTTGGTTTCCAGATGACACACATACACACAAGTGTCTGCTAGCTCTCAAGCCTTCCTGGCTTGGTCAGACCTGTCAGAATCTCTGGAAAAGTTGGGGTCATTTCTACAACGCGGTAAGAAATCAGTGGCATCTTGGGACTTAAGAATGCTAAAAAGAACAAAGCCAGAGGCACAAACTGATGTGGAAAATAACAAGATAACTTCCTATGGTCATGGGCTTGAATTCTTCCTTTTTTCTCAATAGTCCTGAAGTCCCTTAATGTGCACAATCCTCTGACTTTTAGGGAGAGAGGGAGAAGGAGAGAGAGACAGAGAGAGAGAGAGAGAGAGAGAGACAGAAAGAGAGAAAGAGAAACACAAAATATAGAAATAACCCTAAGGACAATAGAGTCCCACTGTGTGCGACCAGGGGTGAAAAGCATATTATATCCACTTCTGGGATGAACAAATGGCATCACTTATGCTATCTATAAACAACTCCTTAATGATAAGAAAAGAAGCCAGTCATCGGGCCTGGGCTTGAATATTGTTTCTGATTTAGAGGTAGCCACCATGGGAGTGACAGGGCTTCTGTTTACTAGCATTTCCCTGACAAAGCTTCTTCCCTTCTCTTTGCCTCTCATTCCTTCTCAATATCAGTTAGGCTTAGGTCTCTCTTCTTGAACAGGGATGAGCTTTCCCTAGAAGGAGATAAAGTTGCATCTGGGACCTGGCTTGCCTCAGCTTCCCCTCCATAGCCTGGTCATCTAAAGACATAAACAGCCTCAGTCACAGGCAGTGGGGGCCCCTTGGATGGGGTGGATTTCTGAAGACCAAGAGTCATCACGTCCTTCACCACATTCTGCCCTGATGAAGAGACGCGTTTCCACGTGGAGATGAGGCGGCCACATCCGATGAAGTGCCGTCGTATCTTTGTCTCATATCCTTGCTGTGTTAGGGCAGAGCAGACCTTCAGTTAACACGAGGAGGACCAGGCACATCAACTGACGCAAAAATGTTACTACAATTTCACTTTGAAATAAAACTTTTTATCCTATCTCTATTTTGCTTTATTGATTAAAAAGAAAGTGCCTGGCGTCAACTGAAGCAGCTTGGCCCTTTGCAGCATTCTTAAACTGCGGCACTCCTAGTGTTAACTGTTCAATGACTTCTGAGGGCCTCATTCCTACCTTACGTCGAACCCGAACTAAGGGAGAGCCGGCATTCGAGCCACCTCAGATAGCGGCCAACATTGGGTACATCGCTATGGTCCTCAGTTTCCTTATCTGTAAAACAGGGAACTTTTACACTGCTTACCTTACTTGTTGATGCAACCATTTTGGTGCATGCCTGCACAACAGGTCAAGCACTGTGCTAGGCACTAGGGATACAAATGAGGATGACAACATAGTTCTTGATGTCAGGGAACTTACAGCCTAATAGATACAATATGAACATGACACCAGGTAGTGTATGATGAGGACAAAGGAGACATACAGGGCTCTGTGAAAATCTATGGAGGACGAGATCACTGTAAGCTGAAGGATTCAGGGAAACCTTCATGGAGGAGGGGGTATCTGAGCTGCACCTTGCAGGAAGAGAAAAATTTCAATAGATGGTGAGAGGTCAAGGTCCTAACCACCCATTTCAGGCTGGGAGGATGACACCTCATAGGCTGTGAAGCGCTACAGATAGGTGAGTTAACACATTCAAATCCTTATTGACCATGGCACTGGCAAGTTTAGGAAGGCTCTCATTCTGTTCCCTTGATCACACATATAGTACTGCATATTGTTATGTATAGAAGAGAGTGCAGAGCAGAGAAATATAAGTAGCTCACATTTATATGGTGCTCTACTGTTTATAAAATGTTTTCTTCACAATAACCCTGCAAAGGTAAGTTAATCAGTATTCCCATTAAACAGACATGAATACTGAGGCTCAGAAAGGGGATGTGATCTGCCTAAGGTGAGTAAGTGGCAGATTCAGGTCTTCTGACTCTTAAGTCCACAACTCTTTTCAAGAACAGATCCATTTAACCATTTGCTTGGCTAAAGATGGGATAGAAGAGGCAATTTTCAGCGTTCCCAAGGCAGGAGGCAGAGAAGTGACTTGTGGTGTGTGGAATTCTTCAATGTCCCAGCCTCCTAAGGCACAGAGAACCAGAGCCAATGCTTCCTCTCACGTTCAAGTTTAAGGTTTTGTCTCCTGGAAGGAAAATGAACAAAATCTAGACAGGGCTCAACCTGCTGACGAACTGGACCAAGAGAAAGAAAGCGGCATTGATGTGCTGAAGGGCAGAAAATGAGAGCCACTGGGATGAGTGAAAATGGGAAAATAAAAATTTTAAAAGCAACAAAAAGTCATCCAGTAAAACATTTAAAATAAATTCCCCAAAACCAGAAATAGGTTTCTTTTAAATTTGTGTTAAGGTCACTTACTTAATACTGTAAAAATGGTCAAGGTCTTTACCCACTAGATTGCATAAGAGGACCCAGAGAAGATTCTCTCTAGGAGTACCAGCTTGCATGTTACCATTCATTTGCTAACACCCCTTTAGGCAAAGGTGCCCTGGCAGGTAAACCTTTGGCTGACTTTGGGGGTCGCCTATTCAAATCCACAGAAGAATGAGCTGCCTGTTGGTGAGACATTCACTTCTGATGCTGCCTCAGGCTGTTCTCAAGCTCTTGGCCTATTTCCCTCAGACGCAAAAAGGAGCAGACAGATGGAGGTATTTTCCACACAACAAGCTCCTGATGATTTCACCCCTTGCAAATTTCACCATGAGTCTCATGCCTCTTAGAGAATTTACGATTACCAAATACTTTGAAAAGTCAGTGTATGTCATTCATTGATATTTTCTGGAGCTGAAAATAATGGGAGCACAGGAATAAAGCTGGATGGAGCAGAAGCGCACTTGCTCCATGCTTGATTAGACCACAAGCAGGAGGCAAAAGTAAAGAGGATCTACAAAGATTAGAAGGAGCTGGAGGCAACAGTGTGGATACCTTTAATTAGCTTGAGGAAGAGGAAGAAATCACAGCATGAATATCCAGCTCAAACCCTGACGTACTGGGCTTTGTTTGGCACAGCCTCCTCATAAGGTGAAACCACATTCCCAAGGGTTATGGGGAGGTAACTAACACTGCTGGGGTTAAGTACTAGCCAGAGGAATGTCAGATGACCGATTTGTGACTTGGGCCACTGGCCAAAATGACATGATAATGGGTGTCCCCAGTGTTATGGTGGGCCCTGGTTGTGATGTAATTAGTGATACTGTGAAGCTGTGACCCTCTGTGGGTCAATGATATGTGGAAAGTGCCTGTACAATGGGTTGTAGGGGATGAAGTAACAGATGTCAGATGTGGTGGCAGAAGTGAGCTAGAATGCGTGGCTCCCAATGAGAGAGAGTAGAGACAACACGTCCCACCTCCTGGTTCAAGGGATGGAGCTGAACGCAGTCCTACCGTTGGACCCTTTCACCTTGGCAACAATCTTCTAAGTTTCCTTCAACAAGTATCTGAATGAAGGGTGATGTAGCTAAGCATTACGTTTACTACTAAGCATCTGGATAGATACTTAGTCCGGTTCTACTCCAGTTAACAATTTCCATTATTCAACTGCATATTCGTTTAAAATCATAGAGAAAAGTTACATATGATCAGATTCAATCCACATCAAAGGGGAAAAAGGTCACTGTCCAGTGACCACTGGACAATGACTAGTGACTAGCTCATTAAAGAAGTCCAATTTCTGCAGCACTTCAATACACACATGAACATCATATTGTGTCCTTTTAGACACTATAAGGGAAATAAAGACACACTAAGTCCCCAGGATGCCCACTTCTCACTCTGTTTCTGGCCTGGTGGTGTTGGTCAAAGACTCCTCCTTTTACCACAAGGGCTGGTACACTGTTTAATATGGAAGCTTGAAGAGTCTTGGGATTCTTCCCAAGGCAATGAGGCCAGCAGTGGGCAGTTGTGCTTTCTTCACGGGACCTCTTCTCATAAATGCTTCTTGGGTGGCTCAACCAGGATCATGGGCCACATCCCGAAGAGAAACTATTCAGGTAAGGGTTCAAGGAGAGAGAAAGAAGAAAAATAGTCTTTCAATACAAGTCCTAGAAAAAGGTGAGTTAGAACATCCTGCCTAGTCTAGAACATCAGGGGATCCTGGCTGAATTTTAAGAACCAAGCTGTGGTTAATAGCAATGGTCTGCCTGAGGGAGGTCACATTAAGGTACCACTGTCTCCAACCATGGTAGATAGATACAAAGCTCTTATTCTTAGTGATAGACTAAGCTACGGGGAATTCTTGTATTCAAATGCACACAGACTAGGACTTACCTTCACCTTTGGTCTATACCGCAGATAAAGTGTCCTTGTGTATAAACTGAAAGGGAAAGAAAATGGCATTTCAGAGTCAGAATTACAGAAAATCTCAATTTGGAAGAGACTGGTGCTGCTACTTACTTCCTGCATGATTTCAGGCAAACCCCTTTCCCTCTTATGACCTAATCCAATCCACAGCTGAGTGGGGCCCTCTACAACAGTCCTACCAAATAATCATTTGGTCTTTGAAAAACTCCAGAGATGAGAAACTTACTGCCTCATGTGGCACAACTCTTTCCGTTTTCAGACAACTCTAATTGTTAGAAGTTTTAGCTCTAATTGGAAGTTTTTCCTTATAGTGAATTGATATCTATTTTTTAGACATATAAGTATATGCTAAATAGACTCGAAGTGATTTCTGGGGGGAGGCGTTAGAGAGTGAGGATCAGGAAAAGCCTCATGGAGAAAGTAGCATTTGTGCCGAGCTTTGAAGGTAGCTAGGGATTCTATGAGTCAGGGGTGAGGAAGAATTATATTTGAGGTACAGGGGATAGCTTATGCAAAGGCATGGAGAGGAGAGATTGTATTTTGTGCATGAAGAATAATAGTAAGAAAGCCAGTTTGACTGGACCACAGAGTGCATTATGTGAAGTAATGTGTAATAAACCCAGAGAGGCAGACTCTAGACAGGTTGTCAAAGACTTTAAATTAAAGACGGATTTGTATTTGATCCTAGAGGTCATAGGGGAGCTTACTGAATAGGGGAGGAAGATCAGTTTGGCAGGTGTGTGGAGGATGGGCCAGACAGAGGAGAAACTTGAGGCAGGGAAACTAATTAGAAAGCTACTGTAATTGTTTAGGTGAGAAGTGCCCTGAACCAGAATAAGGGTGGTGATTGTGTGAATGGACAGAAGTATGAGATGGTTAGGGAGTGTGGAAATGTAAGAAATCAAGAATAATTCTCAAGTTGTAAATTTGGGCACCTAGAAAGATGGATGATGGTGCCCTTGACAGAAATCAATCCAGGGAATGAGAAACAGATGTAGATTATATGATTATATTTTGTTGTTGTTCAGCCATTTTCAGTTGTGTTTGACTCCTCATGATCTCATGTGGGGTTTTCTTGGCAAAGATACTGGAGCAGTTTGCCATTTCCTTCTCCACATGAGGAAACTGAGGCAAACAGGGTGAAGTGACTTGATTACATTACAAAGGTACAAAATCAGCTATTCTAAAGCACCAGTATTTCACTCCTCTGTGCTCAAAAAGCTCCAGTGATTTGCTTTTGCTTCTAGGTTAAAATACAAATTCTGTCATTTAAAGCCCTGCATAACTAGGTGTGACTTTATTCACTACATTGGGGAGTCTTCATACCCCAGTGACAAGCACAGGGCCTGGAACAAAGTACACAGTAGTTAATAAATACTTGTCAATTGACTGACTCAAATACTTTCACAATTTGTCCCCAATTTATCTTCCAAGGATGACTTTACATTTCTCTCCCTTATGCACTCTCTGTTCCAACACAGCTGGGTTCCTTGCTGTTCTGCATGCAGGACATTCCACCTCTGCCTCCAGGCCTCTGGCCATGCTGAGAACACTCTCCTTTCTCATTTTTCTCTCTTGGATTCTCTAGTTCAGCTCAAGGCAAATGTTATTTCCTTCTCAAGGTTTTTCCTGATCTCCCAGTTGATGGTATTCTCTTCCACAGATATAACTGTATACATTTTGGTGTTGATTTCTCTGTGGCCATGCTGCAGGGTGTTTTCACCAGAAGAACAGAATCACGTAGAGCACAGGGATGTTTGAGTTGGTATCACCAGGGCCCAGAAGGTTGTAGGCCCTTAGTAGGTTATTGGATGAATTAAAGTGAATTTAAAGGAACAAGTTGCTATGTGAGGTTTGCTGGAAAAGATGAAGAAGGCCATCAGATTGCTGGAATTGGAGTTAGAAGACCTGGGTCCTAGTCCAAGTACAGACACAAAGCTGTGTTATTATGGACAAAGCACTTCACCACTCTGTGTCTCTTCATCTATAAGAGAGGACAATAAATCCAGGTCTTTCTGGAAATGATCTCAAGCTCTTCTCCCCATGGTCTCTCACACCCCATTATGCTACTTTGAAAGTTGACCCCCATGTTATTGGCAATAATTAATTTTTGCAAGAAAACCTTGGTTTCAAGCTATGTTTGTGGGCTGCTCAAAGTAGTGGACTTAAATACCTGCTGCCCAGGTGGAAGTTTACCGAGGACAAGTTTACCAGAACACTAAGTACAGGGCTACAAGAATGGAGCCATTGAATTTAAAGTATAGTTGTCAAAAAATTGTCTCTTAGGGTTGTTTTCAAGAAATCGTCATGGCAAGCCATCAAGTTAAGGGCCCTGAGACTGAATAATCTAGTCTGCGCCCTCAACGAGGACCTCCAATTATCCTCAAAGAGGACCTAGCTGTCACTAGCCATCACTGATGCCTGCAGTACCATCTCTGAGGAAGTACCGAGGAAGAAGAGGGCATTTCCCACCTTGGAAACAGATACAGAAATTGTACTTCATGCAGCAGAGCACTCTGTACCTCTCTGATGCACATAACATATGTTGGGGAACTTTAATCTTCAAGGTTGGTATCAACACCCTTTGTGGATTTCCTCATCATCAAGAGCAGTGCTTTAAACCCATTAGGTGCTTAATGTGTGCTTGCTTAACCAAAACTGAATAAAATCCACCATAAAAATGTTACCAGAATCAGGGCAACCTAACACCTCCTTTGTCTTTCTGTCCGTGTTCTTGCTGTGTCTGTCCTCTGAATGAGACTATGAACATTCAAGCGTCATGGAAGTGAGGTAAGCACTCAGCCCTTTCTGTTCCCTCTCCACAAGGGAATACAAACGTCAGCTTTGGGGCCTAGCTTAAGACACAACAGTAAGTAAGAAAGAACAACAACTTAAGACACAGCAGAGTCAGAGTACCCAGGTGTCCTGACTCTGAGTCAAAAATCACAGACTCACAACATATCACAGTTAGAGGGATCATAGGATTATAGATTAGAGACAGAAGGGATGTTAAGATATTTTGCCCAACCACCTTCTTTTACAAATGAGGATACCAAGGCCCTGGGGGGAAAAAACTTTCCCAGTAAGCAGTAGAATCAGGATACTTGTCTTTCTAGGGGGGCGCTAGGTGGTGCAGTGGATAGAGTGTGACCCTGGGCAAATCACTTTACCCTGTTTGCCTCAGTTTCCTCATCTGCAAAATGAGCTGCAAAAGGAAAAGTCAAAACAATCCAGTATTTTTGCCAAGACAACCCCAAATGGGGTCCCAAGAGTTGGACAAGACTGAACCACAACAAAATTCTTTCCATTGTACGAGGCTGCTTCTGAGTCATGATCCATAACAATCAGACTTAGGTTATCAGTATTCCTGTGTATTGAGCACAGTCAGTCTGTAGAAGATTAGGGTTTCCCCTATCTTTCTGTGATGGAGACTTATTTTTCATTTCCCCAAATCCTTGAGGTCACGTGGGCTAGAAGGGGAAGGAGTGCTCCCATTGAAGTTTCTGAGGAGGTAATGGTGCCGACCCCACAAGGGAGGGGAAGGCTTCTCTCTCCCCCCCGGGAACAGAGGATAGGAGAGCTGGAGGAGGTGTTAGAATACAGACTATCAGAGCTGAAAGCAGCCTGAGGCTATAGGATTCGAGAGCTAGAAAGGATCTTAGTGTTCCTAAAACCCAGTCCTGTCATTTTATGGAGAAGGAAATGGAAGACAGAAAAGGCAAAATGACACGTCCATGGTAAAGTAAGCGTGGAAAGCTTATCTTGGCAGACAAGGAGGGGTTGGGGTAGCCAGTTTGGAGACTTACCGTGTGCACTTGGAAATCCTGATCTAGGCAGATGTATTGGCTATGGTCAGTTTTTGAAAATGAGTCAGAAGGTGGCTAATATTAGCCAAGGAACGGGGAAGCAAGGGGCTACGGGTGAGGAATACTGCATATGCTGCTGCAAGTGTCAGATCTGTTGGCTATTCTTGCTTAATTTTTTTCTTTGCTACAAGAGGTGGCTCACTGGAAGCATGAGGAATGGCTTATCTTGAAATAATTGGGATGTAAAACCAAAAAACATCAATAAGAAATTACAATGACAGAGGAAGAGAAAGTAGAAAAAAGGTTAGGAATGCAAATATCCATATTTTACTTTTCAATTCTGAATCCTATTTCAAAGGGGATGGATATAGCTGGGTCATGTAGACATAATGGATGGGGGAAGTGAAGTGAGAAAGAGAGGGTAAGAGAAAGTCCTCGAGGTCTGGGGCTTACAGAGCCAAGGAAGAAAGACCTGGATACTCCATATGAAGCTGCTACCATTTTAACCAGAAAATCCCTAATGCAGAAAAGGTATCTGGGGCCACCAAGAGTATTCTGAGATGCACCAGCTCTTATGTAAACTGATTTCAAATGTTTCCTCTATTACATTCTCCTGGGAAGCTGGGCCTCACGTGTGGAGTATGTGTCAGCACTAATTGACTTTTGGCAGGCAAGAAAACCTTGTTATTGAGACATGGGCTAAGCAGGAGACTGAAAGAAACTACCTGTTTCCTACTAAGGAGCTGTTTACCAGAACATCCTGTTCCATCAAGCACACAGGGGTTATTGAGGCTATTTTTCCTAAGGCTCCAAAGGAAAGTTGTCCAAAAAACCAAAAATTTTCTAAATTGGAGTAGAGTAAAAATAATAGAGTGAGAATGTTTTAAAAATAAAAATTTTAGGATTAATTAGAACTTCTGAAATAGCTAAAAACTTATTCCTCAAAATATATTATTTATATTAATAGAATAATTAATTTATTAATAAAATAGTTCATATTTGTATAGTGTTTTATAAAGCTTTTTACAGAAATTCCATGAGGCAAACAATATAAATCTTGCTATCCTGTTCTAAACAGGCTCAGTGCTAAGTCATTGGGATAAAATGAAAGGCTAAAACTGTCCTTGTCCTCAGGGAGTTTGCATTCTGATAAGGAGAGACAATATTTAAATAAAAGGCATGTACAGGATACATACAGAAGAGATGAAAGTTAGCCTCAGAGGGGAAGGCTGTAGCAGATGGGAAGCCTGGAAAGGACTTCCTGCAGAAGGTATCATTGGAGCTGAGTCTTGAAGGAAGCCTGTGATTCCAAGAGACAGAGGTAAGGAGGGAGAGCCTTTCAGGCGTGGAGGACACCCAGTACAAAGGTATGCAGATGGGAGATGGAGTGTGAGAAACAGCAAGCAGACTAGTCTGGGTGGACAGCAGAAGATGCAGAGCGGGGCAGAATATAAGAAGGCTAAAAACTGGGCTCTAAGGCATAAGGTTGTGAAAGGCTTTAAATTTGATCTTGGAGGTAACAGTGAACCACTGGAGCTTACTGAGTAGGGTGTGGGGTGAGCTGGCAGACTTCAGTTTTAGCAAATGAGCTGTGAGCCTGGAACGATGGTGGCATCCTCTCCAGCAGAAAGGAAGTCTGGGAGAGGAAGGTTTTTGGGGGAAGGATAAGAGGATAGAGCTATTGAATTAACAAGATGCTAAGTAAGGCCTTCTAAGTTTGCTTCTTTGCCCAGAGCCGGTTTTAAGGAAAACTGTGGAGCCCACGAAGTAGTCACTACCTTTTCCTTATCCCTTTCAGGGCTTTCATCTTCTCTTCTCCTGAGCAGTTCAATTCCCTCCCAAATACTTGGTTTGGTTCGTATCATAGTGAGAGTGCCCCAGCTAGGTTTGTCATTCCACTTAGGTTCAGACTTTTAAGTCAGTCTACATTCAGCAACTGCTAATCTTTTCCTGCTTCTTAGGGTCCTCATTTATGCTAGGAATAATCCGATTCTCTAATTCACATGAGGGTATTAAAGGAAAGCTGAACAGCCAGCCCTGACTAGGTAATCCAAATCAATTAATCCATACTAAGCATCTACTCTCTATGTGTTGCACTCGGGTTGAGGATCCAAAGCTCTGTTCCATACATCCTGGGCTCTCAAGGGGTTTGTAGTATAACATAGAGGAAATACACCCACACCCACATCCAACTTTACTACATTGGCTATGATTTCCCCTCTTCCCTCTCCCCCAAATTGCTATTTCATACCTGAAAAGGATGTGAAGATAAGAGCCAAGGCCAGTAAGAATGTGCCACCAAGCATGTAACTGTGTAAAAACACCCACAAAAGGTGGTACCTTTGTTCGAAAGCTCCTGTTAGGAGGAAAAATAGAACAAACCAATTTTTGTATAACCACAAAAATATGCAATTATAGCACCTGCTGACACAGTCCTGGGGACTACCAAGCATGTGTTTTTCATGCATAGCAAAGAATGTAATTATATTACAAAACCTAACAAATAGGTGGGTCAAAAATGTATATACTGCATGATGATCAGGTTTCTTTAGTGCTCTGGGGCTTCCAAAGTACTTCTATTAAATCAACTATGTAAGGAAGAGGATACATATATGTAATATTTATAATTACATATCATTTTACATTTGCCATGCTTCTGGAAAAAAATGTAATTGTTTGTTTTTTCTTACCTTAGTGATTCACAAAAGATGTTGTCTACATTCCAAAGGAAAAATCCCATTAAAAATATGCCTAAGGATGTATAACCCAGTCCTCTAAGCCATGGATATACCCTATAGAGAAAAGGAAAAGCAAAATCTAATTCAGTCAAATCCACTGCTCAAAACTCTTGAATATCTCTGTGCTGTCTTCGGGATAAAGTGCTTAGCTTGGTATTTAAGGACTTCTGCAATCTGGACTCAACTTATTTTTACAGCCTTATGCCCATGGCTCTTCCCCTCATACTCTGTGTACACAGAGATCTCTTCCCTCCCCCTCTAATCCATAGTGCACACACTGACAGACTGATCTTCCAATAACTTCCAACATAACTTTGATCATGTCACTTTCCTGCTCCATTTTCTTGGCCATCTCCATACCATGTTTCAGTTTCTCTGTGGATTCCCTAGAAGTTTTTATTTAAATCATCATGCCATTAGCAACTAGGGATCTGGCCATTCTCCCTGAATGAAACTTGGATTCCTCCCCTGGAACCACCTTGGGCTCTGACAGGTAAGCTTTGACCTTACCAGGCTTCCATGCCACTTCCTGGACATCTTCACACTGTATGCCCTCTCCCTCCAACCTTTCTAGCTCCCTTTAATGTACTGTCTTCCTCCATTAGAATGTACGCTCTATGAAGGTAAGGACTGTCTTGCTTACTTGCATTTTTATTGCTTTTATTGCTTGCATTTAGCATAGAGCACAGCACCTAGTAAGTACTTAAATGCTTTATATATCTGCTCAAAAATCTTTCACAATTGCCTACTGGATGTAGTCCAAACTCCTTTGCCTGACAATCAAGGCTTTCTACAACTTGGCCCTAATCAATGAAATTGATAGCATTTTAATAAGATAACAAAAGCCAGCAGACAATAATAAAAAGGGGAATCTCAGTCAAAGTAACTCCAAAACCGGCAAAGCCAAGATGGCGGACTAGGGACAGCCACCCAGCCAAATTCTCCCACCATTCCCCTCCAAACAACTTTAAAATAATGCCTCAAATCAAACTTTAGAACAGCAAAGTCAACAAAAAGTTGGGGTGAGATATTTTCCTGGCTGAAGAAAACTTAAAAGTTCAACAGGAGAAGTCTGTAACACTGGGGGAAGAGGGGAATGGTCTGATGGAGGTCTGTCTGGACACACACATGGTGGTGGCAACAGCAGCAGCAGCAGTAGTTTCAGGAGCCCTCAGCCTAAAAATGGTGAGGGAGTTAGACAACTGTTCAGAAAGAGATTACAGGTGACCTTTGCTAGCACTGGGTACAAGTGGCGTACAACTGACTGGCAACTCTATTATCCATACACACTTCTGGGTCACAATTCTAGGGTGGAGAGCAGTCAGTCACAAGGTAGCAGGATCCCTGGTCACAGTACCAAAGCAGAAAAGAATGCTAGTGCATGCAGCTGCAGGGGCCCAGAGCGCAGACCAGTGGCCACATCTCTCCCAGGATCACTCAGCAAGCAAAAATGAGTGTAATCCTTCAGGGGAAAAAGTGAATACTTAATGAAATAGAGGACTTTAAAGCAATACTGGTGACAAGACCAAAACTGAATAGAAAATTTGACATATAAACAGAGGGCTCAAGAGAGGTATAAAAAGGTAAATATTAAAAAGTGGTCATAAGGGACTCAAAGTCAAACTGTTTACATTCCTGTATGGGAAGATGACACGTGTAACTTCTAAGAAGTTTATCATTATTAGGGTAGTTAAAAGGAGTTTACATAAACAGAGGGCATGGGTGTGAGTTGATTATGTTGGAATAATTTCTCCAAAAAATGAAGAGATGAGAAAGAGGGATGCACTGGGAGAAAGGGGAAGAGAGAAGTAGAATGGGGAAAATTTTCTCACATAAAAGAGGCATGCAAGGAAGAACATTTACAGTGAAAGGGAAGATGGAAGGGGGGTGTAGCAGGCAATGCTTAAACCTTACTCTCATCAGAATTGGCTCAAAGAGAGAATAACATACATATTCAGTTGGGTATAGAAATGTAATCCACTCAATACGGAAAATGGAGGGGAGAGAGATAAGAGAAAGGGAGGAGGTACAAGAGACAGAGAAGGGAAATATACACTTAATAATCATAACTATGAATCTGAACGGAATGAGCTCACCCAATAAAATGAAAGCCGATAGCAGAATGGATCAGAAACCAGAATCCAACAATATGTTATTTATAAGAGGCACACTTGAAACAGAAAGATACATACACAGAGTTAAAATAAATGGCTGGAGCAGAGTCTATTTATATACTTCAGCTGAAGTAAAAAAGGCAGGGGTAGCAATCATGATCACAGACAAAGCAAAAGCAAAAATAAATGAAATTAAAGGACAAAATCAGGGCAACTACATTTTGCTAAAAGGCACCACAGTCAATGAAATAATATTAAAAAAAAATTATAGTAAATTTCTCTGATAGAGACCTCATTTCTCCAATATATACTGGGTATAGAACTGAGTTAAACTGATAAAAATAAGAGCCATTCACCAACTGATAAATGGTCAAAGGATATTAGCAAGTAGTTTTCAGAAGAAGAAATCAGAGTTATCTATAATCATGTGAAAAATATTCTAAATCACTATTGATTAGAGAAAGGTAAGTTAAAACAACTTTGAGGTAATGCCTCATACCAATCAGAAAAGATAAATACTGGAGGAGATGAGGGAAAAATAGGTACACTAATGAACTGCTGGTGGGGTAGTGAACTGGTCCAACCATTCTGGAGAACTGGAACTAGGCCCAAATGGTTATAAAACTACATACCCTTTGTCCCAGCAATACCACCATTAAGTTTGTATCCTAAGGAGATCAAAGGACAAAGGAAAAGGACCTATATGTACAAAAATATTTTTAACAGCTCTTTTTGTGGTGGCAAAGAATTAGAAATGGAAGGGATGCTCCTTAATTCGAGAAAGGCTGAATAAGTTGTGGCATATAATTGTGATAAAGTACTATTGTGCTATAAGAAATGATGAGGGGGTGGCTTCGGAAAAACATGTTAAGACCTATATAAACTGATGCAAAGTGCAGTGAGAAGAACCAGGAAATCATTGTGTATAATACCAGCAATGCTGTAATGATAATCAACTGTGAAACACTTGGCTACTCTGATAAATACAATGATCCAAGACAATTCCAAAGGACCCATGATGAAAAAATGCTGTCTCCCTTCAGAGAAAGAACTGATAAACTCTGAGTGTAAACTGAAGTATAATTTTCTTATTTTTTTATTTTTCTTGCTTTTTAAAAAAAATATGGCTAATATAAAAATGTTTTGCATGATTTCACATGTAAAACTGTTATATTACTTGCCTTCTCAGTGGGTAGGGAGAGGATGGAAGGGAGGGAAAGAATCTGGAATTCAAAATTTAAAAAGAAAGAATGATAAAAATAACTAAATAATCAATTTTTTAAAAGAGTGAAGAAGACCAGAGTTTGAATCCTATCGCAGAAATTACTAGCTATGTGAGCTTTCCTCATCTGTAAAATGGGAATAATAAAGCTCTTACCTCACATGATTAGTATGAAGATTAAACAAGAATATATGTGCATACATAAATTAAACTAATATATATACATAAATAACTACAAAATAAATAAAATATTTGGGAGTGAAGTAACTAAAGCATATGCAATACTTGTATGGATTTTAAAAGATACTTATAATAAAATAATTACAATAAAAATTACAAAATGCTCCTCAAAGAAATAAAGAACAACTTAAATAGCTGCAGGAGTATCCAGTTTTCATAGATAAGCTGTGCCAATATAATTGATATGACAATACTACTAAAGTTAATTCACAGATTTAATGATGCACTAATCAAAATACCAAAAGAATACTTTACAGAGTTAGGTAAAATAAGAACAAAGTTCATTTGAAAGAACAAAACATCCAGAATATCAAAGCAAATAATGGGGAGGAAATGTAGGAAAGAAGGGAGAATAGCACTTCCAGACCTCAAACTATATCCTAAAGCATAAATCATTAAAACCATTTGGAACTGGTCAAATCATGAAAAAGGAGATCAATGGAATAGACTAGACAAGAAAGAATCAGAAATAATGGATTCCTATAAACTAGTGTTCAATAAACCTGAAAGCATAAATTAACTACGAAAAAACTCCCTATTTGATAAGAACCACTGCGAAAACTAAAAAGCAGTTTGGCAGAAATGAGGGTTAGATCAACATCTTATACAATATTCCACAACAAATTTAAAATAGATACATGACCAGAATATTACAGATTAAAGTATAAAAATATTTTAAAAAGAGATAATATACTTTTTATAGCCATGGGTAAAGGGTGAATTTTTGGGGGGGGGAGCTAGGCAGTGGGGTTAAGTGACTTGCCCAGGGTCACACAGCTAGTAAGTGTCAAGTGTCTGAGGCTAGATTTGAACTCAGGTCCTCCTGACTCCAAGGCTGGAGCTCTATCCACTGTGCTACGTAGCTGCCCCTAGAGGGTAAATTCTTAACCCAACAAGGATAAAGGCATTTACAAAAGATAAAAGGATGACTGATTACATGAAGTTGAAAAGCTTTTATATAAAATTAAAACATCTAGGATAAAGGAAGCAAGTAATGGAGAAAAAAATCTTCCTATAAAATATTTATGATAAGGTTTGATATTCAAGATATACAGACAACAGAAATAATGACAAGTTATAATAGCATTTATATAGTGCTTAAAGGTTCGCAAAGCACTTTAAAAATATTATTCATTTAGTCCTTATGACAATCCTGGAATCCTGCTCTTATTATCCTCATTTTACAGATGAGGGAACTGAGGAAGACAGAGATTAAGTGACTTGAACAGGATCAAATAGCTAGGTAATAATCTGAGACCAGATTCAAACTCGGGTCTTCCTGATTCTAAGTCTGCTGTATCACCTGGCTGCCACAATGCCAAACACATTAGGAAATGCCATTTCCTAGTAAGAATTACAACCTATTAAGAACCAAATGAAAGAATGAGTTAAATCACTAATAAGAGAAATGTAAATCAACAATTCTGAGGTTCCATCTCATACCCAGTACATTCTTAAAGATTACAAAAGACATGAATGGTCAATGTTGGAGAGGTTGCAGAAGGACAATTACACCAACCCATTGTTGGTGGAGCTGTGAATTTGCCCAACCATTCTGGAAAACAATTTGGAATTATATGAAGAGCCTCAAGGCCACATGTCGCTGTCTAGGTCCTCAAGTGAAGCTCTTGGAGAACAGATCTCCTTAATATTTGTTCTTAAAACTTGGACTCAGTCAAAAGGCTGCACCCAAGGACCTAGAAGGCCACATGTGACCTCGAGTCTGTAAATTCCCCACCCTAGGCTAGAACATCATGCTGAATCCAATTAGAAGATATTCAATAGGGATAAATAAATGTAAAATCTTATACTTGTTTTAAAAAAATAACCTCTAAGAATAGGTACTGTACATCATCTATGTTGGACCCCATTTAGAGTACTGTATTAATTTCTGGGCACTACCTTTTAAGAACACAGATATGGTGATGAGTGTCCAGAAAAAGGCAATCGTGATGGTAAATGATCTTGAATCATGATGTTCGAGGAAAAGTTGAAGGATTTGGGGCATGTTTAGCCTGGAAAAAAGAAGACTCCAAGAGAACTGCTGCTATCTTCAAGCATTTGGAGACCTGTCATGTGGAGAAGGGATTAGATTTGTTCTGGTCAGTCTCAGAGGACAGAACCAAGAGCAATGGATACAAGATGCAAAGAAGCAAGTTCAGCTTGGCATCTGGGCACACTTCCTAACAACTCAGGGGGTCTAGAAATGGAGGGGCTTCCTCTGGAGGTGGGGAGCTCCTCTTCCTTAGAAGGCTGTAAGTAGAGGTGGGAGAACCATGTGTTGGGGGTATCAGAGTGGGGGTTTCTTGGAATGTGGCTCCCGAGCTTCCTTCCAACTCCAATTCTGTACAGACTCAGTGATCTGAGGCCAGGAAGAACACTTTCAGTTCAGGGAGCAGGGAAGGTAAATGGAGGAAATGGTACATAAACTGGGCCTTGAAGGAAAAATTAAATGGACAAAGATAAGGAGATAATTCCAGGCCTGGGGATGATCTATGAAAGTGCATGGGGCCGGTAAAGGCAGGGTGAGATCAAGGAACAGTTAATAGTCAGGCTGTGGATAGACTGTAGAAGGGAATTACTGTGAAGTAAGACTCAAAGTGAAGATTGCAGCCAGGCTGTGGAAGGCTTTCTCTGCTAGGGTAAGGAGTTTGCATTTTATCATGTAAGTAACAGAACTACTGAACGCTACAATTAGGAAGGGACCCTAAAGGCCACCTTATACCTTTTACAATATCTTCAACAAGTAGTTCAGTTACCAGTAATAAAGAACTCACCACTTCCCATTTTACTTTTGGACATCTCAAGTTGGTAGGAAGCTTTTCCTTAACATGCATGTAAATCTGGTTCTTTTTATCTTTCACATATTGCTATTATTTTTGCTCTTTGGTGTAAAGCAGAACAAGTTATTACTTAGAACACAGAATGACAAAAAAAAAAAAAAAGAACACAGAATGACAGTGTTATAAGGGGCCTTAGAAGACATCTAGGCCAATTTATCAATTTGAGATGAGATGAGAAAATTGAGCATCAAAACCTTAGTTAAGGTCATACAGCCAGCAGAGGTAAGACTTGAATCTAGAACCCCTTCAGAACCCCCTGACCTTGAATGGCCAGATCCAAAGAGGTCATTAACAATTTGATATCAACTTGGAAGTAAATCTTTAGTGGAGTCCTCCACAGATCTGTGCATGGCTTTGTGATATTTAACATTTTTAAAAAAACCAGTGACCTGGATAAAGTCATAAAGGGTACGCTTGTCAAATTTTTACATGACACAAAGCTGGGACAGAGAACAGACTAAATGAAAGTCAGAATACAAAAAAAGATCTTGATGTGTAAGTTGAACTGAATAAGATTTGATTTAATAAACTCAATTCAAAATACAACATTTATTAGGTACCTATTATGTGCCAGACACTGTGCTACGGGCTGGGGATACAAAAATAGGCAAAAGACAGGTAAAAAGACCCTGCTCTAAAAGAACTTACATTCTAATGTGAGGAGAGGGAAATAATATGCAAACAAACATATACAAAGCAAGCTATATTCAGGATGAATAGGGAAGATGAAAGTTAGCAGAGTTATCACCAAATGTGGCCTCCTCCAAGCCTCTGCCCCGGATCCTCTTCTTTTCTTTCTATGATTTGGATTAAGGCGCAGATAGCATATTTATCGTATTTGCAGAGGACACAAAGCTGGCAATGATAACTAACACACTAGATGACAGAGTCAAGATTTGAGAAGATCTTCACAGGTTAGAGCACCATCACTTTCTCCCTTAATGGTCTCATCAGTTTCCATAGGTTCAACTCAATGACTCCTAAATCCATATGTCAAGTTCTAATCTCTCAAATGAACTCCAATTCTGCTTAAGTAACTGTTGCTACCATCAAAATAATGCTGCTAGGTTACGCTGCGAAGAGAGCACTAGGTTTAGAGTCCGGAAGACCTAATTTCAAATCCTGTTTCAGATACGAGGTGGGTGACTCTGAGTGAGTGATTTTACCTCTCTGAGCCTCAGTTTCCCCATCTTTCAAATGAGGGGGTTGGACCTGCTGGCCTCCAAGGCCCCTTCCAGTTCTACACCCATGATTCATGCCCATCATGATCTATGATCCCCTGGGCCCTTCTCTCCACTCTTACCCTCTCAGTCCAGGTCCTCCTCTCTTCTAGATTACTGTACAGTCCCTAATTGGTCTCCTTGCCAGTCCAGTCCATCCCACAACTGCTGCCAAAGTGATCTTCCTGAAGTGCAAGCCTGGCCATGCGACTCCCCTACTCCATTAATTCTAGCAGCTTCCCGATTGTCTCCAGGATTAACTAGAATCCCTCTGTTTAGCTTTTAAAGCCCCCAGACAGCCTGATCCCGCCTGTCTTTCCAACCTAATTGGACCTGGCTCTCTCTGTGAGTCAGCTACACTACTTTCTTTTTTCTGCCTCACACTCCACTGGTCATCCCCTAAGCCCCCTTCTTTTCATATCATCACATCTTCCTTTAAGACCTGTGTCTTCAAACTTAAGGACCATCTTCTGCATGAAGGTTTTCTTGATCCCCCCTGAATTCTCCCTCCCAAACTATTTTGTATATAATGACTTTTCATTTATTTGTCCTTATTCACTTTATATTTATGAAGTATGTCATTATACATGTACTCGGTATGTCTACCCTGTTGCAATGTAAATTCCTCATGAACATGGTTTCCATTCTTTGTACTTGTATCTCCAGTACTGACCACAATGCCTGGCACATAGTAGATGCTTAATACTTGTTGACTGATTGCTGAACCCTTCCAACCGCGTGCCCCATTGGCATCTCAAAACTCAATTCATATAAAACAGAATTCACTATATTGCTCCCAAATCTCCTCCTCCACCACACTTCCCCATCTCTGTTGTGGATATCACTATCCTTCCAGTCACCTAAGTTTACAACACTGGAGGCATCCTCAACTCTCTCCCCTCTCTCCCTCACTTGCTGAGCCTTGCTGATTCTACCTCCACCCCCCCGCCCCACAGCTTCTGCCCTCCTGCAGGTCTTCATTACCTCTTGCCTAGACTATATCAATAACCTCCTAATTGGTCTCCCTGCTTATAGTCTCTCCCTTCTCCAATTTCATTAAGTTACCAAACTGATATCTACAAAACACAGATCTGACTTTTTCATTACCCTAGTCAAAAATCTTTACGTGCTTGCTAATGCCTTTAGGATACAACACAAACTCCTCAGCCAGGCATTTAAAGCTTTGCACAATGTGCCTCACACCTATCTTTGCAGTCTGATTTTCTATTACTCCCTTTCATGCACTGTCTATTCCAAATTGGCTTTCTGGGTGTTCTTGCTATCTGACAATTCATCTCCTGCTGTCTCTGTTGTGCCTTGAAACAGTGCAGAACATGTGCCAATGGCTGGAATATCCCTTTGTGTCTTGGAATCACTTGGTTTCTTCTAGACCTAGCTGTAGAGCCACCTCCTCCAGGAAGCCTCCCCCCTTCCCAGCTGATAATACTCTCCCTTATTTCAATTACTTTGCATTATACTTGGCATTTACTGTGTTTTGTGGAGAATGTAAGTTCCTTGAGGTCAGGGACTGTCCTCCTCAGCTTTTGTTTTTGTATCCCCAGTGTCCTGGGGGCTTAAGAAATGTCTGTTGTTGAATAATAGTAATATCTTTAAAAAGTCAACTTCACAAGAAGATTCTGTTGAACAGTAATCTGAAAAGGATCTAGGGCTTTTAGTAGAATACATGCTCAATATAAATCAACAATGTGAAATAGCAACCAAAAAAGCTAATGCAATCTCAGGATGCATTAAGAGAAGTATATTATTCAATTCTAGAGAGGTGATGGACAACTAGGTGACACAATGGATAGAGTACTGGGCCTGGAGTCAAGAAGACTCATCTTCTTGAGTTCAAATATGGCCTCAGACACTTACTAGCTGTGTGATCCCAGGGCAAGTCACTTAACACTGTTTGCCTCAGTTTCCTCATCCATAAAATGAGCTGGAGGAGGAAATGGCAAACCACTCCAATATCTCTGCCAAGAAAATCCCAAATGGGGTCACGAAGAGTCAGACACAACTGACAACAACAACAACAGAGAGGTGATAATTTAATTGTATTCTCTCCTTATCAGACTACATGTGGAATATTATGTTTCACTCAGGCAAGAAGGATATCAATAAACTGGAAAGGGTTTAGAGCAAGTCAATCAAGATGGTGAAGAGCCCTAACTTCATGTGAAATGAAGAGAGAAAGAAAGAACTGGAGATATTTAGAGATTTAGGGAAGATATAGATAACTTTCATCAAGTATTTAAAAGGCTATCCTTTTAAATGGAAGAGAAATCAACCTTATTCTAGTTGGCCCCAAAGGGAAAAGAGGCAAATTTAGACTTGACTGGAGAAGAGCCTTCCTAACCACTGGAGCTTTCCCAAAGTGAGATGGACGGTCGTGGGAGGTGGCGAGTTTCCCCTCCACCAGGTCTTGAAGTGGAGGCTGGGTGACAATTTATTGGATATGACGTGAAGGGGATTCTATCTCAAGTATGAGTTGGACCAGATGGCTGCTAAGGTCCTTTCCAACTTTAAAATTATATGACTTTGGGGAATGGACAATTGGATTTTCTAACAATAAAAACATGCATATTAAAAAACCTATATTAAAAAGTTGTTTTCATTTGCACCACACTGTGTGTTTCATCCCTTCCAAGTATAAAACTTTTGGTTCTGTGAGTAAAAGTTAGAAGTGTACATTGTGTGTGTGTCTATCTATAAGCTACTGGACTTGGAGCTCCCTGAGGGTAGGAACCATATATATTCTTTTAATTTAATTTAACAAGTACATATTAAGTGTCTAAAATTTGGGGAGGCCCTGTGGTTGGTATAGGGGCTAAAAAGACAGTTATGACACAGATTTTGCTCTCAAAGATTTAAAATATAATAGGGAAAAGTACAAATACACCAATACCTATAATATAGGTGAGGTGAATCTTGGTAGTTAACCAAAGGGACACAAGAAATTTGAGGAGGGAGAGATTACTTTCAGTTGGGGTGGGGTGCAAGGAATGGTTAGGGAAGGCTTCATGGAGGCACATCCTTGAAGGATGGGAAGCGTTTCAACAGATGGAGAAAAAGTTTGTGGAGGGAGGAGGAGTCCACTCCAGGAATAATGGATAGCACTGAGTAAAGGAATATAAAAAGAAAGCTGGACGAGAATAGGGGAAAGTGAGGTATGGGAAAACAGTATGAGATAAGTTACCTTCATCTTCATTTTCCACATAGAACACAGCATCAGGACCTCAAGCATATTAGGCACTCAAATACTTGTTGAATGAATATGTGTCTCTGTATAAATCCTCAGATTTCAGAAAGTAAAGTTTTATTTCAAGATCAAAGTGCAAATTGGAAATTTGTGTAAAATACTGCCTAAATATTTGATGGCATGATGGGAAATGTGATGGAAATAAGGAAATCATTCTGATTCAGGGATGGGGAACCTGTGGCCTTGAGGTCACGTGTGGCTCTCTAGGTCTTCAAGTGCTGTCCTTTGACTGAATATTTGTTCTGTGAAGTGTGGATTCAGTTAAAGGGCCGCACTTGAACCTAGAGAGCCACATGTGGCCTTGAGGCTGCAGGTTCCCCACCCCTGTATTACATTTCTCTGACAGCTCAGAGTTTGTACAGCCTCATGAAGGGGAAGGTTCTAGGGCAACGTTTGGTGTCAAATCCTGATCTCTTCTAGTCACTGTCGTGATCTCTGTACGCCAGTGTTCTCAGAGATGTGCAAAGTGACTCTCAAGGTTTGGGACTCTGAATATCTCTTCCTCAGGTGCTGTAAGTCTGGGGTGGGGAAGAATAGGTTTTCAATTTTTTCCTAAGTTGTTCCAACCTTATCTTTAGGATGAAAAAAAAAAGAAAAACACTGTCAAGGATATTGTAGACAAACTCAGACATAAGCAGAGTAATGGGATTACTGAACTGGCAGACCCTAAAGATCATAATGCAAGTTCCTGCGAGACAGCAGGGTAGAACAGACAGACAAATGGATTGCAAATCAGAAGATTTAAGCTTGTGTTCCAACTCTATCACTATTTAGACATGATCTTGGGCAGGTCACTTCAGTTTTTTCATCTGTAAAATGGGGATAGAAATTCTTTTAATCCCTACCTTCCCTGGTGGTTGTTATTGTAAACCAAAAAGAACTACAAAAAATGGGAGTTATTGTTATTATTTGATAGGGGAGAAAACTAAGATAAGCCCAGGAGAAGAGAAGAGATTTGCTCAATGTCATGCTGAGAAAGGAACAGAATTAGAACGAGAAACTACATCTTCTCATTTCTTAGTTTCTGCTCTTTCTTCGAAAAAAAATTATTGACATATTTACATAATATATAAAAAAGAATATTTTTTAAAGAAAAAAGGCAGGAAAAAATCTACAAATCCAATCAACACATGGAAAATGTATAAAAACACCAACTATTATCATGAAGAAAACAGCCTTTATTAAGCACTTACTATGTGTCAGACACCACGCTAAGCACTTCACAAATATTATCTCATTTGATTCTCACAACAACCCCAGGAGGGAAATACTATTATTATCCCCATTTTACAGTTGAGGAAACTGAGACAGACAGCAGTTGAGTGCCCAAGATCACACAGCTAGTAAGTATATGAGGCTGGATTTGAGCTTAGGTCTTCCTGACTCTAGGTGAGGTGCTCTATTCACTGAACCACCTACAGTCTTGTTACGTTGGAAGATAGACTGCAGAAAGTTAAGAACAGTGAAAGGAAAGGAAGTGGAAACACCAACTATAGATGACCTCTCAAGGAGTTTAGCCACAAAAGGTAGGAGAAATATAGGGTGATAGCTATTGGAATGGAGGGGTCATCTGAAGGGTTTTTGTGCATGGAGGAGACATGGGCATGTTTGTAGGCGCTAGAGAAGCAGCCACAGACAGGGAGAGCTTGAAGATAAGTGGAAGTAGGAGAGAGGGGATAATCTGCTGGAGAAGATGAGATGGGATGGGACCCCTCTGCAGCTAGAGGGGTTTGCCTTGGTGAGGAGGGCCAGCTCTTCATGTGAGACAGGGGTGAAGGAGGGGATGGAGGGGCAAGTCATCTGCACGATGTGAGATGAAGACAAGCCCTCGGCTCTTACAATTTGTCAAGATCCCCTTTCAATTGTTTGTCAGTTATTATTTCCAACCTCTTTCTATTATACCAAGCTGGAAATCCACAGCAGGTTTACACAATTACTATGCTAAAATTTGCCAGTTTTCCTAGGATTTTAAAAGATTTGGAAAAATACAGAAAAAGTCATTGGCTCCTTAAAAATTCCCTCCGTTCTCTCTTCAAAGCCTTTAGAATTCCAAGCCTTGGCAGTCAACCCATTGAACATCATTGGCAGCTGAGTCTTGAAGGAAGCCAGGAAAGCCAAGAGGCAGAGACAAGAAGGAGAGCACTGTGGGCACGGAAGAGAAAAGGTAAATGTTGGTGCCTTCCCTCTGAGACAACCTCAGTGTATACCTTCAGATATACCTTATGTATATCTTGTATGGATGGAGTTGTTTGCTTGGTGTCTTTCCCATTAGAACATGAGCTCCCTGAGGGCAAAACTGTTTTTGTCTTTCTCTGTATCCCCACCACTTAGCCCAGTGCCTCACATATATTAAGTGCTATTTAATAAATGCTTGTTGACTTGACTTGAGATGGAGTGTTGTGTGTGAAGAACAAGAAGTAAGCCAATGTTACTGGGTCATCAAGTATTTGGAAGGCAGGAAAGTGTAAGGAGACTAGAGAGGGAGGAAGAGGCCAGGTTGTAAAGGGTTTTAAAGGCCAAACAAACGATTTTATATCAGATCTTCGAGGTGACTGGAAGCTGCTGGAGTTTACTGAATTGTGGAGTGTCACGGTCAGATCGGCCCTCCAGGGATCTTACTTTGGCAGCTGAGTGAAGAAGGATGCCAGAAAATTCTGAAAGGATACTGGAGGTGTAGTCAGTAAGACCGAGGTTCAAGCCAGCTCTGCCTCTCATTAGCTGTGGGCTTGTGGGCAAGTCACTGTCCTCTCTGAGACTCAGTTTCCTCATCCATAAAAAGAAAGGTCCTTTTCCAGCTATAGCACTATATATGCCAAGCCCTCGAACTATCCTTTGTAAGCTCGCTGGTGGGCAGAGACACATAACAGGTACATTTGTTGAACAAATGCCCCTCCCCTTTCTTTTAGCATTGCTGTAGTCCTCAAGAACAATTCATGATGCTCATTGTTGAATTAAAAAAGAAAAACTGTTAAAGAGCAGTCTCATATGCAAGATCATATGCAATTGTCACACTTCAGTCAAACTAGCAATATAGTGCTGATGTTGTAAGACTCACCATGTAACAATATAAATAGATCGCAGTACTAGAGCGAAAACCAACAGTCCATACATGACCTGGAGGAGAAAGAAAATATAATGTTAATACAGCCTTTAACAGATTTTTTAAAAAGGAACTTTTTTCACCTACCAAGAAAAAATTCACACTGGATTTGAACTTGTTTTACCTCCTCTACCACCAAAACCAAACAAAAATGAAACAGTTTTTCCTTCCCTAGAAACCTAAAAATCAGATATTTGCTCCCCCATTGATCCATTAGTCAGTCAATAAACATTTATAAGTGCCAGACACTGTGCTTAAGCACTGGAGATTATATTAGGAGACTGACAGGAAGAACTAATATGAGAAATCCTATGTCTGTTTGATGACATTCATCTGTAATTTAAAGCACTTGGACTTCATTCAATATTTGCTTAAATGTGAAAGAGGCTAGAAGTTTGGTGTATTACAATGAGACCTTGACTGGGAATCAGACTGGGCTCTAGTTTGGCCCTGCCACTCACTCTCTGCGACTTTGTGCAAATCTTCCTCGTCTGTAAAGTGTGGTTGCTGGGCCATGTCCCCTCCCATCAGGGTCTATTTTAGTTCTAAGATTCTGTGATTTGGAGTTCATCATAATCCTTACTCCATCTTAGGCCCTTGATACGGGGAAGCAGGCACTGGGAAGTGAATAAGTCTGATTCAATTCTACACTTCCAAGAACACCTCCAGGGGTATGAGGTGCAGAACAAAGGGAGTTGCTGATGCAGAAAATTGCAGAAAGCTGGAACTGGAAGGGACTTAAAAGTGCATCTAGTCCAACCTCTTCATTCTATGAAGCAGGAAACCAGGTCACACAGCAATTCACTGGGGCCTCCTGGACCAGGACCCAGGGCTCCCGGCGTCATTCTAGGACTCCTCCCATAGTGCCATGCCACCTTCTGTAGAGATCACAAATGGGTCATTCTGCTAGGGCACAGTTAAGAGTTGAACCCTGTGCCATTTTCTTCGACCTCCCATGGTCACATCCCTCTCAAGCTTCCTTGTCTGTGCATGGTATTCTATTTCTTACGGTCCATATAGTTTACTACCTACATTATCTCATTTGATCCTCTTGTAAGGCAAGCACTCTTTCTGTAGCCTGGATCTGATGTCATCTGGTGCAAGGAGCTCCCAGCAAGGAATTTTCTCTACCAATGTAGGTTAGCATTTTCTTGGCAAATTAACATCTTAGAGAATTGTCTAGTAGAGAGTAAGGCAGGCACTATAAGGTATTATTATCCCCATTTTACACAGACGAGGAAACTGGCTGAGATGTGAACTAACTCCCCCAAGCACAGTTTTCTGCATTGGAGAGCTGAGTTGAATGCATGGCTCTTCCCAGGCCAAGTCAAGTGCTCTTTTATTATGTAGCACTGCCTCCCACAGAACAAAAAGGTCCACGTCCTTCCCACTTTCACAGGATGATAGCATCAAAGAACCAGAGTTGGAATGAGGCTCAGATATCACTCAGCCAAAACCTCTTATTATACAAAGGAGGAAACTGAGGCCCAGAGAGTTATTTTGCTCAAGATGATCCAGGTGATAAGTGTAAACCCCTCTCCTCTAACTCCAGAACCTGTGTACTTTGCCAAGCTCTGAGTCAATGCATTTATTTCCTCTTTGCTTATCAATAAAAACACCAGAGGTCAGTCTGGATAGACCTTAGAAGGGACAATGGCACGATTAGAAGGAGACATAGAGTTCATGCAGTCCAACTTCATTTTACAGAGGAAACTGAGACCCCGAGAGAAGTGACCTTCTCAAGGTAACAGAGCAAATCAGTGGGTTCCTCATCTTTCACTCTTTCTACACTTTCCTCTAAGATTACTAAACTCTTTGTTTGTGTGCTGGTATACCATGAGTGCAGTTCAAACGCTACATATTTTTATAGTGGTTGGAGCTTAGGAACAAGGAAAAACATTTGAAAATAAAAATGTGTCAAAATCTAGTTTTCCAATCAGATTTTATTTCTATTTGCTACCCCTTCCAAATTTCCAACTAAAAAGCCAAGAAATCAGATGAAAAAAATTATAATTTATTCTTAATGCTAGCACTAATAGTAGCTCACTCACTTGTATTTCTATGGCACTCTTGGGTTTACAAAGTATTTTCCTCACAAGACCCCTGTAGATACTGAAAGCCTTATTATCCCCCTTTTAGACACGAGGGAACTGAAGTGGTTTATCCACATTC
This sequence comes from Vombatus ursinus, assembly GCF_900497805.2. Lineage (NCBI taxonomy): Eukaryota > Metazoa > Chordata > Mammalia > Diprotodontia > Vombatidae > Vombatus > Vombatus ursinus. The sequence continues at coordinate 19,807,490 of NW_020945437.1, forward strand.
AAGGAGCTAGTAAGTAGGAGAGACGGAGCTCAGTTCCAGGTTCTATGATTCAGATACAGCGCTCTTTCCACTACGTCAGCTGCCTTCCTCTGTTTAAAACATTTCATTCCATCTGTTGATTCATGCTGCTTATTGGTTATGTTTAATCTTTAGTCCTAACATACTGCAAATGTATCTTCTGACAAATTCTCATCATAAACAAATTTCACGACCATAAAATCATTTGTAGTCCCAGCGTCAAGGAAATAGCACACAAAAGAGCAGAGGTCTGTTCCTGGCTCTGTCACTTACTATTCAGGTGACCTTAGGCAAGCCTTTATTGGACTAGATCACCTCCAGGATCCCTTCCAGCTCTAAATCTATGATCCTTGCCCTGCTGACTTCACTGGTACACTGCGAGAGGATCCTGTGAGATGATGGCTATTAAAGTGCTCTGAAATGTACAAAAAGCAATTGTCATTACTGTGGAATTTCACCTGTGTCCAAAGGAACACAAATGTAATACTGGGTTCATATTTCAATAAGACCTTAAGCTTCACAAAGCACTTTCCAAACAAGGATCTATTGGTACCATACATAATCATCCTTTAGTGTCTGTTTTTTTAAGTAGATTTTTATATACTGCCTTTTCCTAAAAGGCTATCTATTAGTTATCTCTCATTTTTCACCCTTGGCTAGACTATCTTCTTTTCCACTCATATATTTCTTTCTTTGACAGAGATACAGTTTTTAAATAGTTTACAACCTAATGGAGTAAGGATAAATATATAACTACAATACAAAAGCAAGTGTGGTAAGTATAGAGGAAAGGGTTCTAAGTTCTATGAATCAGAGGACAGAGAGATCAGTTTCAGTTTTGAGGGGAAGGGGTCAGGGACATTTTCATAGAAAAGGTGGAATCTGAGTTGGGTCTTGATCTGAGTTGGGTCTTGAAGGAATGCCCAGAAGAGGAGAAGAAAGAGAATGCCCAGAAGAGATAGGAGGCATTTATTCCAGGCATTGGGAATGGTGTAAGCAAAGTTCAGAAAGAACAGAACAAGAATAGGGGGTGGGGTGGAGTAGAGATAGTCCAGTTTGGTTGGACTTTAGAATGTAAGAAGGGGAATAGTATGAAATAAGGCTAGTCAGAAAGACTGGAGACAGACTGTGGAACGCCGGAGTCAGGTGTTTGGTTATAATCATTTAGGAGACAATGAGGAGTCATGAAAGCATTCAATAGAGGAGTAACATTATTATAGGGGTGAACATTATGAAGATTATAGAATAAAAGATTCTCAGAATTGGGAGGGGTCTCTGACATGATCTAATTAAATCAGCAGTCTAATTTTAAATTACTTGAACAACTGATGTGAAGAGTGAATTAGAGGGAAGATAACCTAGAAGCAAGGTTACTAGTAAGGAAGCCATAATTACAATAGGCTAGAAGCAAAATTTAGGATTTTGATTTAGGATCTAAATATGCATGGTTGTAACGGAACTGGAGAGGAAGGGCATGATGCGAGAAATGTTGCAGAAATAAAAATGACAAGATTAATAACTGACTGAATGTACAGTATATAGAGTTAAACAGGACCTTAGGCAAGACACTTCACCCTGTTGAGCCTTAGTTTCTTCATCTGTCAAAATGGGCATAATATTTGAATGAGCTGCTTCACAGGATTACTGAGGAAAATATTTTGTAAATATTAAAATGGTATAAAAATGTATGCTGTGATAAGGCAGTAGTAAATAGTGACCCTGGAGCTTGGACCCAGGTCTTTTAACTCCAAGTTATATTTCTTTCTTTCTTTCTTTCTCCTCAAACCATATCATGCATTTCTTTTATTTCCAGTTACAAAAATAACTCTTTTCATGAAAAAACATTTGAGAGTGAGAAGCGTGAAATATGCCATTGTATTCCAAGATCCCCCCAAAAAATCAGGGTGAGGAAAAAGGGATCAGAGGACACATTTACACATACACATATACAGGAGGGGCTCAAAGAATATCCAATTGTGTGGGAGGCAAGGGGCAATTAGGACTCACGTCCACTAGCTGGCAGGAATAGAACAAGATCTACTCTTAGGAACTGACAAGAGCAACATTGCAGAAGCTCCATTCCTGGACACTGGAACACTAGTACAAGAAGGGTGCTGGTTAACTGAAGTCAAGGTAAAGTGGGGCAAGTGAGGTAGAGGGAGCAGGGAAGGTCTTTCTCAGATCTTGCTTTCAGGCAACTGGAAGAAGAGCTTTTCAGAGAGGACTGGAAAGGAAGGCTCCAAGAACAGGCATCTTCCTTAGCTTTCTGAGGTGCCACACTCTCACATCTCACTGTCTAAGGGCAGGGGGGCAGGGTAGAGGGAAAAACACTACAGTGTTCAACCTCAGCGAAGTTTTCTTGTTTCATGCCTAGCTCTGCTGGGGTCCGCTGGCCTAGTAGCTTTTAACCACAAGAGAGAGCTTTGAGAGCTTCCCCTTGGATCCGATGGCCTCTGTTTAGTGAGATATCAGTGTTCTAAGAGGAGTATCCCGTGGGCACAGTGACCGTGAGCACCTGATGTTTTTCTTGCTCCTGAATCTGGAGCTACAGTTTCTTGCCTGACTCTTTGGCGGGTTCAGGAGTCTAGACAGGACCACATGTGGTCCACTTTGATCTGCAGGAGCTCAGACATAATGAGAGGCCCGATCAGCCAGGTAATTCACTTTGAGATGGAAGAGTTAAGGGCTTTCCCTAAGTAAGGGTACTATTCACCAAGGCTGTTTCATCCTCAGCATTCTGAGGAATGTGGCCCATGGATGCCAGAAGCAGAGACTCTGTAAGTTCCTTATTTTCCCAAGGGAGTTTGGTAATTTCCTAGACAGATCATTGGTCCTGGGAAGAGAGGGAGGAGGGGAAGGGAAGGTGTCCTGGACCAGAAACATCTCCTGCTTCTCTTCCTCTTCATCATTAGTTCTTTGATTCTTTTCCCAGGAAGAGACTAGCCAAAGGAGGGGCCCAGAAAGGCGACTCTCAGAATCCAAATCCAAAGCTTCCCTGCCAGAGATTCTATTGAATGGTGGTAGCCTAAGATCTCTGGGGAAGAACCAGTAGCTTCTAATTCATCTTGTCCTAAGATATGGGGACCATGGGGCCTCCCCAACATTGAAGGTGCCACTGTGGGACCAAAGGCCAAGGCGGCAGCCACTGCCCGCCACTTCTTCACTGATACTGTCTCTGCTGTGGCCTCTGTTGCCACTTTTTGAACAGGTCAGCCCATGGCACCAATTGTATTGGCTCCTGTGGACACAGGGAAGATGAGGTTTTGGAAGCCATCAGTCTCCATCCCTGACCCTCACCACAGCCCATTCTGATTATTTCTACTCTGCCATACTACTTCCCCTATTTGACTCTAAGGTCCAGGAGGATAAACATTCTCACTTTTCATCTTTGTACACAGCACTGAGCACCAGAATTAGCAGTATAAATAATTAGGTTCTTAAAAATATTGGTTGAAAAAGACTGTTAAAACTGTAATTATAAATTTCAGAAATGGAAAGAATTTCAGAGATCTTCTGTAACTCGAAAATGACTAAGAATCTCCAACATGTTGTTATCCAACTTCTGCCTGAAGACTTCTGGGATCCATTATCTCCCAAGATATTCCAGTCCCTTTTGGATAGTTCTATTTATTACAAAGTTTTTCCTTATACTAAGCCTAAACTTGCTTAAACCTTCATTTCCCACCATCCCGCATTCCTGTGACTTCTCTATTATGCCCCAGAAAGCTCTTTATCTTGGAAGATCACTTCAGCCCTGGAACTCACAAATTCACACCTCAGAAGTACCCTCTGCCCCTGAAATCTCTCTTGCTGATTAGAGGGTGGAAGGCTCCTCCCATAACCTCTATTTAAGGAGGGTGCCCAGCCAGATAGCTCTTCTGGTTGCACCCCACTGGGCTTCGCCATACCTTCTCACTCCTGCCCCTCTTTTTTGTTTTTATTTGTAGCCCCAGCACTTAGCACAGTGCCAGGCACATAGTAGGCACCTAATAAAGATTTGTTGATTGCCTCTGCAACTTCCACTCATTGCTCCTCATTATGTCCTCTATGGCCAAAGTAAGTCAGTCAAGCATTTATTAAGCACTTACTATGTGCTAGGTACTGTGTTAAGTGCTGGGGACACAAAGAAAGGTGAAAACATGGTCCCTGCTCTCATGAAGCTTTGGTCCAATGGGGGAGACAGCATGCAAACCAGATGTTCAAATAAGCTAGAGGGAAGATAAATAGGAAATAATCAGCAGAGAAGGCATTAAAATTAAGGAGGATGGGAAAGGCTTCCTGTAGAAGGTGGAATTTTAGTTAGGTCTCAAAGGAAAGACAGGAAGGACAGAAGGCAAAGATGAGGAAGGAGAACATTCCAGAAACGGAGGACAGCCAGAGAAAATATCTAGTCAAGAGGTGGAGCTTCTTGTTCAAGGAACAGTAAGGAGGTCAGTGTTATTACATCCTAGAGTAATGAAGGGGAGTAAGATGTAAGAAGAGTAGAAAGGTATTAAGGGGCCAAGTTACAATGGGTTTTAAAAGTCAAATAGAGCTTTTATATTTTATTCTGGAAGTAATAGAAAGTCATAGACCTGTTCTTAAGGAAAATCAATTGTAAGGCTGTGTGGAGGATGTACCGGAATGGGGAAGGAGCTGAGGCAGGGAGACCAATAATAGGCTATTGCATTAGTCCAAGTGTGAAGTGATGAGGGCCTGCACCAAGGTGTAGAAGGTCACAGGAGAGAAGGAGACATGTAGGAGAGATGTCACAAAAGCAGAATGTCAGAACTTGGCAACTGAATATAGGCAGGGGTGCAAAAAAATGAGAAGTTGAGGATGACATCTGGGGTGTGAGAAGGAGTGACAGAGAGGATGATGATGCCTCTATCATGGAAGAGGAGAGGATTTGGGAGAAAGTTAAGAAGTGCAGATTTGGAGATGGTGAATTTAAATGTCTACAGGACAGTTTCAAATAATGAGGTCAGAAGCCAGAATGCAGAGTTAAAAAGAGAATGAGAGGAAAGGAAGTGTAGGCATAGATAGTAGAGAGCTTTTTACAAATATTATCTTTATCTGAACTTCACAACAACCCTGGGAGGCGGGTACTATTATTATTTTCATTTTATTGTTGAGGAAACTAAGACAAATGCAGGTTAAGTTACCTGCCAGGTTACATAGCTAGGATATGTCTGATGTCACATCTGAATTCAGGTTTTCCTGACTCCAGGCCCAGTGCTCTGTGAACCATGGCGCTACCTAGCTGCTCAATCAGAGAACAGAGGTTCAAGTCCTGACTGCCACTTACTCTCTGACCTTATTTAAGTCCTCTTCCCCAAGACCTGCTTCCTCATCTGTAAAAACAGGGGACTGGTCTAGATAGTTTCAAAGGACGTTTGCAACTTTAACTGTCATCAAAGGGCTTTTCCCATTTTCACTTTCTCAGGGCCCAAGTCAGCTCTAACACTGTATTCTAAGGGCCTTGACAACTCTGACATTTGTGACTGATTCTATACTATACTAGATATTTCTAGATTTCAGGGACAATTTCAGTCTTTCAACAACAGAGGGCTCTATAGGACTACTTGCTTATATCATGAAGGCCAGATAACTTGGAATAATTTTAATTTGGGGGCTCCAGGATTTCCAAGGTAATTCCAAAACTATAATTAGCATGACATACGAATGCCCTTAAGAGAACTCATGGGGGCCAAGAGGACTTGAATCAATCTAGCCTTCTTATCTGCATATCCCTTTATAAGGATGACAAGGGGCTTTCATGTCCAGTAAACTTACAGATGAAGAAACTGAGCTTTGGGAAGGAAGGGACTCACTTCCCTAAAGTCAACAAGCACATTCCCTGCAGAACCAGGCCTAACCTCTGAGGCTCCCTCCGTTGGACTACTCTGGTTCACCTGAGGGAATGGAGAGAAGCTTAAAGGCATCTCCAAAGGGAACTTAGAGAGCTCCTGGCTGGCTGCTTATTCCCCTGTAACTATAGGAAAATCACTTTCTTTTTCAAGAGATTCAAAGAAAACAGCATGAAATAGAAATGGAAAGATCCTTTCCAAATGGCCCAAAGTGAAACAACTGCACCCCTGCAGTTGTTACCTACAGTCTACGGAGATGATTGAATCCTGTTAGTTCTAAGCTTTCTTTCTCAAAGTTGGGGAGTAGGAGACTTCTAGAAGGCATGTAGATATACACATGGCGAGGACACAACCATGAGCTAGCCCACGAACTCTCATGCAAAAAACATATCCTCTGGCGCCTGAGATTTCACTCAAGAAATTCTGTTCATTTCAACTGGTAGAATCATGGAAATGCAGAGTTGGAAGTGACTTCAGAGGGCATCTAGTTTAAGTGGTACTTAAGAATCTCTTTCAAAATCTCCTTTCCAAAAGGATTTATTCAACCTTATTTCGAAGACATCCAGTGCTGGAGAGTTCACTACGTACAGGTTCAATGCATTTCATTTCTGGACTTGCCAAAAGGATGTTTTAGCAATTATACATTAAATGTCTACTATGTCGAAGGTCCTGTGCTAGGCACTGAAATGAACAGTTCATGGTCCCTGGCCTCATGGAGCTTAAAATCTAATGTAGGATAACACCAGGACATAAATAATTACAATATAAATTAGACACAAAGTAACTGGTGCCTCACATTGCCCTCTATGTGTAGATATAGCTCCAGTCATATTTCACTTACTCTATCTTCATCCATCCTCTTACAGTTGCCTTGCCCACAGGACCAGAAACCATGCTTTGGTAGACTTAACCCTTTCTCCTCTAAACTTCTGCTCTGGGGCCCTGCTGGTGAGTCCTGCTTGCCTCTTGATTGGTAGCTGCCTCACAATAACCATTACATTTAGGTCTGGCTCTGACCATGTTTCATTTAATTCCCTCAATGTCTTCTTGCCTGGATATATATACCCTCTCCTCCCCTCCAGTTCTGGAACCATTATCAAACCAATTCTGTCAAGCGGAAGCTAGGTGGCGCAGTGGATAGAGCACCGGCCCTGGATTCAGGAGCACCTGAGTTCAAATCCAGCCTCAGACACATAACACTTACTAGCTGTGTGACCCTGGGCAAGTCACTTAACTCCACCGCCTAGCCAAAAAAAACAACAGCAACAAAAAACAACAAATCAATTCTCTGTTTGCTCCTCAAAACAACAAAAAGGGCTGATTAGGAGTTGATTCCCATGAAAAAGTAGGGAGACAGAAAGAAAACACCTAGATTGCCTTGTTCAGGACACTTGGTCCAGATGAACCTTGGGTACTGAGAGAACTGGAAGATGTGATTTCTGAATTTCTATCAATGATCTTTGAAATGTCCTGGGAAACTAGATGGGTACCACAGGATTACAGCAGAGCAAATATCCTGATAAAAAACCACATACAGATAACACACTATATTAAATGATCAACATGCAGAAAAGGTCTTGACAGGTCAGAACTCTGGAACAAATGTAGTAAGATAACATTTAACAGGGATAAATGTAAAGTCTTTCATAAAGTTTTACACTTGGGTTAAAAAAGCTCAACTTGGAAAATACAAGATGGAGGAGATATCTATGGCTAGAAAGCCATGTGAGAAAGATCTGGAGGTTTGAGTTCTCAAAGTTCAATATGAATCAGATTTGTTATATGGCAGTCAAAAATCTTAAAATCATAAGCTGTATTAAGAGAACCACAGTGTTGAGGGCTAGGCAGGAAGAGTCAGTCCATAGAGCACCCAAAGGAGGGCAACTAGGATAGTGAAGAGTGCCAAGATCATTCTATGTGAAGACTCAGGTGGAAAGAGCATGAGACTCAGAGTTAGAAAGACTCGGGTTCAAATCCTGCCTTTGACAGTAACGAGCTATGTGGCCACAGGTAAGTCATTTAACTTCATAGAGTCTTAGTTGCCTTATATGTCAAATAGAGATGATACCACCTTACAGAGTTGTTGTGGCAGCTGGTAGCACAGTGGAAAGAAAGTCAGACCAGGAGTCAAGAAGACCTGAGTTCAAATCTGACCTCAGACACTGACCAGCTGTGCGGCTCTGGCCAAGTTACTTAATCTCTGTCTACTTTCAACTGCAAAATGGAGATAATAGCACCTCCCTCCCAGGGCAAGGATCAAATGAATTAATATTTGTAAAGTGCTTAGCACAGTGCCTGGCACTTAATAGACACTTAATAAATGCTTGTTTCTTTCCTTTCTTCCTTGTTGGAAGGATCAAGTGAGTCATATAAAGCAATGTTTTGTAAACTTTAAAACACTAGATAAATTTCATATATTATTTATTATTGTTGTTAGTTAAAGCACCTGGGAATGTTAGGAATATAGAACAGAAGACAACGAGGATATTTGAAGGGATTAGATTTATTCTTCTTGGCCTCAGAAGATAGAACTAGAAGCAAAGGGCAGAAGTTGAAGAGGAAAATTTAGATCTGATATTAGGAAAAGTTTCCTTGATATTAGAGCCAGCCAAAGGTGAAATGGCCTGCCTTGGGAAGTAGAGAGTTTTTTCTCCCTAGAGTTCTTTTAAAAAAAAAAAAAGCCTCTTATTGAATATTACTTGCTATTTAGGGACTTCTTATTCTAGTTTAGGTTTGGTGAATGGTCTCTGAGGCCCTTTTCAATTCAGAGTCTATGATGCTGTGATCCTGACCTTGGGCCAGTCAATTAAGTTCACTTTGGCTAAGTTCCTTCATCTGTAAAGTTGGAAGGTTGGACTATCTTAGCTCTGAGGTCCCTCATAGTTCTGAAAGGCTATGATTTTAAGGAAGAGATATTTATAAGTGAGAAAACATATATACTTAGGTCATATAAAAGTATGACAAATAACCCCAAGATCCATATTATCAGTGTGATTTTCTACTATCAAGAAACAATATCATTTCAGTTCGGTGTGTATCCTAATTGAGAACAAACAGGTCCGTTTGTGGAGGTGATCATATTCTTCAGTAAAATCCTTCTGACTAAAAGTACCTTATCCTAATAGTTACTCATTCCAAGTCCTATTGATTACTGCTTTATGCCAATCATAGCAGTGTAAACCATTTGAAAAAAGAGAATTAAAGCTAAATCAATTCCACCTGATGTACATTTGATACTAGCCAAATATAGGTAGTTCATCACATTTATGTTGGTTTCATTTCAATAACCGAGAACTAATATGAAGTTTTACAGTTATAAATCACTTTGCACATTATTTTATTTGATTTACACACTATCTCTGTGAGGGTGGTAGGGTGGGCAATATTATTCCCATTTTATAGATGATTAAACAGTCTCTGAGAGGGAAAATGGATGCCCCCAAGGCCATATGACTAGTGAGAAAGTCAGAAGGTGTTCTACCTCTTCATTTTACAGAGGAAGGAAAGGAGGCCCTGAGAGGTGACATATGACTTGCTCAGGACTATAGCACTAGGGACTAAACCAGGACTCCTGTTCTCTAATGCTAGTTTCTTCTCCTGTAAAATGAGGTGGTTAGCCTCTTTTTTATCCTTTTACCCTATGAACTATTGTGATGCTTAAACAAGCACAGGGGTTCCTGACAGAGAGAAGACAATTCAGAGGAGAGGGGAGAAAGCTATGATTGGCTATGTTCCACAAAAATGCCTTTGAGGAAAAAGTCATCATTTTATCCCACTGTAGGCAGGGTTGCATCTATAAAATTCTGGCCAGTTACCTATCTCCACGGGGAAGGATCTGCTCTGGCAGGTCATTTTACTATTTAATGAAACCTTAGTCCTTCTCTTGTATCCTAAATATCAAATCAGTCACCAAGGCCTGAGAAGTCTTCCCTTCAAGTGTCTTTCTCACCCATTCTTACCTTCTATTTGTTAGTCCACGTAGTTACCCAACTGATGACCTTGGCCCCAGGGTCTCCCCTCTTTCCTCTCCAATCCAGCCAGGATACATGCCAGATTTAAGATCACAGACTTAGAGCTACCAGGGACCAATCGAGAACTACAGTGGTTAAGTGATTTGCCAAAGGTCACATAGGCAGTATGTAGCAGAGCTGGGATTTAAACAATGGTCCTCTGACTAGATCTCATCATATCAACCCCCCCTCTCCTGCAATAAACTCCAGTGGCTTCCTATTGCCTCCAGATCAAATACAAAATGCTCCACTTACCATTCAAAGCCCCCTCCTACCTTCCCAGTCTTCTTACACCTTACTGCCCAACATATACTCTTCAATCCAGTTATACCAGCCTCCTGGCTGTGGCACACAGAAGACACTGCTTCTCTTGGCTCTTGGTTCGTTGTCCCCCACCATGCCTGGAATGCTCTCCCTCCTCCCTCCTCTGCTCCCACTATTGACCTCCTTGGCTTCCTTTAAGTCCCAACTAAAAACCCACCTTCTTCTCTTCTTCAGGTTAAACATACCCATTTCTTTCAAATGACTTTTGTATAACAGTTTTGATTCTTCTTACTACTTTAGTCTCCTAGAACAATGGACAATCATAGGCAACTCATACAAAATTGCATTTCAAAATCTAAATTGAATTATCTCCTACATCCAAAAGGGCACAGTAATGGTCTTTTAAGTTATAAGTCTAGAAATGCAAATCCTGCTATTCACCAGAAATATTCATACTTGTCAGGAGAGTTAAGGATTGATCAATGTTTGATACATCCTAAGAATGTATCAAAGTCTAAGTGAAACAGTGTTGAAGTATGTCATTTTCCAATATAAATCTTACACAATGGAGAATGCTACCTTGCCAACTCTTTGAATGAATTTGCCAAGAAAAACTTTCAGATGGTTTTCCATTTAGCTGTGGCATCTTTACATCTTCCGGTTTCCTTTATATGGGGAGTCTCACAAGGAATATGGCTCACAGTGTGTCACCCTGTATGTAGAGGACAAAGCTCTCCTACTGACTATAGTAACAGTTTACTATTAATGAATGGCTTAAAATCTTGTCTTTGTGCTCTTGGTTCCCGTTTCTGCCACTCTGCCTCCTCTGTGACAGAAGAAGAAGGGGATAACATGGGACTGGAGACCACTTTGTACTTCTGAATCTGTTTCATGAGTTGCTAGGATCAAAAACCTTTATCACCTGATGACAATCTTTCTGGTAAAGAGCTTTGATGTACTTAGTGAGACTAGTCCTCATATGACAGATGAACCATACCACCACCCTGCACTGACTTGAAGCCCTTCCAGGCAGGAAGGATTTGTCAGAGCTTTAGTGGCTTATGCTCCAAAAACCCAAGTCATGGAAGGGAGTTTTTAATGGGTAAAAGAATGTATACTGAACACTGAGTATATAAGAAAGATAGAAAGATGATGTGATTACAATGCTTCAGTGTCAATAAAGATGTGTATGGTTAGCAAAAGTGAAGGTATATCTAATACATTACAGTTTTTTTTCTTTAAAAAAGCCCCAATATATGCAGTGTTATTTGTTACAGGACCTCTAAGACATTTGTTTCAGGTGAGATGAGAAGGCACAATGGTCAGTCAGGTTGTTTGTTCCAAATACTAGCAGCTGTCGTCCTCTTCTAATTACTGGCCTAGTGGTTCCCAAATGGAGACAACATTTCTGAGAAGTTGGTCAACCAGTCTCTGCTGTACAACTTGCAATGAAAGGAAACTCACCACCTCTGGAGACAGTTCATTCCACTTTTGGAAAACTCTAATTACTAAGCACATGTTTACTTATGTAAAGCCAAAATCTCTGCCTCTCTGCCCTCCAGGGCCAAGTAAAGCAGGTCAGATGGTAGTGATAATCACCAACCCCTCTCCACCACACCCCCATCTTCTTGTCTTCTTAATCTCTACAGTTCCTTGAACCAATCCTTGTATGGCAAAGTTTCCCATTCCCTCTCCATCTTGGACGTGATCTTTTGTGCTCCCAGAAAAGTAGGGAAGGGAGCCAGGTGGTGCTGTGTATAACATGGGGGAAATCTCCACTGGATGCTCTCTTTACTGAGGGGAACAGCTGGTGTGAAAGCTGAAGGTGTCAAAACTTCTGCTGAACTATTTAGGGGCATTAGATAGATGAAAAGGAGTTGGTGTTTGTGGAAACTGGTTTACATATGGTAGTAAGGAAAGCATTTGGCGAGAATCAGTTGGATATATACAGGGTATCTCAAAAGCCTCCTTTCAGTTTTTTTTAAATTAAATCTTATTTTTTTAATTAAGAAGTATTCATATTGTCTACATTCTACCTTACACACACACACACACACACACTCACTCCCTGAGAAAACACTTAAAATAACTATGGAGAGTCAAGCAAAAGCATTTCTACATTGGTTATATTAAAAAAAATGAATCCTACATATTTAGTCCATAACCTCTCTATCAGGAGGTAGGTAAAATTCTTCATCACCTGTCCACTGGAATCATGGTTAGTCATAGGCTTTTTTCAAAGAAAACTTCCTGACAATGAGAGTTGTCTAAGAGTGCCACAGGCTGCTTTCAGAAGTCATATGGGTTCCTCTTCCACTGGAGATTTTTTTTTTTTCCTGGGGTAGCTTTTTATTTTTTTTTTCAGTTTTTTAAAAAAATTTATTTATTTTTAGTTTTCAACATTCACTTCCACAAGATTTTGAGTTCCAAATTTTCACCCCATCTCGCCCCTCCCGCCACCCCAAGATGGCATGCATTCTGAATACGCCTTCCCCTAGTCTGCCCTCCTTTCTGTCTCTCCCCCCCCTTCTCTTATCCCCTTCCCCTTCTATTTTCCTGTAGGGCAGGATAGATTTCTGTACCCCATTTCCTGTATTTCTTATTTCCCAGTTGCATGTGAAAACATTTTTTTTTTGTGCTTACCCTATTTTTTTTAATTTTTTAAATTTTTAACAAGTGTTTTTAAAACTTTGGGTTACCAATTTTCTCCCTCACTCCCTCCCCACCCACCCTCACCAAAAACGCAAGCATCTCGATACAGGTTATAGATATGTAGTCATGCAAATCACTTCCATAGTAGTCCTGTTGTGAAAAACTAAGTATATTTCCCTTCATCCTATCCTAACCCCCATTTATTCTATTCTCTCTTTCGACCCTCCCTCCTCAGAAGTGTTTGCTTTTGCTTATCCCCTCCCTCAATTTGCCCTCCCCTCTATCAACCCTCTGCTCTCTTGTCCCCTTCCCCTCCACCTTCCTGCAGAGTAAGATAGATTTCCATACCCCATTGTGTATGTTATTCCCTCCTTAAGCCAAATCTGATGAGAATAAGATTCACTCATTCCCTCTCACCTTCCCCCATCTCCCCTCCAATGTAAAAGCCCCTACTTGTCTGTTTCATGTGAGATATTTTACCTCATTCCACTTCTCCCTTTCTCCTTCTCCCAGTATAATCCTCTCCCACTCCTTAACTCTATTTTCCAGATATCCCTTCATCCTCAACTCACCCTGTGTCCTCTATCTATCTATCTATACAAACATATAATTTTTTCCCTCCCACTACCCCTATACTGACAAAGGACTCATGAGTTACAAATATCATCCTTCCCTGCAGGAATGTAAACAGCTCAACCCCAATAAGTCTCTTATGATTTCTCTTTCCTGTTAACTTCTTCCATGTTTCACTTGAGTCTTGTATTTAAAGGTCAAATTTTCTATTCAGCTTTGGTGTTTTCCACAGGAATGCTTGAAAGTCCTCTATTTCATTGAATGACCATTTTTTTACCCTGAAGGATTATACTCAGTTTTGCTGGGTAGGTGATTCTAGGTTGTAGTCCTAATTCCTTTGCCCTCTGGAATATCATACTCCATGCCCTCTGGACCCTTAATGTAGAAGCTGCTAAATCTTGTGTTATCCTGATTGTGTTTCCACAATACTTGAATTGTTTCCTTCTGGCTGCTTGCAATATCTTCTCCTTGACCTGGGAATTCTGGAATTTGGCTACAACATTCCTAGGAGTTTTCCTTTGGGGATCTCTTTCAGGAGGTGATTGGTGGATTCTTTCAATTTCTATTTTGCCCTCTGGTTCTAAAATATCAGGGCAGTTTTCCTTGATAATTTCTTGAAAGATGATGTCTAGGCTCTTTTTTTGATCATGGCTTTCAGATAGTCCAATAATTTTTAAGTTCTCTCTCCTGGATCTATTTTCCAGGTCAGTTGTTTTTCCAATGAGATATTTCACATTCTCTTCTATTTTTTCATTCCTTTTGATTAATGTTACAGTGACTTGATTTCTCGAATTGTCCCTCTCTTCCAATTTCTCCATTCTAATTTTTAAAGAAGTATTTTCTTCAGTAAGCTTTTGGACTTCCTTTTCCATCTGGCTGTTTGCTTTTAAGGGCATTCTTCTCCTCGTTGGCTTTTTGGACCTCTTTTGCCATTTGGGTTAGGCTATTTTTAAGGTGTTATTTTCTTCAGTATTTTTTGGGGCCTCCTTTAGCATCACTCTCAGTTTTTCCTCTACTTCTCTTACTTGCTTCTCAAAATCCTTTTTGAGCTCTTCTATGGCCTGGGAACAATTCATACTTTTCTTGGAGGCTTTGGATGTAGGAGCTTTGGCTTCATTGTCTTCTTCTGGTCGTATGTTTTGATCTTCTTTGTCATCAAAGTAAGATAATATAGTCTGACTCTTTTTGCACTGCTTGCTCATGATCCTGGCCAATTATTTGAGTGATAAACTCTTTGTTAAGGTAGGAATCTGTTTCCAATGTGGAGAACGTACTGTCCCAAGCTTCAGGGGTTTTGTGCAGCTGTGTTCAGAAATACTTCTAGGGACCTGTAAATTTTCAGTTCTTCCAAGGTGGTATGATCAAGGGCGAGGTGTTTACTCCTTTCCTGGCCTGTGCTCTGGTCTATGAGCACTTTTTTCTGTCTTGGAACTGTGAGGAGGGTTTCCTCTCCACAGCCACTACAAGCTCCACCAGACCAGCGCTCTTCCTCGCCCTAAGTCCACCACCCAGAACTGTGACCGAGATCCAAGCACAGGCAAAACAAGAGAATCCTGCACCAGCAGAGAGATTCCTGGAATCCCCTTCTGATAAGCCACTCGATTCCCCCTCAGTCTGTGGGCTAGAAGCTCAGGAAGCAGCTGCTGCCCCGGGGCCATCCTCGGGAACTGGGGCTGGGACCTAGTTTCTCTCTCTCACTACAGAAACAGACTTTTCCCACTGACCTTCTAAATTGTCTTTGGCGTTCGTGGGTTGAGAAGTCTGGAATCCACCACAGCTGCTTGTGATTCAGTCTTCTGAGGCCTGATCCAGGTGCGCTGAGGCCTGTGCACCCACGTCCAACTGCGTTCCTCTCCCAGCCTGGTGCGATACATCTTTCTGATCAACCATTCAGGTTGTCTTGGGCTGGAGATTTGTTTCACTCTGTCTTTTTGTGGGTTCTGGGGCTTTAGAATTTGTTTAGAGCTATTTTTTGTAGGTATTTAGAGGGGTTTTGGGGAGAACTCAACCAAGTCACTGCTTTCAGTCTGCCATCTTGGCTCCGCCCTCCTTTCAGTTTTAAGCTATTAAAGCTTAAAGATTTTTGGGACACCCTGTATATCCAGGAGAGAAGTTGCTGGGAGGCATACATCAGTGTTTGATATTGATATCCCCTCTCCCACCCCCCCGCATGGTACATTATGATGAGTAGAGGTGTTCATCAATCAATCAATCACTCAATGAGCATTTTAAAGTACCTTCTATATGCCAAGCATTGTGCTATGTGCTGAGGATACAAAATTAAGAATGAAATAAGTCACTGACCTAGAAGAACTTACAGTCTGGCAGGGCAAGTCTGTACTTGTGTACTTTGTGTATGGGTACATACAAAATTGACAATGCAAAACAATTTTTGGGGGGGATAAGGGGATCAGGAAAGGACTTCTGTAGAAGGTAATCCCTGAGTTAAGCCTTGATGGAAACTAGGGATTATGAAAGACAGAAGTGAGGAGGAAGTGTTTTTCAGACTTCTGGTACAGGGCACAAGTGCCATCCAGCAAAAGGCCAAAGTGGCTGAACTCAAGTGTATGTTGAGGGGAGTACTGTATAGTCAGGAAAGAAAACCAGGGTGGTGCCAGGTTGTGAAGGGCTTTAAATACCAGAGGAATTTATATTTGGTCCTGAAGGAAATAGAGAGCCATTGAAGTTCATTGAGTAAAGGGAGTGACACGGTCAGATTTTTGTGTTAGGAAATCTTATTTTGTAGCTGTATGAGGAATGGATTGGAGACTTGACCTGGGGAGATCAACTAAAAAGCAACTGCAATAGTCAAGGCAAAAAATAATGGGAGTGTCTGAAAAAAGGTGGTACCTGTGAAAGGAGAGAAGGAGGCAGAGTTGAGAGATGTTGGGGAGGGAGAACTAGTAAGATATGGCTTTGGTGGGGTGAATCAGAGGACGTATGAAGGATGACACTGAGGTTGTGAATCTGGAGTACTGGGAAGATGGGGATACCCTCAACAGAAACAGTGAAGTTCAGAAGAGTGGTGGGAAGAAAGGATAATGAGTTTGGTTTTGGATATGCTGAGTTTGAAATTTCTAAGACATGCAGTTTGATGTGGAACTGAAGTTCAGAACAAAGAGTGGGGCTGAAATTACGGACCTGAGAATCATTAGAATAGAGGTGACAATTAAATCCATGTGAGTTCAAGTCACTGAGAGTGTACAGAGAGAAAAGGGCCCACTACAGATCCCTGGGGAACATCCACAAGGCAACTCCAGGGCCCACCTACTGTATGCTCCGGCAACGAGGAAGTGAGTGTTGAGTAATGCTGTGGAATGAATTTTCCCAGGTATATGACCTTAAGGTTATTTTTTATTCTTTTCTCTCCCCTTCACTTCTCATATTCAACCAGTTACCAAAACCTACTGATTATACCTACATAATGTCTATGATATCTGTATCCTCACCTTTGTTTCTACTACTACCACATCAGTACAGAAAGAGAATTTGGTATAGGAGTATGAGTGTTAGTTTTAGAATCATAAAAGACCAGAGTTGAAATGCTATCTCTAAATTCCTACTAGTTGCTATTTAATCTCTCTGAGCCTACCATCTTCAAAATAAGAATAATAATAGTAGCAGCTGCCTTACAGGACTGTCGAAAAGATCAAAAGAAAAATATATGTAAGCATTTTTCAAACATTAAACTGTACATAAGGTGAGTTGTTATCACCATCACCATCATCTTCATTTCATCATTATCAACATCATCATTATAATCTGCTGAATAATATACTGCTGGTCTCCTAACAACTTCAACTCTCTTCCTCCTCCAATCCAACCTTCCAACTACCACCAGTATATTATCATTCTACTCCTCCTATCTAACAATCTTCAGGTAGTTTTCTCCTTTCTGGAGAATTCAGAGAATTTATTTAGTGCCTATTACTACCAGGCACTATGCTAGGTCCTAGATATACCAAATACAAGAATTAAACAGTTCTTATCCTCAAGAGACTTACCTTCTCCTGGCAGGTTATGACTTGTTGATAGGTAAGTAAATATGAGATTATTAGAGGAAGAAGGATGCACTAACACCCAAGAAGACCAGAAAAGGATTCACAGAAAAGATGTCTCCTGAGTTAAGCCTTGAAGGGAGCAAGGGTAGAGGTGGTGAGGTGGTGCATTCCAGGCATGAGGAACAGCCTACAGAAGGCAGCTGAGTATGAAGACAAAACAATTATAATAGACAAGACTTAGCAACTGATTAGATACGGAAGGTGTGTGTGAGAGAGAGTAGCCAAAGATGCGAGCAGAAAGGTACAAGAGAAAAGTGCTAGATTTGGAATCAGAGGACCTGTGTTTAAATCTTGGTTCCGCCACTTAATACCTATGTTAACCATGGGTGGTTATAACTTCCTCTTGGCCTCAGTTCTTCAGTTGTAAAATGAGGATGTTGGATTAATGACCTTTAAGGTTCCTTCAGCTTTATACCTATGATATTATAACTCTGACGTTACAAACTTGGGTAACTGGAAGAATGGTGGTACCATCAACAGAAAGCAAAGTTTGGAGGAAGGGAAATTTTAGGGCATATATGTTGAACTCGAGGTAACAATATAGGTAGAAATGTCTTGGAGCTGGTGATTTGGGACTGGTGCTAAGGATAGAGAGAGTAGAGTATACTTATAGAGATCTAATCTCTCTCTCATGTCTATATTAAGATATATAACATACACATATGATACATATCATAATATCTTTCCTATAAGCTCCTAATTCTAAATCACCAACTCTCCACTACAGTTACACAGATGATTTCTAAATAGATTAGATTTTGTATGTACATGTATAAATAATATACAAATAAAATATGTACAGGAATCATCTGCAAAGAGATGATCAGTGAACCCGTGGGAGCTTGTAAGACGAAGAGAAGATGAGAGGGTTAAGGACAGAGTCTTGGGGGATGCCCATACTTGGGGACTGGAGAGGATGATGATTTAGCAAAGGACATTGAGAAGGAACTCCAGACAAGTAAGGAGAGAAAAGTGTTATAGAAGAATAGCACCCATGAAAAGGATGTGGTCAACAGTAACAAAATGAGGAGCTTTGGGGAGGCCAAGCAGGATAAGGACTGAGAAAAGCTCATTGGATTTCATAGTTAAGAGTTATTTACCTTGGGGAAAGCATTCTCAATTAGGTCAGAAGCCAGATTTGCAAAATATTGAGAACTTAGAATGAAATAAAGTAATAGAGGCAATGAGTATAGACAAATCCAGGAGTTTGGCTATGAAAGGGAAAAGAGATACAGGATGACAACTTGAAGAGATGAGACTTAAGGCTTTCTTTCTTGTTTGTTTGTTTTGTTTTTTACTTCAAACACCTTTGGGATTCAAGACTTTCATAATTTGAAACCATTCTTTCTTTTCAGCCTAAGCATTCCCTTTCAACCTATTATTCCTTTCCTCATATTCAGTATTCTAGGTAAACTACACTACTACTACCCTATCCCTTTTCAGACATGCCCTGCCCTGGGTTTTCCTAGCTCTGTTTGTCTGTTCATGTTATTTCCCATGCCTGGAATACACTCCATCTTTCTCTCTGCCTGGTAAATATCTGAAAAGCTACCCATAGAGAAGGGAGAGGGTCATGTTAGAAGTGTTGGATATATGTGACACATGCACAAAGAACAAGGCATTGATCACTTGCAAAACATTTGGCAACTTAACAAGGGGCATTTATCCTAAGGGGAGGGCCACCTAATAGTGTTATTTTTTATGTTCCAAACTTAGCACTGAAGCTAACACATGTTATAACAAGCTTGGAATGTGGTGGTAAGAAGCCTATAAAAGCTAAGCAAAACGTCCACAATGGGGCTATCTTTGGTGTGTCACCACAATTTATGAAAATAGATGTAGTTTTTTATTTGCAAGAACCTCTGCCAAGTCTACTTCAATTCCTTCATAACTATTTTTTGAACAGGATATATGAAATAATTACATCACTCATAACACAGCATTTCAGAATGGGAAAGGGTCTTAGAAAACATGTAATCCAACTCCTTCATTTTACAAAAGAAGAAACTGAAGGCTTGAGAGGAAATAGACTTGTACAGAGTCAGATCTCCTGACTGTTCAATGTTCTTTTCAGTATATCACAGGTGTGTGTGTGTGTGTGTCTGTGTGTGTGTGTGTCTTCCAGCCATCTCCAGTTTGATCTGATTCATGTAATGTTCCTAGCTTCAATTACCTTATTGAGTAGCAAGGGTCTGTCAAATGTCATGTAATTTTTAAAACTTCCTCCTTATCCTTTGCCCTGTCCTCATAGAGAGGAAGGAATGGAACGTGGACCTTCACTCCAGCAATTTAGGGCAAATATATACATATCTATAGATCGACATAATTAGAACTGCAAAATATTGAAGCTGTAAAGCACTGGTTAAAAAACAGAGAGGTTGATGGGTGGACATTAGGTACCCAAGTCAAGTCAGGCAAGTTCCTGTCTTCTCTGGCCGTTGACATTGTCGATACCTTTTCTTTCCTTCCTCTCTTTTCTCTAGGTTTTCATTACACTGCTCTCTCCTGGTTTACCTCCTACCTGTGCCGGATCTTCAGCCAGGTTTGATTGGTGACTTTATTAGTTCCCATGGAGTCAATTATCATCTCTATGCAGATGATCATCTCACATCTCCAACTGTCTATTAAATAACTCTAAATGGATGCTCCATAGATATCAAACTCAGTATGTCCAAACATGAACCCATTATCTTTCCCAAAGAAACCTCTCCCCTCTTTCAAACTTCTCTAATAGTGTCAAAGGTACCACCACCATCCTCCCAATCAACCAGGCTGGACACCCAAGTGTCATCTTTCACTCTTCATTCTCTATCATCCTCACATAACCAATCTCTTCTCAAGTCCTTTCTAATCTACAGTTACAACTTCTCTTGTAATAGCCCTTTTCTCTTCAGTGACACTGCTATTACCCCCATGCAGGCCTTTGTCACCTGACATTTAGACTATTGTAATTGCCTGACAGTTGGTGTCCCTGCCTCAAGTCTCTCCCCATTCAAGTCCCACTTCCACTCAGTTATCAAACTAATTTTCCTACAGGTATGACCATGTCACTCCCCCACTCAATAAACCACAGTGGCTCCCTATTACCCCTATGATCAAATATAAAGTCCTCTGTTTAGTTTTTAAAGCCCTGCATAATCCTGTTTTTCACTTTATTTTTTTCATGCTTTTTTTTCCCCTTTTGGTCTGTTCTTTCACGAAACGACTAATAAGGAAATGTTTTATTTGACTGAACATATGTAACCGATTATCAAGTTATTTACTATCTTAAGAGGGGGGAGGTGTGGGAGAGAGGAAAAAAATCTGGAACTCAAAATTAAAAAATAAATTGAATGTTAAAAATTTTCTTTAAATGTAATTGGGAAACAAATAAAATAGCATTAAAAAAAATAAAGCACCACATAACCTGTCCCTTTCTCCCATTCCAGCCTTCTTACTCCCCTCTATGTACTATTCGATCCAATGACACTGACCTCAGTGACATTCCTCACACAGGACACTCCACTTCCTGATGTTTTTGCATGTTCACTGGCTGCCTTCAATGTCTAGAATGCTTTCTTTCCTCATCTCTACTTCCTTGCTTCCCCAGCTGCCTTTAAGACTTAGCTAAAACCCTACCTTCTGCAAGAAGCCTCATCCTGGTACCTCTCAATACCAGTAACTTCTCTGAAACTACTCTAACTTTCATTGTATCTATCTTGCACATACATAGTTGTTTGCATGTTGTCTATCCCACTAGAACGGGGACTCCTTGAGAGCAAAGTTTTTGTCATTTTTGTCTATTTCTATTGCTTAGCACAATTCCTGGCATATAGTAGGCACTTAATGAATACTTATTGACTTGACATGGCCACACACCAAGATAAGCTCCAAATGGATATGTCAGTTAGAGATATAAGGTCATATTATAAACAAATTAGAGGAACAAGGAAGAAATTATTTTTTATATACATGGGTAGGGAAAAGAATTCATAATAAGGGAGAGAGAGGATCACAGAAAATAAAACGGACAATTTCGACTACTTAAAACAAAAAAGTTTTTGCACAAACAAATAAAATACAGCTAAAATTAGAAGGGCAACAGTTAACAGAGAAAAAAAATCTTTGCAGCAAATTTCTCTGATAAACATCTAACTTCTAACATATACAAGAAACATATTCAAATTTGAAAGAATAAGAGCCATTTCCTAATAAATAAAGGATACAGTTTTCAAATGAAGAAATGCTCAAAATCATTAATAATTAGAGAAATTTAAATAATGCAACTCTGAGGTTCTCATACTTATCAGATTGGCAAAGTTGACAAAAAAGGAAAATGAAAAAGTTGGTAGGGTTGTGGGAAAATAGGCACATTAATGCACTGTTGGTAGAGTTGTGAAGTGGTCTAGCCACTCTAAAAAGCAATTTGGAACTATGCTTTAAAAGTTACTAACTGGGCTTTATAACCCCTATGACAACAAAGAAAGAAAAGAATGTCCTTTATATACAAAAATATTTATAGTAGCTCTTTTTTGTGGTAACAAAGAATTGGAAGCAATTGGGAAATAGCTCAAAAAATAATGATATGGTAATGTAATGGAATACTATTACAAAGTTTCAGAGAAACCCAGGAGGACTCGTATGAACTGATGCAGAATGAACTGAGCAGAAACAGAACAACTTATGCAATACCAATAATAGTGTAAAGATAAGCAACTTTAAAATGCTTAAGAGAACTGATCAATGCAATTCCAACCATTACTTCAAGGGACAGAGGAAGAAATAAAAAATAAATAAGGAACACAAAATGTCAGAAATAGACCTTATAGATCATCTAATTTTGTTTAAGTTAATGTAAGTTATAATAACTTGTATTCCTATAGTGCTCTAATGTTCAAAAAGTGCTTTTCTCATAACTCTTGGAGTTGGTAGTCAAAGTGTTTCCATTTTAGAGATGAAGAAATTGAGGTTTTGAAGTCTAGTGACTTGTTCATTAGTTACAGAACTAGTAGTGAATGTTGGATCTGGAATTCAAACCCAGGTTTCTCAACTCTAAGACTAGACCACTTCCATTGTACCATGCAAGTCATTCAAGCCACAACAGCAGAAAAGACGTGATTTTATTTGATGATATTACTTTATTTCACGTGACTGACTTCAGATGTCCTATGGGGTGGTCAGCAATGATTTGTGTTTCAAGTTTACACTGAAAAAATGCATAGATTTTATAGGATTTAAAGTTAGACAGGACCTAAGAAAGTATCCAGTAACTACATTCTAGTTCAATCACCTCATTTTATAGATGAAATCCAGAGAGAGGAAGTTAACTCAAGTAAAGTCACAGAGGTAGTAAGCAGTACACCTACAACTCAAACTTCGGTCCTTCTGGTTCCAAATCCAAGGCTCTTTCCATTATTACACACTGTCTCCTATTCTTTTGTTCTAATATTTTGAATTCTAATGTTCCTTCCAACACTAACTTTATGTTTCACAAACTAATATTCTATACTCTAAAAGCACTTCCTGTTCTAATATCCTCTGTGCTAAGGTTTCTACTAGCTAAATCATTCTAGGTTCTAACATCCTATTCAGATAAGAAAAATCTTTAAACCTTTAATTGCTTACAGAGTCTTTACTTTATACTTGTCTAGCCTCTAGATGGAGCAGTGGATATAATGCTGGGCCTGGACTGAGTTCAAATCCAGGTACTTAAGAACTCTGTAACTCTGGGCAAGTCATTTAACCTCTGTTTGCCTCAGTTTCCTCAACTGTAAAATAGGAATAATAAAAGCACCTATTACCCAGCTGTATGTTGTTGTGAGGATCAAATGAGATATTTGTACAGCATTTAGCAGTGTCTGGCATATAGTGAGCCCTTAGTAAATATTTGTTCCTTACTCCCTACCACTCCACATTCGTATTTTTGAACCTTGAGAAAAAAAAAAAAGACTAGTTAATGGAAAGGGCAGGGGATTTGGAGTAATAGTTGAAGGATGTTGAGTTTACATTCTAACTCTTCAATTTAACACCTGTGTGAATCTAAACAAATTATTTCCTTTTTTTTTTTTGTCCTCTGTTTCCTAATCTGCAGAATGCAAGGATTGAATTAGATGATCTTTAAGACCACTTTCAACTCTAAAATCTATGGATCTTATGATTCTATGCATCTTTCTAACAGTATAGAAATGACGCTAAAGAAAACCCATGAGACCCATCAACATTTTCATGGATTGAATGATAGAATTATCAAAGTTGGAAGGAGACCCAAATGGGCATCTAGTCTAGATATCCATGCCATCCAAGTTTCGGATCCAAATCGTATCATCTAAGTCGTATTATTTGGTTTTTGTCCCTTGTTTCAAAAACATAAACAGATTTAAATATTAGAAGTACAAATAGAAGAGGGTTATAAACTTAAAATTAACATGCAATTTGAGTTTGAAATCACTGATCCAGTCCAAACCCACCTAACAACAGCCTCTACTAGAAGGATCAAGTAGTTTTTTAGTCTATCCCTGAGGCATGAATTCCCGCTATCAAAGGACAATAGTAATCTAATCTCTGCTTGAAGATATCTTATTCCACTTTCAGACATCTTTCTAATTGTTAGGATACTATTTTTAGTAGAGCAACAAGAAAAGTAAAGTTGGAGTCAAAAGACTTAAGGAATCCTGGCTCTATCAGCGTGACTTTGTGCAAGTCACCTAAACTCAATGTGCTCATCTGTAAAACGGACATAACATTTGTCCTATCTCCTAGGGTTCTTGTGAGGAAAGTATTTTGCAAATTGTAAAGTGCCATAAAAATGAGAGCTATTATTCCTTATAATGAGCTAGCATCTGCTTTCTTGACATATCTTTCCCAATAGTCCTAATTCTGTCCTTGGGAGCCACAAAGAACACTTCTGAATCTCCCCCATGAAACTGTGATTCTTAAATCTTGTCTCAGAAGGTAATTGTACTACGTAATATTGTGCTGAAGCAGAATAAAGGGACAAATTCCAAAGACTTTTTTGATGGCATAGCTTCCTGCTTTTGTTTCCTTCCTTGTTAATCAATAACCTCTCAGCTCAATAACTCACCAAATGCTTAAACTGGGTAAAACCAGTTTTCAAGGCATTAAAATGAACTGTTTCCAGATCTTTCTCTTTCAGATCATATGACTATGTAGGGATGCTATACAGATTTTGAATTGCAGACCACATCTTCTGAAATGGCAAAATCCAAAGTCCTGGCTCTGCCACTTACTCTACAACAGGACCACAAGTAAATCACTTCACTACTTTGGGCCTCCTAAAATGAAAGTGTTGGGACTAAGTGGTTTACAAAGTCCTTCCTAACTTTAATAGTCTATGATTCTGTGAAGTGCTTAAAATAAATATCCTACTATTTCCTTTATCTATTATCTTCTGCTGCTATAATCCAGGAAAACTGATTTCTTTTACATTAGCATCAGAATCTGAGTTGGTACCCAGAGGGAATCTAGTCCAAGGCCCTCTTCTGTAATTTATTCCCACTCACTCCCAAACAAATGGTTAACTAGTTTAAAAAAGGGATCATCCAGCCTCTGCTTGAAAGTGTCTTGTGATGGGGACCTTAGGCAGCCAATCCCATTACTGGACAGCTCTAATTGTTAGGAAGCTTCTTTCGCATCTATCCAAAGATGGCACTCAGCACCTCCCCCCTACTGCTTTTAGTGTTTGCTCCCAGAATGAGAACTAATCAAATGTCTTTTCCCCAGTAGAGTTCTTCAAACACTTGTGATTTTTGCTGGCCATGATCTAAGTCTTTTCTTAAGGATAAACATTTCCTAATCCTTCCCCTGATCCTACTGTGGCATAAGTTCAAGACCTAGTCATGCTCTAATTTGTCAATATCTTTCAAAACATGTGGCACCTAGACCAAAGCACAAATCAGCTGTGGTCTGAGCTGGGTAAAGGACTGGAGAGCCATATTATATATGGGAGCTCAGCTATAACCAAGTCAGTACACAGGTCAGCACACATAAGTACAGAGGAAATTGAGGCAGCTCAGCATTACCCCACAGGAAATGGGTTTTCCCTCCAAGGCATCTGTGTTTCATCTATGGTTTAAAATATTTCCTCCTCTGTTCTGTCAACAAACAGCACTTTAAAATAGTTTAGATGTAATGGAAAGCACCCTTAGAACTGGAATTGAGCTCTAGTCCTGCCCCTGCCCTTGCTCCTAACTTATTCTGTGACCTTTGATAAAGCCACTCCTCTCTCATTTTCTGCATCTTTAAAATCACCGTACTCCTCCGGGCCTCAGTTTCTTCATCTGCAAAATGAGGGGAGCGCATCTCTTAGGTTCCTTCCAGTTCTAACTCCCATAGTGCTACAATATCAAAGGTCGACAGTGTCCACAAACCTTCCCATCTAACACCTCTACCATATGGCTTCTAAGAAGTAAAATTCATACCACTGCGATTTAGTATTTGATAAGTAAATAACAGATCCTCAGTAAATAATAGGTGTTTTCTGAGGAGGTACTAACTTTTTTTTGGCTTTTATATAAGGTTTGGGGAGTTGGAAGCAGAGTGCATGGAGATCTGGAAGTCAATGGAATTTCCCTAGAAATAGCACTCCATGGTGCAGTTAACATTCATTTCTACTATAGCACCTTTTCTGGTTTGAAAATTATAAGACTGGAACTATACAGAAATGTGAGTTTAAGCAACAAATGACTTCATCTTTCTGATACTCATCTGGAGCGTCAGAAAGTTGGACTAAGAAAATTTCTACGGTCCTTTCCAGTTTTCCAAGAATATGAACATTGACTCTGCCCTTTTTTTTTATTTCTGGCTCTTGCTAATAGGATCGTGGGTATGAGTTGAAAGAGCACTGCACTAGAAAGCAGAAGACCTGGGTTCAAGCCTCAGTTGAGACATGAACCACATCCTTGAGCAAGGCATATGATCTCATTGCACCTCAGTTTCCTCATCTGTAAAATAATACTTGCACTACGTACCTCTTGGGATTGATATTAGGAGAGAACTGTGTAAACTATAAAGTGTATAAAAGTGAGAATAATTATGTCAGTTTTCATCTGTAAAATGGAGGTCATAATACCAGCCCTGCTTATTTTACAAAGTGGTTGTGAGGATTTAATAAAATAGCATGCAACAAACAAAACAAAAGTAAGGTACAGAGAGGTCAAATGGTGTAATAATAATAATGTTAACATTTATGTAGCACTTTACAGTATGCAAATAATTATACGTTTTATCTCATTTAACCCTTACAACAACCTTAGCAGGGAGTGTCATTATTATCCCAATTTTACAGATGGGGAAACGTAGGCTGAAAGATGTTAAGTAACTTGCCTTCCTGTGAGATTTTACAAAGGTCATTTAACCTGCTGGGGCCTCAGTTTCCTCATCTATACAACCATATGGTTGGACTAGATGGCCGTGAAGGTTCCTTCCCACTCTAGGGCTATCTTCTTTAGCCAATATGATTGTCATATAGCCCATTTCGTTGCTGGACAGCTCTGACTGTTAGGAAGTTTTTTTTCTTATATTGAGCTGAAATCTGCTTTAACTTCCATTGCTGATTCTATTTCTGACCTCTGACCTTAGACACTTACTACCTGTGTGACCCTGGATGACTCACTTAACCCTGTTTACCTCAGTTTCCTCATCTGGAAAACGAGCTAGAGAAGGAAATGGCAAACCACTCCAGTTTCTTTGCCAAGAAAACCCTAAATGAGGTCATAAAGAGTTGGACACAACTGAAACAACCAAACAACAACAAAAACGGGTATAACAATACCTATGATACCAATCTCACAGGATTGTTATAAGGATCAATTAAGTCATGTAATAAAAAAGCACAATATAAATATCCACTATTTAAAAAAAACTGGAACAAACTGGTTCCCTATTATGAATGTGAGTCCTTAAAATAATAAATGCCCATAATGTTCTCTCTTCCCCAATTCCAGGTAAATAATTCTAGTTCTTTCAAGCAGAACTCATCTGTGTCTGCTCTCTAACATGCTCATTCCTCTTTTAGAAATGACAAAGCTTGTTGATGTACCTTTAAAATTCAATGCTCAGACCTGGATACGATGTTCCAGATGTGTTCATTTTGCTCAAGTGTTGATACTAGAATTATTTGCAACCTATGAGCACCTGCTGAGTACTTGTGACTGGGGAAGTTAGTCCCTACCTGAAATTTTGCTATAGAAAAGGCAGATATAGCATGGTGCTGTATATATAATATGAAATTTGGAATCAACAGACCTGTCCAGAGTCATGTAGCTGGTCAGCGTCTGAGGAGGCAGAATGGAACAGCAGAAAGAACACGGAGCTGGAGTCTGAGGACCTGGATTCAAATCTAACCTCTTGGAACTTTCTACCTGTGCGACTATGGCTAAGTAACTTAACTGCCCCAGGCTTTGGTTCCTTCACCTGTAAAATGAGGGGCATGGGACAGATGGCCACAGAGGTCCCTTCTACACCTAGATCTATGATTCCATGATCCTACATCTTCCCGCCTCCATGTCCAAACCTTTGTCTACACATCACAGCAGACAGGAGGAGTGGGTTTGGATCCAAGATTGAGATTGGAGTCTTGGTTCCACCACTTAATTGCTGGGTGCTCTTAGGCAATTCACTTTTCCTTCTTTAAAACTCAGTTTCATCATCTAGTAGATAACAGATTCTGGGAATTTCAGAGCTTAGAAGGCACCTCAAAGGACATCTAGTCCAATGCCTCTCAGAGCTATAATCCTAACAACTGGTGAAATAGTCTGTTCTTGAAGATTTCCTTTGACAAGGAATTCACCACCTCCTCAGGCAGTTCAGTTCACTTTTGGGCAGTGCTAACTGTTAAGTTTTTCTTCATATTAACTTGAAATTGTCTTCTCTAGAAAAGTCCACTGAGGCCGAGTAGAACAAGTCTAATCTCTTTTCTACTGGAAAGCCCTGCAAAGACTTGAAGAAAGCTATTAAGTCCCCCTCAAAAGTCTTTTATTCTCCAGGCTAAACAGTCCTTCAACTTTTTCTCACATGGCATGACCTCAGTCTCTTTCCCATCCTTGACATCCTCTTCTGAATACATTCTAGGGTGTCAATGTTCCCCCTAAAATGTGGTACACAGAACTGAACACAACACTACAGATGGGTCATTTCCCTACTTCTAGAGTCTACTTCTATAATGCAGCCTTAAACTTTTTTGGCTCTCATATCAGACTGTGGACTTAAAAGAAGCTTGTAATCCCTAAACCCCTCAAGTTCTTTTCACGTGAACTAGCCATGCCTAGCTATGTCTTTCTCATCCTGTACCTTTTTAAAATTTAATTTATTTATTTTATAATTTATTTATAATTATAATTATAAATATAAATAAATTATATAATTTATTATTTATATTTATTTATAAATTATATTTATCATATAATTTATAATTTATTTATAATTATAAATATAAGTAAATTATATAATTTATTTATTTATGATTTATTTATTTAATTTTAAATTATTTATTTATTTTAAATTTAATTTATTTACATTTAATTAATTAAGTTTACCTTTTTTAAATCCACAGACTCAGCTCTTATTTTGCTTCTCTATCCTTCTGTACATGTTGGCCTTCTCCAGGTCTAAGAAATGTACCACTGCTTCAATTTCTCATCTTATCTTCCCTTCTCTCCCTCCATTCAGTACCTAGAGTCCAGTGCAGGGAACACTAGGGGACAATAGACCCTGACTTCTCTTACTAAATTAAAATAAGACCTGGGGGTTTTACTGGAAATTTATATTTTTAACCAATAACTTCTGATTAAGAGGAACCATGAATTTGGGCTGAGACGTGGTTACTGGAGTGAATTGAGTGCTCTTATTTATAGAAGGATTGTAGGTCACAGGATCACCAAATTTAAGAGTTGGAAGGGACCTCAGAGACCATCTAGTCCAGCCCCTATCCAAACTATAACATACCTAACCTAACATGACATAACATAACATAGCACAGCAGTCATCTAGCCTCTGTCTGAAGATCTCCAATGAGGGAGAGTCCACTACCTCTAAAGATTCTTCTTGAATATTCTAGATAAATATGGAAAGAGATTGTATATTTTTTTTAGTTTTCGTTTCCGGAGTCCTAAGACACTGTTCCTTCAGACTTCTACTTCCTGGCTTGATACCTTTTAAAAAATCATTCTACCTCAGTGGCTTCATCTGTGAAGCAGGAATATGAATTCTTGTACTATCTACTATACAGGGCTGTTTCACAGGAAAGGACACTGAAAACTACAAAGTTCTCTTCTATTAGTCATTTTGGTCCTCTTTGAGAATGAAGGACAACAAGCAACCAACCAATCATTCATGATTAACGTGAGTAAGTATAAGTAAAATAAAGGGAAGAGAACCAGTCAAATAGCAAGGGTAAGGAAAAAGAGATGGACCCTCTGAGTTCTATCCTGGTATTTTTAAGATAGTAAGAGAATCAGATGCTGTCCAGGGCATTAGCTAGATTCTTCATTGAGAATCAAGGGAAAGACATGAAAAAGAACTGTCCAGGCTGAGAAGGCTTAGATGGTTTGCCATCCATTTGCATGGAAGGAGTAACAGACCTTGATCACTGATGCATGTAAATATGTAAATCATATTAACAATAAAGTTTATATTCCTGATTATTTTCTTAGTGACTAAAAAGCACTATGCTTTTTACATATATAAGTAAAGGGATAAGCAAACAGAACTACATTTCACTTTAAAAAAAACTTAATACACAAAAGTTCAAACTTTCAGAACAAAAAGGAGAGGGAAGGAAAAAATTTGTATTTTAAAAGGATTCACTACAACATTCCTTTACCCAGCAAGTTCTCCCTGTGTCTTCACAACAAAATTTCATTTTTATAACTTTATTTTCATCACTATAATCATGATTATGATCAAGAACATAAGCAATAGGTATCGAAGTCCTTACTGGGGTCAGGCACTGTGCTAACAACTGGAGATACAAAGAGAGGCAAAAAACAATTCCTGACCTTAAGGAGCTCACATTCTAATGGGAGAGAAGACATGTAAATAATTATATACTAACAAGATATGTCCAGGGTAGACTGGAGATAATTCCTGGACAGGCATTAGCAGTAGGGAAGAAATACTGTGAAGGTAAAAATGACAAGACTTGGCAATAGATTAGATATGTCGGTTGAGTAAAGAAAGAAGTCACAGATGATGCCGACGTAGTGCATCTCAGTGTATCTGTACGTATGTATGTAGGCATAAATGGCTGAAAAAAGAAAATTCAGGCTCTTATATTAAATAATCAAGAACTGAGAGGAAAGAAAAGACTTACCTGGTGGAATACAGGCTCTTTAACTTTTAGGTAAACCTGCAAAAGTTAAAAGAATCATATATTAATATAACCCATCATACAAGGTCCAACCATCCAATCTTCATTCACAAGCCACTCCACGCTCTATCTTATAAATGCTATTTATTTCTCAATCCTGACTTAAGTCCCTTTGGGGGTAATCCAGATCAGATGAAAAATCCAGCCGAGAAGAAAGAGTATTAATCTGTGGGCCAAAAGATCTGAGTTTGAGTTTTGGCTCCATGATTTAATGTATGACCGTGGTAAAAAAGGCACTTCCCTTCTTTGGGGCCTACTTTTATCAACTCTACAATAAAGGAGAGACTATTTGTTTTCTTCTGAATCAAAGAAAGGGTGGGAGTCTGGCAACATAGGATTTAGCCTTTGTCCTGCCACTAACTTGCTGTGTGATCTTGAGCAAATAACTAGCTTTCTGGATCTAATTTCTTCTTTGTAAAATAAGAGGGTTGGACTACATGACCTTTCAGCCCTGAATTGATAATTTTGAGAAATTTGGTTCAACACAGTTTTTATATCAAGTGTAGGCTGCTTGACACTACTTTTGAAAAATGGTAAATCCGTTCATGAGGCAGCTAAGTGGCACAGAGAATATAGTGCTTGGCCTGGAGTCAGAAAGACTCATCTTCCTGAGTTCAAATTTGGTATCAGACACTTATTAGCTGTGTCACCTGGGCAAGTCACTTTGCCCTGTTTGCTCAGTTTCCTCATCTATAAGATGAGCTGGCTAAGGAAATGGCAAACTACTCCAGTGTCTTTGAAAGAAAACCCCAAATGCAGTCATGAAGAGCTGGACACAATTGAAATGACTGAATAACAACTAAAATCCATACACGATATATCTATCTTACATACCTTATCATCTTGGTCACTCTCATTTGAACAAGTTCTAGTTTGTCAATATCTCCTAAAATGTGATAACCTAACCTAAGGTTAATGAGGTATTCTAGATGGCATGTGACTAGTACTGACTAGAGTAGGACTACTGTTTACCTCATTTTGGACATTAGGATCCTATCCATGTGTTAGCTTTTTTTGGCTCATAAAGAGCCTGGGATGTGCTAAAACTGTCTAGTTCAAGTGCTTTCTGGCACCTAGTACAACACAGATGCTTACCAAATGCATTCTAGAAAAAGCAGTGGCATCTCTGGGAAGAGTTTTATCTTTTTTGTAGGATGGCAACCTATGGTTGCTATGAATTCTCTATTCCTGGAGGAAATTAGACAACGTAAACGGCACTCATGCAATGCTTTTTAATATTTTTAAACTATTCTTTTTCCCCTTAAGCCTGGAGGAAAATTATAATTTAAAGAACAAAAGGTGACAAGGTTGAGAATCACCCTACCCTTCCTCTTATAGCTTCTGGTTTCGATGGTTGCCTTTTTTTTTGCTTCCCTGAAGCAGGGAAAGCACATGCCTTCTCTTGGGCAAGCTGTCTATCCAATTCATACTTGAAACAGAATCCTCTCTACAACTTATTCAATAGGTAGTCAGTCAGTCAGTCAGTCTTCACTCAAAGATCTCCAGTACCATGAAATCGACTGCTTTCTAGGCACTTCCAGACAGCTCAAGTGGTTAGGGCATTTTTCTTCTTCTTTTTTTCAAATCTACTTTGACCTTGGCAGCTTCTACTCCCTGCTTCTAGTTCTGACCTATTGGGACAAGCAGGACACATCTAATCACTCTTCCATTCTTTCATATGACAAGACCTTCCAATACAATGTATATATCATGTCCCTTTAAAATCCTTCTACCACCTTGGCTGCTTCACTTGGAGACTGCAATTTATTAAAGTCTTTCCTAAAATTTGCCACCCAGAACAGAAAATAATACTCCAGATGCAGTCTGATGAGGGCTAAGTACAAGACTATTATGTCAAATAGGAAGAAAGGAAGGAAAAAGGGTAAGCACTTTATAAATATCTCATTTTATCCTCACAACAAATCTGGGAGACAGGTGCTATTATTTTCCCCATTTTACAGTTGAGAAAACTGAGGCAAACAGGTTAAGTGACTTGCCCAAAGTCACATAACTAGCAACTATCTGAGCCCTGATCTGAATTCAGGTTTTTCTGACTTCAGGCCCTGTGTTTGGTCCTCTGTGCCATCAAACTGACCTATCTGTCTACATGGCCTAAAACTGCATTATCTTTTTTGGTTTTCACATCATACTATTGACTTATACTGAGTGTGCAGTCTATTAAAACCCCTAAGATCACAGATGCCCATCGATTTGGGAATGACTAAAGAAATTGTGGCATACGCACATAACGAAATATTACTGAGCTGTAAGAACACGATGCATTTGGAGAAGTATGAAAGACTTATATGAATTGCTGCAAAGTAAAGTAAGAAGAGCCATGAACACAATGATTACAATAATGTGAATGGACGAACATTAATCACAAACAACTGAAACCAAATATACAAAAGTAAAAAGAACAAGCTTACCACTAAAAAAGAGATATAAGACACCTCTCTCAGCTTCTCTGCAGGGAATGTGGGGAGGGGGGAATCCATTGATGTGAAATGTTGTAACATTAGACTTTTTTCAATATGTTAAATTCTTTTCCTATTTCTTTTTCTTCTTTTAAAATTTTAATTCTTTGTTATAAAGAATGGCTCTCTGGGACGGGTGAAAAAGAGGGATACAGGGGGATATCTAAATGTTATAAAAATAAAAAAATTAAAATTAACAAAAATCTATTCTTAAAAACTTATTTAGACCTTTTTCAGACAAACCGATTTCTAGTTACTCCTCTTCCATCTTGTACTTGGGAAACTGATTTTGATGAACGCAAGTGTACATAAAATGTATCCCTATTAAAGTTCACTCTAAGTGATTCGGTCCAATATTCTAGCCAGTGAATCCAGACCCTATAATGTGTTATGCAATGTGTTAGCTATCCCTCTAGCTTTGTGTCATCTGCAATTTTGATAATGTACTATCTATGTTTTTATCCAAGTTAACTGATAGAAATGTGAAGCAGTACAAGGTTAAATACAGACCTCTGTTCAGGAAATATTTATTAAATGCCTGCTTTGTACAATGCACTGTACTACGTATTGGGTACATAAAAACAAAAAAAAAAGGAAAAATTCTTGCCCTCAATGAGCCGACATTGTTCTAGGGGAGATATGGCACATACAGGGACAAGTATAGGCAAAGTAGGGAATGAAAGGGGCAAAGGAGAAATCCAAACAAAGTGAACTAAGAATATCTGAAGAAGAAAAATTCCCTAACATCCTATAGCCTATGTCTTAGCACCTACTCTGTACCAAGGACTATACAAGGCATCGGAGGGCTTTATGAAGGAAGTAGAGAACATTTTCTCAATGCAAAATTTCTGTTATTGGAAGACAAAGACTCAAAGTCTTACAAAACAAATGCCACAGCTTCATCTTGTTCACTACTAAAGTGGTCAAACTAAGCCCATAGAATATCAAGGCCAGTATTTTTTCTGAAATGAAATACATAACTAAGTTATATTTAAATATGTTACTAAAAACATGGTAACTTACATTTATACAGCACTTTATGATTCTTAGCTTTTATAAATGATTTCATTTGATCTAACCACCCTCTGAGGTTGACAAGACAAGTGTTACTATCCTCATTTTTACAGACTGAGGTTCAGAGAAGGGAAATGACTTCCTCAGGGTCACAGAGATAGAACACAAAAGAGCAGCATATGATGGTGGACAGTGGCCTAGATTGGAGTCTGAATTTTTAAATGACAGATCTGTTATTTTAAAAAAAAAACAAACAAAACCATCCTATTTTATTGATGTCTTTCATCTTTTTATGACCTTTATCTCAATCTTTTCTTCTAAAGGAAAAAAAATTAAGGAAAATCTTGACATAATGACAACATACCTTCATAGGTGACACAAGGGAAAGACAAAGGGCCTGGAGTCAAGAAGATCTGAGTTCAAATCTAACCTCAGACACTAGCTGTGTGACATGGCCAAGTCACTTAACCTCTGTCTGACTCAGTTTACTCAACTGTAAAGTGAGAAAATAATAGGACCTATTTCCCATGGTTGTTATGAGGATCAAATGAAATAACATTTGTAAAGTACTTTGCCAACTTTAAGGTGCCATATAAAGGTTATTTATCATACCATTATCATCATTTCTATCTTTGACTTTGTTGGGGGATAAGGCCAAAAGAGGATTCCAAGGTCAGAGTATATAAGTAATTTAGTCAATTTTCTTGAATAATTCCAAGCTGAAATCCAGAATGGTCCAAAGACTTCACCACTCCACCAAAAGTGTAGCAGATACCTGTCCTCTCATAATTTCTCAAATATTCTTTGGTCCCATTTTTTGTCAACTGTGTTAATTTGTGTAGTATGATGTGAAATCTCAGACTTGTCTTAATTTTCATTTCTTACTGTAAATTAACATATTTTTGAACACATTTTCAAGTTGTCATTAATAGTTTGTTAATTGTTTTGAAAACTGCTCATATCTGATTACTTATCTATTAGATCATGACTCCTGATAGATATTTGTTTCAAATCTCTATATACTTTGTATATCAGACTTTAATCAGAGATATTTAATGCAAATATTTTTCCTACTCTACCATTTTAATTCTAATTCATTTATGCAAAATCTTTTTATTTTTATGAAATCAAAATTTTCTTTTTTTATCTTTTATGATCCCCTCTCCAGTTGTTAACAGCAGTATGATTTCTGGCAACTCTGGTGACTTTACCTTTCTGAGCCTTGGTTTTCCCCTCTGTTAAATGAGGGGGCTAAACTTCAGTTCATTCCTTCCAGCTTTAAATCCTATGATGCTGATAGGGTTTCCACTTAGTATTTGAACCTAAGTCCTTTGACTTCAAATCCAGTGCTCTATCCCCTATTACACAAATTTAAGATTCTTTTTCTTGCTACTAAAGATTTATTTTACCATCCCTCCCTTAATAAAAAAAATTATGTGCTTTTATAAGATATTTCATTTAAAGCAAGAACTGAAATCTGCACAGGAAATAACTTTTTTGACTATAATCTCTCTAAGCTAGGTCTCTATCTTTGATCAAAGGGATGGGTTCTATTAGCCCAATATGAGTCAAAACTTGGGAGATGACAATGTGCCAACCTTAAATGACAAGAAAATTACTCATCCACATCTATAGCTCTGTAGGACACAAAATAAGACTTACTGTGGTTACTATTAAGCTGAATAGCATTAATATAAAAATCAGGTGATAATTGACTGTGTTCTTGGCCTTGAAACTTTCAAACCTAAAACAGAAAACAGACATATTTCAAAAAGCAGATCATCATGACAAAAAGAATGTTATTTTTTCTCATACTACATTTTATATGATTTGTGGTGATTAAAGAATATCTCTTTAGAAAATTGCTTTATAGCTTTCAAGTAAACTGGGCTCGATAACCACTGATAAGATACACTGGACATACTGGATCGCCAGACAATCAGAGAAGCCAGGAGTAGAACTCTGGGTGAGAAAGGCAGCACTTGTTGGCTCTAGGAGAACATTGACCTCTCTCACTCTCTCTAAGCTCAAGAAATAGAAAAGAAAAAGAAAAAAGGAAGCCCAGAACTCTGGGAGAATGTCAACATGTGTGAGCATAGAACCAAGTGTTTTAGTAAGAGAGTGCAGGAGGGCCAGGGGAGACCCCTTTGTGGAAGAGCCCTTCATATAGCTCTAAAGTGTCTAATTATTGGGGTGTCTGCATGTGTTTTCTCGTGTTCTGTATGTCCCTGGAGCTGTGCTGTAAAGCTGCATGACCTCTTGGGGATGGAGAATATCAAAGGATTTGGCAGAAATGACCATGTCACAAGGTCAGTGAGAATCTTTAGCTCAAAAGCCACCCACTACAGGAGGTCTGTTCTGGCCCACACGCCCCTGCTCCTGATGCCTTTCTCTCTTAGGCCACTTCTGTCTACCTTATGTATGTCTAGTATGTCCCTCATGGTTTGCATGTTTTCTCCCTCATTAGGCTGTGGGGGCTTTGGAGGCAGTGACTGAGATCCTGTCTTTTTGTGTATCCCCAGCACTTACCACAGCATCTGGTACACCGTAAGGACTTAGTAAATACTTTTTGATTTAACTTGCTGCCTTGCTGGGTAAGCCTGTGTCAGATGTCACAGGACACTGACAAATTAGACTTAGACTTGGGATCAAGAGACCTTTACTTTCCAGCTTTGTCACAGACCATGAGGAAGAGGTTGGCACAATGGCTCTGTAGATTTTCAGTTTGGTAGTCAGTCTAATAACTCTTCTCTCCAACACTTTCCTTTGAAGCCTCCCAAACCAGGCACCTCTAGTACAAAGAGACACCGATTCTGAGGGCAATCAATTTTAAACCAACTATGTCAGCTCCTTTCTAAACTGGAACTATAGTTATGAGATAATATACATTTATATTCAACATAAGTAATACTTTTGCCAATAAAGTTCTCCTTCAGTTCCTCATCATGATGTGGAGATGACCTTGGGCTCTTAAAGGATATATGAAGGGAAGGCCAACCCAGCTGGAAAAACTTCAAGTCTGGGCATGGAGACTGACTGTTTGTCTAAATGCCTAAGGGAAGAGAGGCTCATCATTAAGAGGTTAGACACCAGGTGACGAGTTTTTGGGTCATATAAACTATGCTATAAACACTACAGAAGAAAAAGTGTTCATTTAGGGGTAGAGGTACTGAAATCTATATCAGTAGCAAGAACAAGGACACCAATGAAATTATGGAGTACACATAACGCTTATATTTTTCAAACTGTTCAAAGTTATGTAACTTTATCTGACATAAATTAACTATTATTTATTCATGAACCTCAGAGCTGAAATGAACTGCCCAGAGTGTGGCTCTTATATCCATTATCTGTGTGGCTAGAGGCAAGTCACACAGAGTTCTCTCACATATAACATCTGGATTATAATTCTTGCACTACTGACCTCAAAAGAGAAATGCTTTAGAATATCTTATTACAAATCAAACTGCTGGTTCGTCTCTCTTCTGAAATGTGAGTACTTACATGCAGTAGACAAATATACAACAGCTGTAGATCATGGGTAGTTCATCCAATAGCTGCAGAAGGAAAAAATACATAAAATTTGAAACCACAAAATTTTAATAATTGTTCATGTCCAAATGAACATAATAACAATAAAAAATACAGAAAAACCACCCCAAGTTGACCAGTTTGTGTGTGTGTGTGTGTGTGTGTGTGTGTGTGTTGTGAAATACATAACAGATGGAAAGCAACTTTGGGGGGACATGCCATATATGCCTGTTGAAGTGAACAAAGTAATCATCTCACTTTCCACTGAATGTTTGTACTTTTTTTTTTTAAAGGTGAGGCTAAGGCTTTAACAGTTCAGCAAATAAAAATTAAGCAGCTATTACATACAGAGCCCTGTGCTAGGTGTTAGATAAATCCCTGCTCTCAAGGAACTACAATTTAAATGTATTTATATGATACATAAAAAAGTGCAATACAAAATGGAATATAAGGACATGAGAGGAAAAAAGTGCTGTACAAAGTCTGAGGAAAAAAACAAATTTTTTTACTGGGAAAATCAGGGAAGACTTCAGAGCGGATATCCCATTTGAGCTGGGTCTTGAAGAATGCTTAAGATTTGAATTGATGGAGAGGGGGATAGAGGAAAAAAGCCTGAGGAAAAGTACAGAGTTAGGAGGACATGGGCATATATGGGGAGAAGAAAAGTGGACCACTTTGCCTGGAACTTCAAGCACATGGAGAGGAATAGTTTATGGTAAGACTAAAAAGGTAGGATGGTACCTGACTGTCAAAGACTTTAGAGTCATCTAGAACAGAGATGTCAAACATGCTGCTCACAATACTCCTGAGTGCAGAACCAGATTAATATGTAATTGGTTTATTCTCATCAGATTTGGGTTAAGGAGGGAATAACACACACACTCAATTGGGTATGGAAATCTATCTTACTCTACAGGAAAATAGGAGGGAAGGTAACAAGAGGGCAGGGGGATGATAGAGAGGAGGGATGATAGAGAGGAGGGCAGACTGGGGGAGGGGGTAATCAGAAGCAAACACTTCTAAGGAGGGAGAGGGTCAAAAGAGAAAATAGAGTAAGTGGAGGGTGGGATAGGATTAAGGGAAAAATACTTAGTTTTTCACACACACAAAAAAAGAAATGATAAACAGTCAGATTTCATTAAAACCTGGAAAGACTTGTATGAAATGATGCAAAACAAAATGAGTAGAACCTCGAAAACATTGTTATCAGTATCAGCAACGTTATGTGACGATCAGTTATGAACAACTCAGCTCTTTTCAGCAACACAGTGACCCAAAACAAGTACAAAGGACTCATGAAGAAAAATGCTATCCACATCCAGATAAAGAACTGGTAGACGCTGAATGCAGACTGAAGCATATTTTTTTCACTTACTTTATTCTTTTTTCATGTTTTTTTTTTCCTTTTGATTTTTCTTCTTTCGCAACTGTGACTAATATGGTAATATGTTTTACATGATAGCATACGTATAACCTATATCAAATTGCCTACCATTTTAGGAAGAGGGGAGGGAAGAGAGGGAAGGAGAAAAATTTGGAACTCAAAATCTTGCAAATGTAAATACTAAAAATTGTCTGGACATGTAATTGGGGAAAAAATAAATGTTATTTAAAAAACATGTAATTGGAAAATATTTAACAAAATAAAGAAAAATGTAATGGAACACAGGTGCTATTAATGTGTTTTTCTAAGTCAATATGCAGCTGGATACATGTCCCTTGTTTTTATTTGAGTTTGACACCATTCATCTAGAGTTTAAATTCTAGACCAGGTTCTCAATGTGCCCTCCCTAAGACTTTTGGTCGGGGAGGGGGCTCAAAACTATTTTTATAGCAAGGAGTAATAATGAGATTTGAGCCCAGGTCTTCTGACTTTAAATTTAATACTGTACTCGCTATACCATATTGCAGAGAGCCTGGGATGCCAGAGGGAAGGAATGAGACCTTAATTCAATATGCAAAAAGGAACTACTTTAGTGTTTTGAGCTATGCACATGGAAGATTAGTCATTAGACATTATGGATGGATTGGAATAGTGAGAGAATACAGGCAGGCAGACCTGTTAAAAGGCTACTGCAATACTGTCATAACACAGTTGAAAGGAACCTTAGAAATCAACTGTAGGCCAGCGAGAACAGTTAGCTGGGTGGTAATAAGAGCCTACACCAGGGTGATGGCTATAGAGCAGAAAGAGAGTGATCACAGCAGTATTAGTTTTATGGGCCTGGCAAAATGACTGGATGTAAGGAGATATGGCAATCACTGGGAAAAAAACCGTGTCCTCTACATTACAGGTGTCAAACACATGACCAGGCATTGTGGCCCTGTGATAATCCTGAGAGTGTCAGAACTAGAGTAAAACACAACTGCAAAATATTTAACAAAATAAAACCACAGAGAAAACTAATTTGTGGTTTTCTAAGTCAAAATGAGGCCAGTTTAGTGGCTGCTGGTTATATCTGAGTTTGACAATCACTGCTCTATAATACCTTGTTAACTATGTCGGTAAAGAGAAATTAAAATAATTAACCATAAAGAGCAACTTTTTAAATAATAAAGTTTAGATATCACCTAAATGGGATTTATGTAGACACAACCTCCCAAAGCTTCTTTATTTAATTATTAAAATGAAGTAGAAATGAAGATATAATCTAGGAAGTCAGTAGAATAAAAATAGCAGAACCGTTATCAAATGAAAAGCTCTACTAGAAGAAAAAATATTCACAATTTATTCTTTCCTTATAATAGTCTTCATTTGGTAGAAAAATGTTTATGAAAGCCAAATTAAAGATTTTTATAATGAATTGATTGAAAGCTACAATAAAAATTCCAATAAAATTTTTGTTCTAGGAAGGAAAAAGATAATTTTCTTAAATTTGATAGCAATATTAATATCCATATCTTATGAAGAGTATTAAATAAAAGTGCCCTGGAGTAGTACCTCTCAATAAAAACTAATAAAACTGCATTTAAAATAGCATTCTAAATACAATAAAGAGAATTTCCCTTTCTCTTTATTTTGTTCTCCAAGGATTCATATAGAGTATCCCAAATAGTTAGAAAGTGCAATAAGACTTGTGAGATACCTTGCAATTATGGTCCATAGAGTGAAACTTAAAATTAAAATGATAGGATCTTTTCCTTTTATTAAAAGAAATTCTTTTTTATTATGAACTTAATAATTAACAGCAAACACGAACACTTCAGCGTACAAATGTAATGCTGTCCTCCGGTAGAAGTGCAGAGGTTTGTCACATTAATGGCCTTAAGTTTAGGTCTTTATTTGTTTTTGTTTTTTCCTAGGCAATGGGGTTAAGTGACTTGCCCAGGGTCACACAGCTTTAAGTGTCAAGTGTCTGAGGCCAAATTTAAACTCAAGTTACTCCTGACTCCAGGGCCAGTGCTCTATCCACTGTGCCAACCTAGCTGCCCCAAGTTTAGGTTTTTAAAGGCCACCAGAATGTAGCTAATCTTTAGTCAGCTAAGAGCAAGCTGCCCTTCCAATTTCACCACAGAAATTTCTTCCCATCTTCTAAAATTACAACAATAAATAAACACCTGTTTAACATAAAAAAGTGTTTGGGGTTTTTTTTATTTGTTTGTTTTTGTTACAGCAATTCATAAACTCATCAACAAAGGTGTAGTAATGTTATTGAAAATCTCATCATGGGTTATTTTGAAATAGTTATGTGTGTTTCTCTAAAATGCTATTCCCAAGTGACAGTCTTCTGTGATTTCCTGTAAAGAGGCAGATGCTATTAGACACAAGGATACAGAAAGGCTTTTTGTAAAAGGAAAAATAATGCAAAGTCTGACCACTGAGTGATATGGCCAGCTGTCTTTGTGACTCACAGAAACCTGCCTCATTTCCTTAAGAGTTCATTCCCCTCTTTGTATGCCAACTCTCAAATATGCTTCTGTCCTTCCAGTAGAGATCCAGTGGGGTAGACTAGTATCTTGGTGGACAGGCTTGTGGGGCCCTTTTCAGGGCTGCTCACCCACCTTTGGAGTCTGCTCACTCTCACCTGCGGCTCCAAGAAGCCGCAGCATGCCCTGCAGACACAGCCTGGTAAAACCATCCTGGCAAAACCATCCTGGCAGACAGGTTAAATCAGGTTGAGAGAGATCAATGGGACTCAGACTTATTGGTGATTTGGGGGAGGGGTGTCTCCCTCAAGCATGTGAAGACTTCCCCTGGCAGAATGGGAGAATGAGAACAATCTGTTCCAACAGCCACAAAGGCAGCTAAAATAAGTGCTGTGGAGCACTGAGAGCTTGGTCAGACATCAAAGACACTGAGGTCACCCATTGCATCCCCGGCCATTGCCAGTCACCTTGACTTTTGTCTTGTCACTTGGACTTTGATGACTCTGGAAGACAGAGTAAGGCTGATGACTTTGTACAATTCTGCCTTACTTAAATCCAATTCATGAACCAGTCAAGACATCACCCTGTGATGTCATTAGTCCTCTTTGAAAACAAAAGACAAACAACAGGGATCTAGTGTCTTCCAGATAACCTCAGTGACAGGTGCAGAATCTTCCAAGTAAAACCTAGTGTGGCCTTAGTCATTAGGACCTACAGCATTAAAAAGGCCACCCTGGGTGGTAGAGAAAACAACACAGGTCTTAGAATGAATCAATCTGGGTCTGCCTGATTTTGAGCATCACGTGGACCTTTTATTTCCCACTCTGCACCACCAATATAGAAATGGAAGGAGGTCACATACAGGATTAAGGATTAGTTTATATTTTTCTTTGTTTCATGGGTTGACCAGGAAAAATGATTCATCATCTAGTGACCAACCCGCTAGTAAAGTTCCTCTTTATACTCAGCTAGCCTAGTCCTCAAAGGCTCAAACAATTTGTTTTGGGGACAACATTCAAAGTCCTTCCAGGACAGCCAAATCTGCCATAGCTTGTGTTCCACTCACATAGCCTTCAAAACTCTAGGGTCAGCTTCATGTCATAACCATGCTTTGAGATAAGACTTCTATAGGGAAATTCTACAAAAAAACTTGATGAGATCCTCCTAATCAAATCAACATGACTTAATATTTGGCAATAACTTCAATATAAAATTGAGAAGAATGGCAAACAATATGTTTAAAAATATGGCTCATAATTAAGAAACAGCCAAAAGTTTATGACTACTTGGAAACCTCAAACCTAAGTGTCATTATTATTTTCTTCAAGAGTCAGAAAATGCCAGACATAGTGATCACTGAATAACATAAAAAAGCAAAATGGACTATATGATAGATAAGAAACAGATGGTTATTATGGAGGGAACTATTTCTGAACCGGTTTGCCTAAGTGCTATAAGGCCATCAACTTCCTAGAATAAAGTTCAAAAGCAACATCAGACTAGAAGAAAAGAGATAGAGAAGAACACATGGGACATATAATTACAACAGGTCCAGTTTGTTCTAGTAAATATTAATGATTCAGAAAAAGGAGTTGCTGTTCTTCAGTCACGTCCAACTCTTCATGACTCTATTTGGGATTTTCTTGGCAAAGATACTGGCAGTGGTTTGCCATCTCCTTCTCCAGC
The DNA here is from genome assembly GCF_900497805.2 of Vombatus ursinus. Classification (NCBI taxonomy): domain Eukaryota; kingdom Metazoa; phylum Chordata; class Mammalia; order Diprotodontia; family Vombatidae; genus Vombatus; species Vombatus ursinus. The sequence goes on from NW_020945437.1 coordinate 19,850,855, forward strand.
TCATTTTACAAATGAGGAAACTGAGCCAAACAAGGTTAAATGAATTGTCCGGGGTCACACAGCTAGTGCATGTCTTGGCCACATTTGAACTCAAGTCTTCCTGACTCCAGGCCTGGCACTCTAGCTGCTATACTACCTAGCTGCTCTAGAAAAAGGAGAGATAAATGCTAAGATATCAATATGGCCTAGTATAATTTTCTATGAAATTTAAATTGTTAGCCACTGATACAATGATGAATATAAAGAACATATAAACTTCCTTGGTGTGCAAACACTCTCTAAACCAAGAAGAGGCTTCCATGTGGAAGCCAACAGTAAGTGCTGGCTTAGAATATAAAATAATTTTCAAAATTTAATGCAGAGGGGGCAGCTAGGTGGTGCAGTGGACAGAGCACCAGCCCTGAAGTCAGGAGGACCTGAGTTCAAATCCAGCCTTAGACCAAACACTTGACACTTACTAGCTGTATGACCCCGAGTAAGTCACTTAACCCCAATTGTCTGAAAACAAAAACAAAAACAAAATTTAATACAGAAACATGGCAGAAGATTATAAGTAGTGTGACCTAAAAAACTCCCAGTAAATGATGATGGAGTAAAAAAACAGAGTCTACAGAAGTCTTGGTATGAAACTAAGTTATGCCAGATCATTCCAAGAGCACTAGAAGATGACACTGGATAAAGGGCAATAGATATTAAACAGAATAATTACATTAGTATTTATATAACAAACTATTTTCATCATTAATGGCAGTAGAACCACCACATTTGAACTCTAAAAGCACTGTCTCTGAAGTGCTGCATGAGGAAACTAAAATGGCATAAAAGAGGGGAGAGAGAGGAAAATGGACCAGGCAAAAATACACAAGAAATCCACGTTCAAAAATGTGAAAGCATTGAGGGATTGACTTTCAAGATATCTGATTGAGGCTTGATACTGAAATACTGGAAAAATTATGGATGACATTACTACTGAAATAGGCATTAGAGAGGATATAAGTAACCACTAACCCTCATGTCTACTGTTATATTCTATAAAATTACTATAAGAATGATCTATATACATACTGATGGAAATATGAGAAGGGAACAGGCATGAATGACTTCTCACAATAGATATCTTTTCTGTCACATGAATGATTGGAAAGGTGCAAAGAATATATTATTCTGTTTACAGTTGTTGGCTTAAAAGAACACCCCACTTCATTTTGATTTGATAGAGCAAATACAACCTTAAAGGCTTTTCAACAAAATACTTCTACCATGCATATTAAGATGATATAAGATTCCTTGACAAGAGAGAAAATTTTGTTTGATGAGCCTATGATTATTAATATCAAGTCAGGTACAGAATAGTGAGATGTATTCTAGTAAAGTATTTGCCAATGTTATGAATGATGTCCAGCAGTAATTGCAAATGGAAGAGGTATTCCTTGTAGAAGGTGAGGTCCTCCAGATGCTCCTATTTGTGAATGACATTCTAGTCAACTCTTAAGACTACAAGTTGCAGAGAAGGTGCTGACCTGTATTGCTAGAGGAAGTTTCCACACCTAGAGTTCCCTACACCAGTGTCAACTGCATCAAATCAAAGATCATTGTAGAGATTCTTTAAAGAGATCTATACCTACTTGAAGCATTTGGTTTACCTTCACAGGAAAAGCAAAACAAAAACAAGTAAATGAAGTATGCCTATTGTCCATATAACAAACATTTTACAATGCTACCAGCTTTTCACAAAAAAAAAAACCCCAACTTTTTACAAAAATTAAATGGTATAAATATAATGCCGCAACAAAAAGAGTCCAGGAAGGAAGGAAGGAAAAAAAGGAGGAAAAGAAGTTAGGAAAAAGCATTTATATAGGGCCTATTATGTGCCAGGCACTGAGCTAAATGCTTTACAAATACTACCTCATTTGATCCTCACAACAATCTTGGAGGCAAGTGTTATTATCTCCATTTTACAAGCAAAGACACTGAAGCAGACAGAGGTTAAAAGACTTGGCCAGGGGTCACACAGCTAGGAAGTTTCTAATGAAAGTTCTGAACTCAGGTCTTCCTGACCACAGGCTTAGATTTTTATCCATCGTACCCCCTTGCTGCCCAGAAAGTGCTTTAGTCAGAGAACATTTGACTTGCGTGCCAAGTAGAGAGAGATAGTAGCCAAATGTAAAGCAGGTTTAAAATAAATTTGTTTATAAAATTTTACAACGCAGGTGATGGATGATTATTAGCAGTATTGTCTCAAAAAGTAGAGTAAAGCAACCCAGTTTAAAGGAAGGTTGGCAAATGACCCAACTAAGCAAACTCATCCAAAGAGCATTAAGGACGAAAACAGAAGCCAGCAAATAGAAGAAAAATGGAAAAGATCTGCAAAGATTACTATAACAAACTAATTTCACCAATAAAGGACAGTAGAACCACCATACTTGCACCCTAATATTACAGTCCTGATTGTGTCTATAGGGTAGGTAGAAACAATACCCCCCAAAAAATGAAGACAGGAAATGCAGCTAGATTAAACTAAATGTATATTGAGAGAAGATACAATTGTACTACATCTTTCATATAAGAATGCAAACAGTGGTCTTTGTATCTTTTTATGCTTTTCTTGATTCCTGTATTTTTATGTCAAATTTTCTATGCAGCTTTGGTCCTTTCATCAGGAATGCCCGGGAGTCCTCTATTTAATTAAAGATGCATTTTTTTTTTCCTCTGTTGGATTATACTCAATTTTTCTGGGTGGGTTATTCTTAGTTGTAAGCCTAGAGTCTTTGCCTTTTGGACTATCATATTCCAAGTTGTTGATCTTAGCGACTGCTAAATCTTATGTAATCCTGACTGAGGCTCCATAGTACTTTAAATCTTTCTTTCTGGCTGTGTGAAGTTTTTTTTTTTCCCCTTGAACTAGGAGCTTTGAATTTTGGCTATAATATTCTTGAGAATTTTCATTTTGGAGTTTCCTTCAGGAAGTGACTGGTGGATTCTTTTGATTTCTACTTTGCCTTCTGGTTCTAAGAGATCTAGGCAGTTTTCTTTTATGTTTTTTATTTTTAATATGATGTTTAGCCTCTTTTTTTGGTCATGGCTTTCAAGGTAGTCTAATGGTTTTTAAATAATCTCCTTGATCTCTCTTCCGGATCAGTTGTTTTTCTGATGAGATATTTCCCAGTTTTTTCTACTTTTTTCAGTCTTTTGACTTTGTTTTATTATTTCTTGATGTCTCGTGGAGCCATTAACTTCTATTTAGTCAATTCTAATTTTTAAGGAGTTATTTTCTTCAGTAAGATTTTCGACCTCTTGTTCCAAGGTGTTAATTCTCTTTTCATGTCTTTTCCCATAGCTCTCAAATCTTTTCCTGTTTTCTCCCCTAATGCTCTCATTTGCTTATAGATGTTTTTGAGTAATTTTCTTCTTCTGGGTTTGTGTCTTGAATTGTCATAATAGCTCTTTACGATGAGATTTTTTTTTGTCTTCTCTTTCTTCTAGCTTACTTCTTAACTTAGGACTTTATGTTAGTATTGGGTTCTACATACTTCCGGAGTAGTTGAAGTGGGAAGGGAAATGTCTGGCTTGAGCTTCTGCCCTCTTACAACCCACTGTTTTCATAGCTGAGGCTGGGAATCTATAAGCTTTTAGTGCTACCAAACTGATGTGATCTGGGGTGAGGTCTGTTCAGATCCTTTGGGTCTGACCTCTGCAAGTTTCTGACTCGGTTTGGGTCTGTTGGCTTAACCCTGGTTAGGAATCTCAGTAGTGCCACTGGACTAAGCCACTATCAGCTAACTGTGAGGCTCTGCAGGTTCAGAGTGACCGAACTGCAGGCTCCCCTTTAATCTGGGACTCCTGTTCTGGTTATTCAATTGTAGGCTTCAACATTGCGTTCAACTTCAATACTGAATTCCTTTTCTGCTCTTGGGATCAGAGCCACACTATAAATGTTTGCTTCTGAAATGTATTTGTTGCTCAATACACAGGAGGGCCCATGCTCTCCCTTAAGATCATCTCTACTCAGGATCTATGACCCAGTTCTGTGTAGTGAGCAACCAACCTGCCAGATGGCACCTGTTCCTGTCTTAGTTCATGGATCTGTTTCTGCCCCAGCACTTCCTGCCCTGGGGCACAGTTTTAGTCCTCTTCTGGTTCCTGGGTGTTGGAATACTCTGTGAACAGTGTGCTCCTGTCAAATCTTGTCCTATGTCCATAGAACTCTCATTCTGTTTCCCTAAGCTTCCCTGGGCCAGAAAAGTTACTCACTATGACATTTTTTTTTTGTTTTCTTCATCAGAATTAAGGTCTAGTGTATTTTCTACATCTTTGTGGAAGAGATTTAATGGGAAGGTATGCTATGTTGCTATTAAATACTCCATCATTTTGACTCTGCCTTCAGAGATACTGTGAAAGTGTTTTAAGATCAACATGCAAAGAATCTATGGGGAGAAGATACTAAAAGAGTAGAAAAAACTTTGGACCATATTAATAACAAAAAAGACAAAACTGAGAAGATTAGCAAGTACTTACCTACACACACACACACACACACACACACACACACACACACACACACACACATTCTCCCAACTATTTTTATATGAGTCATTTACACACAGACTAAGGGCATCCTTGTTGGAGTATTAACAGGGTACAAGGTGACTTTCAAAGTGATATCCATCAATGGACCACTTCTTTACCACAAAAATTCTTTGAGGGTAGGGATTATTTTTTTCTTTGTCTCTTCAGCACCTAGTATAGTGCCCAGCACACAGTAGGCTCTAAATAAATGCTTGTTAATTGCCTAAAAGATGTTAAGAATGCATTGTTTATTGTATGATTATGAAAAAAATTGATTCAGTAGCACAAAATGCTGCTTTAAATAAGGCTATTTTTCCAACAATATATCTCCCATCCATATACTTTAAAAAGATCACTCAAGATTCCCTGAAAAACAAAACAGAAATAACTTTTTTCAATGAACCTCTGATCTTAAATATAAGGTGAAAAATAAAACAGAGAGATGTATATTCTCCATGATTTTTTCCATCTTTGTGGCAAACACTATAAAGAGATGGAAGAGAACCTGTTCAGAGGCCAAGTTGAAGAGGGTTTATTCTGTGGATAATGAGGTCCTCCAGATGTTTCCATTTGTAGAAGACATTATGCTGGTGGCATTACATCCCAAAAACATAGCACACCATCCTGGAAGAGATCTAGAAGCATTCAAAAAAAAGTCTGGCCCATAGGAAAGTCCAAATGGATGAAGAATATCAATTGCCTGGATTATCACCTACATTTGGAAAGAAAACCTATAAAGCTTGTCCATCAATACGCATAACTAGGACACGCAGTACTGATGGATGTTAACGTGGGCTCAGAGTTGAAAAGAAGTGGTGAGTAAACAGGAATGTCTTTGGGAAATTGCAAACCTCCTTTAAGAACCCTATCTTTTTATGCTACCACTCTACCCATACTGTTGTGTGACATAAGAACACGGAATACAACAGTCTTTGCAGGGATCTGCATCACTGAAGGACCTCTCCCCCCCCAAAATTGATGAGCTCACAGATGTAACTGAGCATTTGAGTACATAATAGGATTTCCAGTTCACTTTGTTTGTTCCCATTTCTGTGCATTTATGTACTGATATTTGAGGCCATTAGTCTTGTTATTAATTCCTTTCTTAGATTCCATCATCTGTGAATTACTGGGCATCTCTATCACAATTTTTCTTCTTACACTGTAACTCTTTCTATGGTATCTAGCTTGGTGCATCTGCCATAAGCTTTTTTAAAAAACTTTCTTTTCAGCTTTGAAAAATAATTAATAACTAAAATAACTTATGGAGTAGGATGATAAGTATGTAAGAGCTGAACTAATGGGAATTATAGCTAATATTTTGTGAAATTCATTCAATTCATGTACATAACAAAGCATTTAATGAGCTTCTAATAGTAATTGTAATAACAGTGATAAAAGTTCATATTTACATAGTATTTCATAGTTAACAAAGTACCTTATATATGTCATTTCATTCACAGTAATTCTTTGAGTATAGGTAGAGTGTTACTATCCTATTTTACAGAGGAGAAAATATTTATATATTTTTGAGCACTTGTAACTAGGTGGTTAAAAGTGAAGCTCACACTTTGGATGCGGTTAATTCAATGTACATTTATTAAGTGCCTATAATGTGCCAGGCAATGTGCTAAGTGCTGGGTCCATAAAGGCCAGAACAATAGCTCTTGCCCTTATGAAGGACTATGATGCTACCAGAGGAATACAACATATACACAGACAAGGAAATACTAGGTAATTTGAGGAGGGATCAGGGACAACTTCAACTGGAAGACAGATTCAAGAAGTGGGAACATGGATTTGGAGAAATCAATTAGGAGGTTATCATAATAGTTCAGGTAAAAGGTAAGAAGCCTGAATCACAGTAGTGGCTATGTAGGTAGAAATAAGGGGATGGAGGCAAGAGATGTTGTGTCAGAAGAATCAACAGGATTTGGTCATTGTCGGGAGGTAGCAGGCAGAGTCAAGGATAACTATGAGGTTACATGAATGAGGTTAACCAGGAGGATGAAATGGGAAGTCTGGAGGAGGGAGAGTTCAAGAAGGAAACATGGAATTCTAATTTGGACATTCTGAATTTCAGATACTAATAGAACAGCCTGGTAGATATGTCCAGCAGACAGTTGATGCTATGGGATTGGAGCTTTTGAGAAAAACTGGGCATAGAAATTTGGTTTGAAGTAATTTTTTAATGTTAATGTCAAATGACTTAAGAATTGGAAGCAGGGATGGATTTAGAATTAAGAGCTTCTATGAGATAGAGGTGAAAAAGGAGTGCATTCCAGGCATGAGGGACAGCAGGTCCAACAATACAGAGAAGAAAAATGAGAGTGCTGTAGGTGAGGAACAGAGAGAAGACAGGTCTGGCTTAACCATATGGTGCAGGAAGGGGAGTAATGGAAAATAAGTCTGGAAAGATAAGTCGGAGCTAGGTTGTGAAGGATTTTAAAAGTCAAATGTATATATGTATGTATCCTATAGGCATAAAAATGAGCCACTGGAGTTTGAGTTGTTGCTGTTTGTCCTTTGCGCTGGAAGAGGACCATGACATTGGGAAGGTGATGTCATGACTCACAAGTGAATTGCTTTTAAGTGAGGGAGGGCTGTGCAAAGTCACTAGCCTCACTCTCTCCTCTGGAGCCATCTGGGTTCAGTAGCAAGATATAGATCAGGATGACTGGAGATGGCCCTGGATGCAGTGGGAGATCTTAGGTCTTTTTAAGCTAAAGTCTTTCCCAAGTCTCAGTTTGTCTGAGGCAATGCCCATTAAGACTAGGTAAGAAATGAAGCAAAGAATGGCCTTTTTCATCTAGTCAAAAAAAAAATCAATCTAGGAGGGGAAGACCCTCAGGATTTCTGCCCAAAACAGAAACAAGTGCTATTTAGTGACAGAGATCCATACTTAAGGAAAATCACTTTGGCAGTTGTGTGTGGCTAGAAGGGGCTTAGAACATAGAACATGAAAAGTGAGAACTTGATGGAATCTAACAACATAGAATGTCAGAACTGGGTAAGCCTTTAGAACTTAAAACATAGAATGCCAGGGTTGGAAAGAACCTTAGACTTAATCAATCTCAATCAAAAAGCATTTCTCCCTACTATGTGTTAGGCACTGAGGCTAGGTACTGGGGATACAAAGACAAAAGTGAAAACAGCCCCCAACCTTAAGGAGCTTATAGTCTAGTTGGGGGAGACAACATGTATGTATGTATGTATGTATAGTTATATACCAAACAGATACAAAGTGATCTAGATCTATTTCAAACTGTACCCCAACCCATCCTCACCAATTTTATAGATGGGGAAATTGAGGCCCAGGGAGGGGAAGTGACAAGATGCCCTTCGATTCCCAGCCCAGGGCACTAACACACAACACCACCACAAAATGGTTTGTGGAATTACGTAAGTATAGACCCAATTTGCTCTTCACCCCTTCCACTCAGTCAGTCTCACTTCTTCCAGATATACAAATTCCCAAAACAAGTTCCAACAGACGGACAAACTTGGGTGGTGGGGGTGGGGGATGCAGCAAGGGGAGAGAGTGTGGGGGTGCTTTTCTTTGGCTTTCTCAGCATTCACCACTGCTACGCATTAAGGGAAATACATGCCTGTTCAGACCTAGTTGGTGTTACTGACCTGCATTTCATACTGCAGAGTCATATGGAAGCACCACGATCCCAATCCTACCACTGAAATTGAAACAAAGAAAAACAACAATTAGCACAAAATTTGGGTTGGAAGAGAAGAGAATGCATAGGGACTTGGGAGTAAAGCAGGACAATATTACCAGCGTTAGTTATTTTCGAAGGAAACAAATTTCAATGAGAACTTGAAATTTCTAATATAATTAATAATACACTAATGGAATTTTTGCAAACAAAATACTCCATCAGTTAACTTACTAGTTAAGTTGTGTCCCTGGGTAAGTCCTGGTATAGAAGAGACCAGGTTGTATGAGCACAATCACTGGAGAAACAGTTTTGACCTTTTTGGCATGATAAGATATTTCAGCTGGTTTGTAAATCATACAATAAAACTTTACCCTCAATGATCTGAAGTGGGATGATTGTTATGTATTCTAACTGGAGAAATCAGGAAGTGTATTGTTAGTGTACTGATTTAACTGTAGAATGAAAGAAACATATTGGTGTATTTTGTCCATTTACAGAAATAAAGAAATGAGACTGGTGTCTTGCCTTAACTGGAGAATAAATGATGCGAGACAATTGGTGTCAATGAATTTCAGAAGAGAGGATCAGTGTTCAATTGGAAAATAAGGAAGTGGAATGACTTATAGGTTTTTTTTTCAAACACAGAATGAAAGAAATGGAATGAAAAGAAGATAATTTCAACTGGAGAAACCACAAAGAAAGATGAAGGATGTTTGGTGAATAATTTCAATGGAAGAAGTAAAGAAGTTTTATGACATTCAAAAGTAGAAGGTGTACAAATTAAGAAAAAAAGAAGAGAGATGGATCTGGGCCACCTTGAGGGTAATGGAATGAGACCTTATGCCCTTGTTATATATTGCTCCATAAGTTCTGTTTCTGGAGGTAGATAACATGTTTCATAATTAGTCCTTTCAAATTATGGTTGGTCAGTGAATGGATTAGTTACTAATTCTTTTAAAGTTTATTATTTTCACAATATTGCTGTTACTATATAAAATATTCTAGTTCTGCTCCTTTCACTTTGCATCAGTTCATACAAGTCTTCCCAACTTTTTCTGAAACTATTTCTTTATAATTTCTTATTCCATCACATTAATTGACCATAACTTGTTTAGCTATTTCCTAACTGATGGGCATCCCCTCAGTTTTAATTCTTGACTCCCACAAAAAGAGCTACTATAAATTTTTTTGTACATACAGGCCCTTTTCCTCTTTCTTTGATTTCTTTGGGGGGCATAGACTTAGTAGCAAGATCACTGGGTAAAAGGGTATGTACAACTTAAGAGCTATTTGAGCAGAGTTCCAAATTGCTGTCTAGAATCGTTGGACTATTTCACAATTCCACCAACAGTACACTGGTGTACCTATTTTCTCACACGCCCTTCCAGCATTTGTCATTTTTCCTTTTTTTTCATTTTAGCTAATCTGATAGGTATGAGGTAGTAGTCAGAGTTGCTTTAATTTTAATTTCTCTAATTATTAGTGATTTAGAACACTTTTCATATGGCTGTAGATTGCTCTGATTTCTTCCTCTAAAAACTTCCTATTCATATTTGTTGGCCATTTATCAACTAGGGGATGGTTCTTACTTATTCTTGTAAATTTGACTTTGTTCCCTATATATTTAAGAAATGAGACCTTTATCAGAGGAATTTGCTGCAAAGATTTTTTGAAATTTAATTTTCTGTTTTTTCTGAGTTTAGTTGTACTGGTTTTGTTTGTACAAACTTTTTCATCTTATATAATCAAAACAATCCATTTTACTTCCTGTGAACCTTCTCCTATCCATAGATCTGACAGGTAATTTCTTCCATGCTCCACTAATTTGCTTATGGTATCACCCTTTATATCTAAATCACGTACCCATTTTGAGTTTATCTTGGTATACTGTAGAGGTGCTGATCTGTGCCTAGTTTCTGCCAGGTTACTTTTATAGTCTGTCAAATTTATTTGTATTTGTTAAATACTGAGATCTCTCACCAATAGTTGAGTTCTTTGAGTTTACCAAATACTAGGTTACTGTGCTGACTTGCTTCTGTACATTGTGTACCTAATCTGAGATATGATGTTGCTACTCTCCTTTTCTTATTGTTTTTTTCCATCAATTCCCTTAAGATTCTGACCTTTTATTGGCTTGGCCTTATCATGAACAATTAATATTTCTCTAATTATTTAATGTCTTCATTTTAAAGATATTATGAAGAATGTTTTGTAACTGTGTTCATATAGTTCCCTGTGTCTGCCTTGGTACATAGACTCCCACGTATTTTATACTATCTGTAGTTATTTTAAATGGAATTTTTCTATGTCTTCCTGCTGGGTTTGTTCGTAATATATAGAAATGCTGATTACTTGTGTGGGTTTATTTTATAACCTACAATGTTGAAATTGTTAATTGTTTTTATTAGTTTTTTAGTTGACTCTCTAGAGTTCTTTAAGTAAACTATCTGCAAAGAGTGATATTTCCTCAAAGCCTATGCTCATTCCTTTAATATCTTTTTCTTGTCTTATTGCTATAGAAAACATTTTTAGTACAATACTTAATAGTAACGGAGAGAATGGGTATCTTCACTTTATCTCCTAATCTTATTGGAAAGGCTTCTAACTTATCCCCATTACAGATAATGCCTGAGCTTGATTTTAGATAGAAACTACTTATCATTTCAAGGAGAGCTCCATTTATTCCTGTGCTTCCTAGTGTTTTTCAATAGGAATGGGTACTGTATTTTTTCCAAATCTTTTTCTGCATCTACTTAAATAATCATATGATTTTTGTTATTTTCATTGTCAATATAGCCAATTATGCTTATAATTTTTCTAATGCTGAACTGGCTTTGTCTGAGATCATGATTGCTCTACCTTTTTTTTTTTTAAACTTCAGCTGAAGCATCATAGGTTCTACTCTATGTACAGCTTTCTGTTTCAAGTGTGTTTCTTGTAAATAACATCGTTGGATTCTGATTGTTAATCTGTTCTACTATCTTCTTCCATTTCATGAGTTCATCCCGTTTACATTCACAGTTATGATCGCTAACTGCATTTTCCTACATTTTATTCACTATACTTATCCTTCTCTTTTTTACACTGTCCCCTCTTTAAGAGTATATTTTGCTTCTGATCACTACCTCTCTTAATCTACCTCCTTTTTATTTTCTTCTTACCCCATCCCTCCTACTTCCCTGTTGGGTAAGATGAATTTCTATACTTAATTATGTGTGTATGCATATTTTTCCCTCCTTGAACTAGTTCAGATGAGAGTGAGGGTCAAGTGTTGACCACTCCCCCTGCCCATTGCCCCTTCTACTGTATAAATTCTTCCTTGTGTACCACATTTACGTGAGGTAATTTTCTCCAACTTTCCTTTCCCTTTCTCTTCTCTCAGTGGATTCTTCTTTCCCACCCATTCCACTTTTCTTTGATCATTCAAGCATGACAGAATCATACCCAGGCCTTCTGTCTAATTCTGTTTAGATTCCTTCTCAGAACCATGGTGATGATAAAGTTCTAATGGTTACATGTAGCATCTCCCCATATAATAATGTAAGTAGCTTAACCTTCTTTTTAGTCCCTTATAATTCCTCATTCACATTTATCTTTTTATGGATCTCTTGAGTCCTATGTTTCAATGTCAAATTTTCTGTTCACCTCTGGTCCTTTAATCAGAAATGCTTGAAAGTCCTCTATTTAATTAAAAATTCATTTTCCTCCCTGTAGGATTATACTCAGTTCTGATGGGCAGGTTATTCTTGGTTATATTCGGGAATATCATATTCCAAGCCCTCTGGTTTCTTTATTGTGGTATCTATTAAATTTTGTGTGGTACTTATTGTGGCCCCACAGTACTTTAATCCTTTATTTCTGGCTCCATGCAGTATTTTCTCCTTAACCTGAGAGTTCTGCATTTTATGACATTCCTGGAAACTTTCATTTTGTGGTTTCTTTCAGAAGGTGACTAGAAGACTCTTTTAACTTCTACTTTCCTCTGGTTTTAAACTGTCTGGAAAGTCTTCCTTTATAGTTTCTTAAAATATAATATCTGGGCTCTTCTTGTTCATGGCTTTCAAGCTAGTCCAATGATTCTTAAATTATCTCTGAATGTATTTTACACATCAGTTGTTTTTCCTACCTGATATATCATATTTTCCTTTGATTTTGTTTTATTTCTTAATGACTCATGGAGTCATTAACTTTCATTTGAGTAATTCTAATTTTTAAGATGTTATTTTATTCAGCAAGGTTTTATACTTCTTTTATACCAAGCTGTTAATTTTTTTTCATAACTTTCTTGGATAGCTCTCATTTCTTTCCTCATTTTTTCCTCTATCATGCTTATTTGATTTAAAAAAAAATTTTTTTTGCTGTTTTTATCTCTTCCTTTAGCTCTTGCTTTAACTCTTCTAGGAGTTGTTGTTGGACTTGTGTCTAACCTGTATTTTTCTTTGAGGCTTTGCTTGATAGTTTCAAATCAATGTCTCCTTTTGTATTTGTGTCTTAAGCTTCCCTGTCATCATTGTAGCATGTATAGTTGGGTTCTTCGTTTGTTTGTTCATTCTTCCAACCTATTTACTGATTTTGATTTAGGATTTTATGTTAATGTTGGACTCTGCTCACTTCTGGGAAGGAGTAGTGTCTAACACGAGCATCTGTGCTCACACAGCTCAGTTTAGGGGCTTCTAAGTTTTCAGTGCTTCCAAAATGGTGTGATCCAGGGAGATGTCTGTTCACCATCCTTCTTATCTGAGATCTGCAAGTTTCTGACCCAGGTTTGAGTCTGCTGGCTTGTGTGTCATTGAATTTCAGTAGACTGATGCTGAACTCAGTCACTGTCAGTCCAGTGGGAGGTTCTGCTGGTTCACAGTGACTGAACTGCTGGATCCTTTGTGGTCTTTGTCTCTTGCCATGGTTTTTCACTCTAGGATTCTATGCTGAGCTAGGTGGCATAGTGGATAGAGCACTGGGTGGGGAGTTGGGAAGACTCATCTTCCTGAGTTCAAATGTGGCCTCAGACATTTACTAGTTGTGCGACCTAGGCAAGTCATTAATCATGTTTGCCTCAGTTTCCTCATCTGTAAATGAACTGGAGAAGGAAATGGCAAACCACTCTAGTATCTTTGCCAAAAAACTCCAAATGAGGTCATAAAGAGTAGGACATGACTAAACAACAAAAAAGGTTAGAACTGAGTCACCGCTCTCTTCCTAGGCTTAGAGCCACATGGCTAAATTTCTGGAATTTGTTTTGTGTTCATTATTCAGCTAGGGCCCCACACATGTGTAGAGACTGCTCTTCTCTGCCCTAGCTTTGTGACCTGGAACTGCGTAATGAATGACAGAGCTGCCAGAAGGCACCCATTCCTGATCCTAATGCTAGTTCAGGGGTCTCCTGGGCTCTCTTTCTGCCCTGGTGCTTCCTGTACTGGTGCTCTATCTAGGTTCCCTTTCAGTCCCTGGGCTCTGGGATGTTACTGGTCTGCTGCCATTGCTATTTCCACTGTGCTGCACTCTTGGCCAGCCCCCACCCCAGTGTCTGCAAACCTCTCTTCTTAGGAAGACCTAAGCTGCCCTAGGTTGGGAAAATGATTCATTGTGACTTTTTATTGACTTTACTGTTCAGAATTCACTCCAGAAATCTTCACTCTAGCATGATTTCTGGATTCTGGAGGTGATATGTTGGGACAAGTAGGCAAAAATATTCCCTTTGACTCTATCTCTCTCTCATTAGATTCTAAACCCTGGATATGCAATCTAGCTTCCAACTGATCTCATCATTCAAATGAAATGGCTCTTTGAAAGTTACCACAGATTTCTTAACTGCCAGATCTAATTGCCTTTTCTCAGTCCTCATCATTCTTGGCATCAGCCTTTGACATTGCTGCTCATGCTCTTCTAAATAATCTCTTCTCTCTAAGTTTTCATGATACTGTTTTCTCCTGGTTCTACTCCTACCTGTCTGACCACTCCTTCTTAATCTCCTTTACTGGATGCTCATCCAGATGACATGTACTAACCATGTGGCATATCCCAAAGCTTTGCCCCAAGTCCTCGTCTTCTCCCTTTATACTTTTTCACTTTGTGATCTCATTAGCTCCTGTGGATCCATCTCTATTTCCCAGATTTATAGATACAGTCCAAATCTCTCTACTGAGCCCTAGTCCCATAACATCAAGTGCCTCCTAAACATCTCAAACTGGATATCCTATAGGCATCTCAAACTCAACATGCCCAAAACAGAACTCATTTACTCCCTAAAATCCTCCCCTTTTCTCAACTTTCCTATTATTATTGAGGACATCAACATCTTCCCAGTCATGCAGTTATTATCCTTGACTCCCTCCTCACATTTATTCCACATATCCAAACTACTGCCAAATATTGTCAATTTGCCTGCATAAAATCTCTCCTATATATGTTCCATTCTCTTCATTCACAGTCACCATGCTTTCCCATCTTAAGTTTTCTTATTTTATTTTCTATTTCTGTCAGTCAGGAGATAACAGATTAAAATCCTGAACCTGCCACTAACTAGTCAATTGACGTCCCTGAGCCTGAATTTTCCCATTTGCAAAACAACAGGGTTAGCCTTGGTATCCCTCTAAGTTATCTTTGACATGGGCATTTTATGATCTAACATTCATTTTCGCTAGCTTACATTTTTTATGATACATTCTAGTGCTGACATTCTATGAGTAAATATAATAATGACTCTCTAATTTTTAAAGTCTAATATACCTTAATCATATCTAATTTTTTTCTTCCAGAACTTGGGCAGTACATCAGTAACTGTAACTTAATGTTGTGAGATTTATAGCGCCTGCCCTTTGAACCAGCAGGAGGTACTATGCCAAGGCTCTAGGGGGTAAGAAGGAGGTATGTGGGAAGTGGGGGAAAAAAAGAAAAAGAATTTGATATTTTAGCAATCTACTAAAACTGGAGTGAGAAACTGCTTCTAGACACATGAAATGTGGGAAAGAAAATCAAGTGAAACAAAGCAAAAAAAAACCAAAAACAAATTAAAAGTCATTACATTTATCAGGCCTGTGTCTTGGGGAAATTGGTATGTTTCAATGACAAGGAAATCTTTCGGGTTGTCCAGTAAACCGTAACTTTTTTATGAAAGCATACCACCAAATTGAAAAACTCCACTGAAGTCAATTAAGTCAGTATGACTCATTTTAATAAGGGCAAGTTTATTTATGTATCTTGTGATGAAAACGAAGCTATCATTTAAGGCTGAAGTAAAATCTATCTTCAGAAGAGTTTTAACATTTAAAAAAACATACTTAAGCAATCACACTTTACATTTAGAATTTTATGGTTTATAAATATTAACTAGAATTCCTGGACTACTTAGAAGATTCAACAAGTATCATTTGGTAATGACTTTAATTATAGAATATCACAACTGGAAGAGACCTCAGAATAAGGAATATCAGAGTTGAAAAGAATTTTAGAACATAGAATGTCAAAACGGGAAGTGACCCTAGAGCTGGGAGAGAACTCAGAACAGGGACGTCAGCAGGACTCTAATGAACTGTAAGCACTGACTCTGAAGTATTTGCTTGTTTTATGCAACAGAAAATAGAATCAGAGACACAAGAGATCCCAGGGGTCCTCTAGTCCCTAGGGACCTTATTTTACTTATGAAGAAACTGAGGCTCAGAGAGGTTAAGGGACTTGCCCAAGGTCATACAGATAATAAAGCAGCAGAGTGGGCATTCAAACTCAGATCTTTACCCAGTGCTCTTTTTCAATGAAAAGTACTGCTTCAGTATTTCAAGACTAAATGGCATAACCCTCATGTCCCCATCAAGTTCCAATCACATTGCGTTTACCCTGTGTAAAAGAACTCTTTGGCTCCAAATGAATTGTGTCTCTTGATATTTTTAATGATCGGTCAGTATTCTGTTACTCCCCTTAAGCTCACTGCTCTCTCCCTGTTACCACTTCCATCTCATCTAACCCTGGCCCTTCCACGACAGTGCTCAGTCATTTCTTGTCTTACGCATCTTTACTGTCCTTTCCAAATACCTCTTCCTGTTCATAAACTCAATTCTTCACTATCCTGGAAAAAACACACAAATTTTCCTTGGCCCTCCTACCCCTTCAAGCTATCACCCTGCTTCTTCCCCTTCACTGCCAACTAGAAAAAGTGACCTAAACTGACTATTTCTACTTCCTTGTCACCTGCTCATTCTTCAGCTGCTCACAATATGTTGTGCTCCCACTGCTCTTCTGAAATAGTCACTTGTGATCTTATCACTAAAGTCAGTGGCCTTTTTTTTTCTGTTTGCTTTCTCCTTTACTTTTCTGTAGCCCATCCCCTTCCTTGAAACTCTTCTCCCTTGGCTTCCAAAGGACAACATTCTTTGGGCTCTCGTACCTCCCAAATTTCTCAATTCTGTTTACTTTGAAAGCTCCTCATTATACACCCTTCTTGGATGTACCCTAAGGTTCTGTCCTTGATTCTCTTCTCTTCTTTGTCTATAATCTTTAACTGGTGAGTTTATCTACTTCCACTGATTAAATTATCACTTTTCTGCAGATAATTTAAAAATTTGTTCAGAGGTTCCTGTAGGTCCTTACTGCTTAGTGCCTTAAACATTTTTCTCAGGCTGAAATAAAGGCTTGTCTCATGCCCCATAATCATACTATATACCTGTGCAGGGGCTTAGGAACTTGCTGCCCACATCTAGGTCATCCTAGACATAAACTATATCTCAATATTAACTTTGGAGATTTCCTTGCATTAAATCCAAGAGGGGCAATAAACAAAGAAATAGAAATTGATCCTTTTGGGGTCAGGCCTTCATGATGGGACCTGGATTCATACATACACAATACTATAGACACATACAACAACATGTATGTAAGTATATAATATATATTTATCTGTCCATGTTGTTGCCTCCTGTTAAAACAAACTCCTTGAGGGCAAGGACTTTTTTCCCCTGCCTTTGTATCTCCAGTGCCTAGCAAACACATACTATGTAATAGTAAATATAGTAAATACTTGATAAATCATTTAATTTAATAGTTCATAAAGCTGTACCTCTATTATCTCTATTTCCAACCTCTTTGCAGAGCTCTAGGACCATTCTTGTATCTGCATCCTTTTGGAAGGCCATCTACAACAGGTGCCTCTACTTTCTTTCCTTTCACTTTCTTCATTCTTTGAGGCTTCTGACCTTGTCATTCAACTGAATATGCTCTCTCTAAAGTCACTAATCATCCCTTAATTGCCAAATCTAATGGCCTTTTCTTAGTCTTCATCCTTTTTGACCCCTCTGTAGCTTGTAATATTGTTAACTACCCCTTTAGCTTTTTGTGATACTAATTTCTTCCTGGTTCTCCTCCTACTTATCTGACATCCTGCTTCTCAGTCTCCTTTGCCAGATCTTTATTCACATGAGGCCTGTTAATAAAGGGGTCAGCAGGGTTCTGTCCTGAGTCCTCTTATCTTCTCCCTTTATACTATTTTGCTTGGTGATTTTATCTGCTTCCATGGTTTCAATTATCATCTCTATTTCAATGATTCTCAAATCTACTTATCCAGGTTTGACCTTTCTTCCAAACTCCTGTCTCACATCTCCCACTACCTATTAGATATCTCAAGCTAGATGTGCTATACACAGATATCTTAAGCTCAACATGTTCAAAACAATTCATTATCTTTTCCCCAAAACCTGCCCTTCCTCCTGACTTCCTTATTACTATTGTGGGTACCACTACCCAGTAACTCAGGCTTAAAACCTGGATCTCATCCTTGACTCCTCACTCAGATCTCTCACCCTCCCCATCCCTACCAATCTAGTCTATGGCCAAGGCAATTTTATCTTCTCTTATATATGCCCCCTTCTCTCCTCTGACAATGCCACCACCTTATTGCAGGCTTTCATACCCTCATGCCTCAACTATTGTTAACAGCTTTTTAGTTGGTTTCCCTGCACCAAATCTCTCCCCACACTAGTCTGTCCTCCACTTAGCTACCAAGTGATCTTCCTAAATTAGTATAGGTCTAACCATGCTATCCCTTTCCCTACTCAGTCAACTCTAGTGGCTCCCTATCACTCTAGGATTAAACATAAAATCTTCTGTTTGGCTTTCAAAGTCCTTTACAACCTGCTTCTTCCCCCCACCTTTCCAGTCTTTTTACACCTTATACTTACACCATATACTCTTGAGATCCAGTGATACTGGCCTTCTTGCTGTTCCTTGGACAAGATGTTGTCTCCCAGTTCCAGGCATTTTCACTGGCTATCCTCCATGCCTGGAATGGTTTCCCTCCTCATTTCTGCCTTCTACCTTGCCTGACTTCCTTCAAGATTCAGCTGAAATCACACAGTCTATCTATAAGAAGCCTTAATTAATTCCAATGCCCTCCCTCTGTTGATTACTTCTAATTTATCCTGTTTGTAGCTTGATTGTACATGGCTATTTGCATGTTGTCTCCCCTGTTAGATTGTAAGCTCCTTGAAAGCTGGGACTGACTTTGGCCTTTCTTTGTATTCCCATTGCTTAGCATAGTGCCTGGCATACAGTAGGCTTTTTATAAATGTTTATTAAGTGAGCAACTGACTCAATTTCAACATATACAAAATTAAATCCCCCATTTTCTCATCTAAATCTTTCCTTCCACCCAACTCTTCTAATTCTGTTGATTCTAATTCTCTTATAATTCTTCGAATTCACCCCTATCCTCACAGTCACCAAGGCTTACTCTATCAGAGTCATTTTTGATCCTTCCCTCTCCATTACTCCCATCTCTCTTTAGGTGAAAATGATCTTTCCCTCCTCACATTTCCCATAGTACTTTCCCTGGACTTGGCATTTGCAATTATCTCCCACTCCCTTACATCACAGTTATCCCTATGCATTTTGGACCTAATGGCATACACACAGTAAATACTTACTAATTTTTTAATGGATTTTTTTCCCAAAATTGAGATATGAACCAGATTGATCTTTTATGGTAGGATTAATAGTTACAGGAATCATTTTATTGTGGGGAGTCTGTCAGGAAGTCCTCTCATACCCCCTCCATATTGAATCCAAATACTCTTCTCTGCAACTTAATGCAGTTAAGTTAAAAAAAATCAAAGACATAAGTACATGATCTAGGCAATATAATTTGTCATCAGTTATTTGATAAAGACCTAAAAGTGACAGTGGATCGTAAACTCAAGACAAGTCAAGGACATGACCTAGCAACTAATAAAAGTGGCTATGACCTTGGAAACATGAATAGAAATAGAGTGTCCACAGAAAGGAATAAAAGCACCAACTGTTCTTTGCTCTGGTGAGACCATATCTTAAATACTGTGTTTTGTTCTGGGAAAACATTTTAGGAGGGGCACTGAAAAACTAAGACAAAGAAAAACTAACTAGAACGAACATGACGTGAAATCACATCATAAGTGGGTCAGTCAAGGGAAATCACATGAGAAATCATCGCTTTAGAGCTGAAGGGACCTCAGAGGTCACTGAGTTCATCATCCCTCATTTTGCAGATGAGGACTCTGAGGCTGAGGGAGTGTAAGCCACCAGGGTCATATAGCTAGTAAACACTTCAAGTAGGACTTGAACTCAGGTCTTCCTAACTCGAAGTACAATGCTCTATTTAATGGACCACCCAGGTGAAACTTAATGGTAAACCATCACTGTCTTCAAGTACTTGAAAGGTTGTCAAATGGAAGAAGGATTAATAAGACTAGCACTGCTCAACCCCAAGGGGAAGAATTAAAACCTAGGGACACAAGTTACAGTTTTCCCCTCAATATTAGGAAAAACTTCCTGACAATTAAAGTTGTCTAAAAAGTGGAATGTGTTGCCTTTGGAGGCAGCATACTTCCCAGACTAATCTCTGGACATCTTCAAGTGGAGGTCAGATTACCACTGGTCAGGAGTGTTATAGGAGCACTTTCTGCTTCAGGTAGGGGTTGGACTCAATCATTTTTGAGGTCTGCCAGGTGAAATTCTCCATTCTATTTCTATGCTACAACAGGAGGCACAGATGAAAACAAATAAAACAATTCATCCTTCCTGGAGATTTACCAGAAGTCTGTATTAATGTTCTCAATAACATTCTTGCTTGAAGCAATGACAGAGGAACATCAAGTCTCGTTTTCATTTCATTCAGTAGTTGAAGTCAACAAGCAATTATTAAGTGCTTACTATGTGCCAGGCACTAAACTAGATGGTAAACACATGCAACAAGAACTCCAGGTCAATTACAAAGCAGAACATGAATAATGCAAGACAGAACAGACATTAGAGATTACAGCTATTATAGATTCTGTGATTCTAAGATAACTGTATGTGCAAGTGCTAGAACAGGCTAGACTAAATGGGGGAATAGCAAGTCACATTTAGTCAGGGAAGATTTTTCTGAGAAGGTAAATTCTGAGTCAGACTTTGACATAATGGATATGGACAGTAAGAGCTAGAGAGCACAGAGTAAGAACAGAGAAGCCAGAATTTGTAACTGGTACAGGGAACATTTAATTTCATTTTGCTTTGCCATTTCAGCAATCATTTAGGTACTTCCTATGGTCAGAGCTTTGGTGCTGGGAGAGATAATTGATTTAGATAAGACATGGCTCTTGCTTTCTTTGAACTTACAGTCTTACAGAGGAATAAGACATAATTTCAGATGACTATAATACACAACATAAAAAATACATTAGAGAAGTAAAAACAAAGTGGTATGTGAGTCTGCAGCGAGCAGGTCATCACAAAAAACTTCAGGGAGGAAGAAGCATCTGAGTTGGGCTTTGGAGGATGTAGAAAAATTCAATGGTGAAGAAATTCAGTAGCAGACAGGCATAGGGATTCTTAAAGTTTTAAATTAACTTAGATTTATATATCACTTTTAAGATTTACAAAGCACTTTGCTTATAACAAATAAGTGTCAGGATCTTTGTTACGTGAATGAGGAAACTTGAGCCTAAAGAGACTGAGCAATTTGCCTGCCATCACACAGTTAGGTATTAGTGTCTCTCTTGATCATATGTCTAGCAGCATTCTTTCTTTCACGCTACGATTCACTTAATAATACAGATACCAACTATGTGCAAGGTTGTTTCTTCCTGCACCACCCCCCCACCAAAGAGGATGCGATCTGGCCAGCACTTGAGGCCAAAGAGCAATGGAAGTTGTGCATCCTCAGTGCTCATGTCAAGTACGACATCTGCCTGGCTTTCATGTCTCCATTCCCCTTTGGGCTCCACTCTTGACTCTTCAGACTTTGTTCTTCACCATGTCACTGAACGGATAGCTCCTGTCTCCCCTCTCTGCTTTTCAGCTCCCTTTTATGTGTTGTATTCCCCCGTTGGAGTGTAAGCTCCTAAAGGGCAGGGAATATTTTGCTTGCATTTTTATTCCTATTGATCTGTACAGTGCCTAGGTACATTGTTGCTGTCATTCAGTTCAGTCATGTACAACTCTTCATGACTCTGTGGACCACAGAACACCAATACTGTTCATGGGATTTTGGCGGGCAAGGATAATGGAGTGGTTTGCCATTTCTTCTCCAGAGACAAACAGAAGTTCAGTGACTTGCTCAGGGTCAGAGCGCTAGTAAAGTGTCCGAGGCTAGATGTGAACTCAGGTCTCCCTGACTCCAGGCCCAGCACTCTATGTGCTGAGCCATCGAGCTGCCTCCAAAAGTGCTTAATAAACACTTGCTGACTTACTGACTTAACCTCAAGGCCACATCTGATGAACCTCCAAGCTCATCTTACTGTCCACTGTCCCTCAACAACCACTTGGTCCTCCTCCATTCAGGCAAGTCTCCTTACTGTCCACGGCACAAGACTGTCACGGGGATCAAAGGAGATGGTAATTGTCAAATGCTAGGTGTAGTACCTTGCACAGAGCAAGCACTATATAGATGTCAGTGATTATCATTATTATTGAAGGTTTCCATGCCGGCTCTCTATCCATTATGCCAGACTGAAACTGTCCTTATGTCCTTATCAGATCAAAGCACTGATCCGGAGCCAGAGGACTGGCAGTCACTTCCCCTCTCTCTGGGCCTCAATTTCCTTTTTTTTAAAAATTTATTATTTATTTTTAACATGCTTTTTAAATTTTGAGTTACGAATTCTCTCCCTCTCTCCCACCTCTTTACCACCTACTGAAAAGGCAAATAATATATCAATTATGCATGTGGAATCATGAAAACACATTTCCATATTAGCCATATTGCAAAAAAAGCCAAAGTGATAAAATTATACTTCGATCTGTACTCAGAGCTCATCAGTTCTCTGGTGGTGAATAGCAATTTTCATCGTGAGTCCTTTGGGATTGTCTTGATCAGAGTAGTCAAGTCTTTCACGGTTGATCTTCATTACAACATTGTTGGTTTTGTGCACAATGATTCTCCAGTTCTTCTTACTTCACTTTGCATCAAATAATATAGGTTCTTGTTATGTTTTTCTGAAACCACCCCCCTCATCATTTCTTATAGCACAACAGTACTCCATATACCACACCATATACCATATACTACAACTTGTTCAGCCATTCCCCAATTAATGGGCATCCCCTCCATTTCCAGTTCTCTGCCACCACAAAAAGGGCTGATGCAGATATTTTTGTACATATAAGTCCTTTTCCTTTGATCTCTTTGGGATACAGACCTAGTAGTGGTTTTTCTTTTCTTCCTTTTTTAAAAAAATTATTTTTATTTATTTTGTTAAATATTTCCCAATTACATGTGAAAAAAATTAACAATAATTTTTTTAAAATTTTGGGTTCCAAATTCTTTCCATCCCTCCTGCCCCTCTTCCCTCCTTGAGAAGGCAAGCATTTTGATATTGATTATACATGGGAAATCATGCAAAATATATTTCCATATTAGCCATGTTGCAAAAGAAAACAAAAACAAAATAGAATAAAAATAGAGTAAAAAAAAGTATGTTTCAATCTGCATTTATGCTTCATCATTTTTCTCTCTGGAAGCAGATAGCAATTTTCATCATGGGTCCTTTGGAATTGTCTTGGGTCACTGTCTTGATCAAAGTAGCGAAGTCTTTCACAGTTCATCATCCTTACAATACTACTGTTACTGTCCAGGAGAACACTGTTCACAGTAATAGCAATATTGTACAATGATCAACCGAGAATGACTTAGGTATTCTCAGCAATACAAAGATTCAAGACAATTCTAAAGGACTTAAAATGAAAAATGCTATCCACCTCTAGAAGAAGACCTGATGGAATCTGAATGCAGACCAAAGTGTACTGCTTTTTGATTTTCTTTATTCCTTTTGGGTTTTTTTGTCTATGATTTCTTTCACAACGACTAATATGGAAATATGTTTTGCATGACTGCATATGTATAACCTGTATTAAATTGCTTGCCTTCTCAAGGAGGGGAGAGAGGAGAGACGGTGGGAGAGAATATGGAAGTCAAAATTATAAAAAAAGGTTAAAAATTGTTTTACAAGTAACTGGAAAAAATGGAACATTAAAACTTAAAAAAAAAATTCCTGTTGCTATGCACAGTGTCCACCTGGTTTTGTTCACTTCATTTTGCATGAGTTCATATAAATCTTGCTATGTTTTTCTGAAATCACCCCCCACCCTTTGTCATTTCTCATAGCAGAATAGTATTCCATCACAATCATATACTAGAACTTGTCTAGCCATTCCCCAATTGATGGACATTCCCTTGATTTCCAATTCTTTGCCATCACGACAAGAGCTGATATAAGTATTTTTGTATAAATAGTTCCTTTTCCATTTTGTTTGATCTCTTTGGGATATAAGACCTAGTCATGGTATTGCCAGGTCAAAGGGTATACACAGTTTTATAATTCTTTGGGCACAGTTTCAACTTGTTCTCCAGAATGATTGCATTAGTTCACAGTTCCACCAACGGTATATTAGTATCCCTATTTTTCCACACTCCTTTCCCCAGGATTCTTTTTTTTTAGTGAGGCAATTGGGGTTAAGTGATGTGCCCAGAGTCACACAGCTAGGAAGTATTATGTGTCTGAGGCCGGATTTGAACTCTGAGTCTTCTTTACTCCAGGGCTGGTGCTCTATCCACTGCGCCACCAAGCTGCCCCTCTCCAGGATTCTTAAGAGCTTTTGACCACTTTGGGACTGACTTTCTCTGGAGAATTTAGTCAGTGAGACTACCTATCCTTTCTCTGAACCAGGACTCAAAATCATGGTAACGGTGGAAGGAACTAGGAATGCTTAGCCTGGAGAAGAGAAGAGTCAGGATGTTGGGGGACAACAAGAGGACTGTCTTGAAGGACTATCATATGGAATAGGAATTAGATTTGTTCTGTTTGGCTCTAGATAGCAGATGTGGAAAAAATGGATGGAATCTACAAAGAAGTAAATTTTGGCTTGATATGAGAAAACATTTACTAATAATTAAAGTTCTACAAATGGGAGGCCACTGGACATGTACAAGCTACATGACCACCTATAAGATATGTTACAGAGGGAGATTCTTGTTCAAGTATAAGCCAGAACAGA
The DNA here is from genome assembly GCF_900497805.2 of Vombatus ursinus. Lineage (NCBI taxonomy): Eukaryota > Metazoa > Chordata > Mammalia > Diprotodontia > Vombatidae > Vombatus > Vombatus ursinus. Next base: position 19,875,583 of record NW_020945437.1, read on the forward strand.
GAGCCTTGGAAGTTCCTTTCACTACCGAGAGATTCTGTGATCAGGTGATCTATCCCTAAGACCCTTAGCAGCTCTATGGTTTTCTGATTATTTCTCCTTGTATTTTCCTCAGGGGCTGAATGAGTGAACTGTCGTTCACTGATTCAGTGTCCAGTGGTCAGAATCAGATAAAAAAGGAAATAAATAGGTTAGAAAGCTTCACAAACTATTTCAGAAGGCCCTTGTCACCACGGCACATTGATTTTATTTTTCTTTCATTACTAACAGTAATTGCTGGAATTTTAAAGGTTATTAGTCTTTTATGCTCTGTACTAAAGCTTCTTCCACATGTTCTCTGGACAGAAGGGCACAGCACGTTCAGATCATTTCTGATTAGTCTTATATTAGTCTGATTCAGTCAGGAGACAGTGGTTGATTACAGGTACCATCACACTGAAATTAATCAATTAAAGTTCCTCCATTTAAAGAATTTCCAATGGTCCTTTTGTTCAGGAAGTTACTGTGTCTTTGTGCTTTTACCCCTTCAGTACCTTCCTGCTTTGGTTTTGAATTGTGAAGAGGCATCAAATTTTTTGCTATGTTTCTTTTTACTTTCTAATTTGTTTCATCTATTTTATAGTTTAGTTTATTTTCCTGGTTGTCAATTTCATTTTTTCACTGAAGGGATGTTGGAACTGAAGTTAGAAATGACTACTGATTATAGAATTTTAAAGTTGGAAGGGACCCTAGAACAAAGAAAATTAGAATATAGAAAGAACAAAGAATGTTAGAAGAAGAAGGGGCATTAGAGATGACTTCATACAATTCCTGATATTTATAGAGGATTGATCCAGAGAGAGGAAGTCATACACTTCTATGTGGTGGCACAGCAGAGACAAGAGCCTGAATCACTTGACTTTCAAGCCCCTTGGGGAAAATATAGGGCTCTTTATTCAAAACAAGGCTTCAAAGCCTTCAAAAGAAGTCCCAGGACGTCTTTTCTAGTTTATCTCCACATTAAGACCATGCCTACAAAGAATCACTTATATGACTTTGGGGCTGTTCATCCATACTATACTTGTTAAATGCTAGTGAATGTCACTGTTGACCTTGTTATGTCTTCATGTGAAACAGCAGTGAAGGGTGACAGTGGCAGAAAGAACCTGAGTATTGTGAGATGGCGGAGGAGAGATCTCAGCGAATGGCCTCAGGTTTTTGCTTTTTTTTTTTTTCAGTGAAACATGAACAAAGGTTCTTATCTGAGATGGTTGAGAGAGAAGCAGCTGTGGTTTGAGGAGGGAAGAAAAGGTTTGAAAGAGCTGTCCCATGATGGACTATGAGTCTCCTGCCTGACGAACAGCCTGACTCAGTTCAAAAAGGCTCATCACCAGAAGACTGGCCACCACACCTAGCCAACAATTGTTTCTAGTCTAGATGGCAACTTTTCAAGGATGTGTGTTGGGGGCTCCTTTTTTGAAACAGATTGGATTACCGCAATAGCCTCCTAACTGCTTTCTCTGCTTGAAGTCTCTCCTCTTCCTCTACAATACATTCTCCACAGAGAATATCACTGAAGTGATATTCCTTAAGCACAGGCTTGACCATGTCTCTTTCCTTCTCAAAAAAGCTCCAGAGACTCCTAATAGGATGAAATTTACCAATCTGGCTTTAGTGTACCTTTCCAGGCTGATTACCCACTATTCCCCTTCCTACACTCTAGCCAAATTGGTCTCCTTGCTGTTCTCTTTACTCATATCACTCCAGCTTCCATTTCCATGTCTTTGTATGCCTGCAGTGCACTCTCTCATCACCAAAGCTCCCTTGAAAGGTCAGCTCAAGCGCTATCTCCCACATAAGATCTTTCTTTCTTTTTCTTTCTTTCTTTCTTTTTTTTTTTTTTTTGGCTAGGCGATGGGTTTACACAGCTAGTAAGTGTTATGTGTCTGAGGCCGGATTTGAACTCAGGTCCTCCTGAATCCAGGGCTGGTGCTCAATCCACTGCGCCACCTAGCTGCCCCAAGATCTTTCTTTAGTCCCCTTCCTCCCCTGCCCTCCCCTCTCTGTATTTATGTACCTACTTGTATTTACTTATATGTGCAAATGTTGTTTTCCCAGATAAGAACGTAAACTCTTTGAGAGCAGTTTGTTTTTGTTACTGTACCTCCCAGCAGGCAGATCAGGTACATGGCGGGTATATGCTTGCTAACTGATGTCCTTGAGACTCTTCCAGATCAGAGTATATGATTATGTGTCTGACCCCAAAAGGAGAAAGAGATAGTAGCTAAGAAAAAATGTCCTGTTGACCTAATTCCTCTGAGATTTTCATTTCCTTGTTTGTTTATTTGAGTACATGCCACAGTTTCAAAACTGCAATGGTATTAAGCTATTTGGTAGTGATTGAGGACTTCTCAAGAAGGCTTCTGTAAATCTGCATAAAGAACCTTATTTACAGTCTTTTTTTTTTTTATTTACAGTCTTCTAAACTCATGTCGGGCTGGATCAGTGACTGAAGGCCAGAAAATTTTCATTTTACTATCATAGAAAGTGCCTCAGCATATAGGTATCCATCTACTTTAACAAAAATACAAACAAACCCCCAAACCCAAAAAACCAGACCAACCCCACCTGGAAATCCATATCAAAGTTTTCATTTATGCACACGAAAACATGAGCCTTAGTTTTTGCTTAATAGGCTCCCAATGCCAAAGTGTGACCATTTACTTTTATAGACGGAAAAACAAAAAGAACATGCCAGTGCTGAGGATGATCATTTCATGGGAAGCTCCACCCATACCTGTAATACCCAAATATACCTGTAAGAGCCAAATAGGAAGCTGTGTACCGCTTTTCCAGTCCATCTCTGACTGTCTGAATGGCACCACAGATTGGAGGTAGAATCATAATCAGGTTACTCAGTGTGTTCCCTGTGGCAGAAAGACAAAAGAAGAGATTTAGAATGAATCAATAAAACATTAACTAGTTATTGATTCCCTCACCAAATGTCTTCTACGGTTCTCGAGGGAAAGGGATCTCATGGTCATTCCAGCAGCCATCTTAGAAATAAAAGGGACCTCTCAGAAGTCAGCTAGCTCAATCCTCACCTGAAGCATGAATACTTTCTGCAAAATCTTTGATAAGTGATCATTAGCCTATTTGTTCTCTGCCTGACAACATTCAATAAGAGAACTCTCTCCTTTATAGTTTTGGTTTGGTCATGTAACTTCATAAATTTGGGAACTCCTGGTATAGAATTTCCCTGTACCAATGCAGATCAACAGTTCATCTATAATTTTTATCTTAGAGAGTTAAGTGGGGCATTATGAGGAGAAGTGACTCATCCATGGTCACCCAGCCAGTAGAAGAGAGACACAGTACTTGAACTCAGGTTTCCCTGACCCCAAGGTTACCCCTTTATCTACTCTTTTTCTCTCCATCCCTCTTATCTACCAAGCTGACTCTCAGTCATTTTACAGCTCTTCCTAATCACAGCAATGGCACAGGTGACCCTGTGAAACCCACACCTAAAGCATGACTCCTCTTTATAATATCCCTGACAAGTGGTCACGCAGCTTTAGCTTGAATATTTCCAGGGCCTGCAAGCTAAATACCTCATAAAAGAAAGGAAGGGGAGAGGAACAAGTATTTATATAGCATTTAATATATGCTGGCCACTGTGCTAAGCACTTGTACAAATGTCTTTCAAGCTTCACAACACTGCAATGTAAGTGCTGTTATTATCCCCATTTTACCGTTGAGAAACCTGAGGCAATAAAGGTTAATGACTTGTCCAGGGTCACACAGTTAATGTGGACCTCATGTCTTTTTTATTCTAGGCCCAGTGCTCTATCTACTGCTCCACCGGCTGCTTCATAAGACAGCCCATTCCATGAAGTTGGACACTACCACCATTTTCCAAGCTTAAATTGACTTCAAACAGATGTTTCCAAATAGAACCCATTTATCATATGATAAACTATAATTTATAAAAAATATTTTGCCAGGAATTTCTTAAACAGAAACACTCAATAATATAACTATCAGGATTATGCTTTTCTTTTTTGATTGTTATTCAAATAAACTAAGTATAATGGAAGATTCTCTGATTTCCTTACCAACAACTTAAAGAACTGCTAATTGAAATAAAGGATTCTACTTGTGTTGCTTGACTAAATGACTATAAAACAACCTAAAGGCAGTGTGGTATAATGGAAAGAGCAAGAGATTTGGAATTAAAGATCTAGATTCAAATGCCATCTTATAAATGTTTTAATAAGGAGGAAAAGCCCATTATAACTTGAATTGTATATTTTTGAACCATTTTATTTATTACTGATTTGATCTTTTAAAATTCACTTCAGGGGCAGGCACAGTGGATAGAGAACCAGCCCTGAAAGTCAGGAGGATCTGAGTTCAAATCTGGCTTCAGACTAAACACTTGATACTTACTGGCTGTGTGACCCTGGGAAAGTCACTTAACCCCAATTGCCTAAAATAAATAAATAAATTTTAAAAATTCACTTCAAGTGTAAATTTGACACATATTAAGCATCTGCTATTTATTTACAAAACACTTACTATACCATACAATGAGGGACATGCAAAGCTACATAAGATGCTAAGATTCACTCCTTGACCTTAGTGAGCTTAAAATTTGGTGGGAGATGTACTGTAAGAAATGAAGAGCAGGTTGATTTTAGAAAAAGATGGAAAGACTTGTATGATATAATGAGCAGAACCAAGAGAATGTTGTATAGAGTAATAGCAGTATTGTTCAAAGAAAAACTGAATGACCAAGCTATTCTGAATATTATAAATACTCAAAACAACTACAAAGGACCTATGAAGGAAGATGCTATACACCTCCAGAGAAAGAACTGATAAATAGAAGTATGCATAGTATGGTTTCAAATATGTATATATATATACACAAATGTGCGTGCATGCATGTGCATGCATGCATGAGAGAGACAGAGAGAGAGGAAGAAAGAAATGGTGGCCTTCTCTAATGCTTAGTAGGAAAGGAGGGAGGGATAAAATTTGGAACTTAAAAGTATAACAAAAAATAAATTTAATTTAACTTAAAAAGTTTGGTGGGAGAGAGGAGAAAAGAACACAAATAACTGTAATGAAAGTAGCCTGTTAAAGTACACAAAAGAAGTACAGAATATTATGAAAGTTTCAAGGAAGGAAAGATTATTTCTGATTGGAAAGGAGGGATTGGGAAGTGGTATGATTCAGACAAGATAGTAAACCTCCAGTTACTGGAAGTGTTCAAGAAGAGGCTGGATAACCTTTTCTCAGGGAAGCGGTACAGCAGTAGGATGTGGGTGATCCTGGCTTGGGTGATCTTTGACTTTCCTTACAAGTCTAAGATTTGTAACATGGTATGGCATAGTGGGAAGAGTCCTAGATTCAGTGAGAGAAAAACTGTGTTCTACTGTGTGACCCTTGGTAAATATTTCTCCATTTCTTGGCCTCAGTTTCTTTTTCTACAAAATGACAGGGTTAGATCATATTATTTCTATGACTGCCTTCTATCTCTAGCAATCCAAATCTAGGATTCCTATAGGTAGACATGGGAATGGAGAGGCATCCCAAGAGTAACCTAGGACAAATCACTTCCTGTCTCTGGGCCTCAGTTTCTTCATCTGTAAAATGAAGGTATTATACTAGATAACCTCTAAGGTCCCTTTTAGCTCTAAATCCTATGATCCTATAAAAATTAGAAAAGCTGACACTGGTACGGAGAAGCAACTCTCCAGAATCTAGGGGAGTTTTCCATATATGTAGTACTACAGAAAAAGATAAAGAGAACATGTGGTCCCACCCCTCATCGACAGGAAAGAAAAGCTAATAAAAGAGAAGTCCTTGGAAAGGCAAAAGCATTTAGTCTCTTTTTTACTTCTGTCTCTGCATAAAGGATAAAATGTGAATAGCTTATGAAAATTAACCTTGCTCATAAGGAAAGAATGAAAACTCAAGGGGGGAGGAGACCAAGATGAGCAGGGAGAGCCAAAATAATAAGAAAAGGAAGCATAAAAGAACAAGAGAATAGAATCTACTCAGTGACCTGCAATGAAGGAGGGAAATTTTACAATCACTTTTCTGAGGAAGCATCAAGGACAAGAGCCTTGAACTCTGGGGAGAAGACAGAGGTTATGCCCCTTTAAAAAACTCAACAAATAATAAAGATACATTGTCAATTAGAATTGGGTCACTCACAATACTAGTAAGTGCTAAAATGAAAAGCTGTACTTTGAGAGTATACATATAGGTCTCTTTCACTACAGGCGACAAGCATTTACTATGTGTCTACCATGTGCTTAACTTGAGTTGGATATACAAAGATGAAAAATGGCATACTTCAAGAGTTTACAATTTAGGAGGGATAATTAACTACAAAATAAATTAGAATGTGGTAACTGCAAAGTAGCCAAAATATGATGAGAGATTGAAGGAAAGAGAGATTACTCCCAGCTGAAAAGGGAAGTCAGGGAAGATTTCCTAGCGGAAGTTGTACCTGACCTGGATCTTCATGGAAGTAAAATATTTCAAAAGGAGAAGTCGGAGAGGTTAAGAAGTTAAAAAGAGAAATTCATTGCAGGCAGAGGTGCAGGGTCTGAAAGGGGCAGGGGACAGTCAGTGTAGCAAACTGAGTAACAAAGAATGCACTAAGTGAAGCAGGGTGAGATGCAGCTAGAAAGGCAGGGTGGGTCCAGACTAGGGAGGGCTTTGAAAGCAGCACTCAGGAATAAGGCCCTGTAGATTCAGCTAGGGAGGGATATGCCTAGGCATCAGTAAGAATAAGTGGGCAGTGGTAGGTATGAAGGATAAAAGAGAAGCAGGCAGATATGAGAATTAGGAAGCTGTCATCACAACCCAGACAAGAGGGCCTGAGTTAAGTGGGAATGCAAAGGTGGTTGAGAACTGACCTTAGTATTTATAGACAAGTTATCTTAACATGAAAATCTGGGAAGGCATTAGCTCAAAAAGTCAAACCATCAATTGAACCAGCTTTGAAAAGAACATAGGCAGGATTTGGGGAAAAGCAAATTTAATTTTCTTCTGTGACAAAATGACGGGTCACATAGGTAAGGAAGGAGTGATGAATAAATGTACTCCTAGTTTCAGCACAGTTTTCGATTCTCCCTTACATGACATAGACACAGGAAAATTCAGGGATGAAGTAGATAAAACACTGGAGTCAGGAAGACCTGAGTTCAAATACAGCCTCAGATATTTACTATCTGTGTGATCCTGGGCAAATCAATTAATCTCTGTCTGCTCATTTCTTCACCTATAAAATTGGGATAATAATAGCACCTATCCTGCAGGGTTGTTGTCAGGATCAAATGAGATGATATTCATACAGTGCTTTGCAAACCTTAAAGTGCCATATAATTGCTAGCTATTATTATTATTATTTTTATATTCATTGAAGTCTTAAATGTATGTTGAATGACTAATTATTTATGTGTTATGTGTCTTTCATCACCTTTTAGACTGTCAGCTCTCTGAGGGAAGAGATTATGATTTCTTTGATCTCCACTCCTCCAATGCCCAACAAAGGAACCCGTACGAAATAGGCACTGAATAAATTCTGAATTCATTTGAAGGTAAAGGGCCAGTATTTGGTGGTGGTTGTTTTTTTTTCACTTAGTCAGCAGAGGGCAGCAAAATCCAGCTTCTGGGAAGCAGGGACTCTATGGATAGTGGCTAGCCAGCCTATAGGACATTCCCCAGTATGGAAGGGGAAAAGACCTGACTGTGGGAAAGTGAAAAGCAGGCCATGAACAGGTGAAAATTGGGAGTTTTGAGAAGATAGGGAAACAAGGGTTTCAAAGCTTCGAAATCAAGGGTCTATTCGCAGCTTCAAACAAAACCTTCCATCTCTGGCCTGCATTTCCTATCACATCTTCACATTGGCTGACATGCCTAGAATGCTGTGGCGCCTCATCTCTGCTTCTTAGTTTCTCTGGTCTCTCCCAAGGTTCTGTTCAAATCCTCCCATCTGCAGGAAGCCCTTCTCAGTCCCCTCCACCTTCTGACACCTTTTACTTCCAGATTTCTTCCCTCTATCCTGTATTTACATGTCTCCCCCATTGGGACATTTTTATTATTTCTTGAGGGCAGGGACAACTTTCTGCCTTTCTCTCTATTCCCACACTCAGTACAGTGCTTGGCATACAGGAGGTGCCACCTTTGGCAAACAAGAAGGACGACTGAGATTCTGGAAGGGAATCTGGAACTGCAGTCAGGTGTGCCAGTTTGAACAAAGAGTCCAAGCTGTAACCTAGTCAGAGGCACAGTCACAGAATCTTAAGAGATAGAAGGGACCTCTGAAGTAATCTTGTCCAATCCTTCCTGAGAACTAGAGCCAGTGAGGCTCCTATAACCTGGGAGACCAGTCTGAAGGGCTGAAATGGTACTGTTCTCTCTGATTCTTAAAAGGGTGCACACATCTCAGCTAATTGCTGATGCCTGCCTTATTCTGTAGGAGGTGATAAACTAGTTGAGGAAGAGGATTTCTGCACTGGGTAGGCAGTCCCTCCCAACACTAAGATTCTGCAGTGCACACACACAAAGATAAATAACATTACAAGGCAATACACAGTAAAGGTGAAACAGGATACAGAATAAGTGTTCAAGAGTTTACAAAAAGAAGGTACAGTGGGCTGGGGCAGTTTAGGAAAGCTTCACAGAAGTAGTAGATTGTGGTTGGACATTAAGAGATGGGAAAAATTTGGAGAAAGAGAAGAAAAGAAGACATTCCTAGAAGGAGGAACAGAATAAATAAGGGAATAGCTCTGTTGTGTTTCAGGTTGGGAGGAAGGCAGTAAGGAGACCAATCTGGCTAAAGTAAAGGGTTTATCTAGAGAGGTACAGCAGGGGTTTCCAATTTACATTGTATGTTAATTTGAAGTTTATGGTACTCAAATATTTTTTTACTAACAGTATCAAAATCTTCTTAAGTTTCAGAAACATTACATTTTAATCTGAGCAAAGGGAGAAATGGCTACTTAATTCAATTCAACAAACAGGCATCAACTACTAATCTTGTGCAAAAGATACAAAGATAAAAAAAATGATAGTCCCTAGCCTACAAACACAACTTTAAAGTGGGTAAGATGGCTGAGAAACGTAAACAAATAATTATGATAGAACTTAGAGTACAATTAGGTGGCCAGGAAAGGTCAAAGGGAGGTGTGTGAGAGAATGGGAAGAGAGGGATAATTTTAAGCTTGGGAAATCAGGGAAGGCATCATGGAGGTGGTGGCACCTGAGGTGGGCTTTGAAGTGGAAGGCTATATCAACAGCTAAAGATGTTAGGTGTTTCCCTTCCAAGTTATACAAGTAAGCATTTAATAAGTGTTTGCTAAATTAAATGATATAGTTGTTTCCTTCTTTGTTCATTTAATATATAATACAATTATGAAGACTTTATGAAGAAGAACAGATTAGATTGTTAGTGTTCAGTTGTTTTTGATTGTATCTGACCCTTCACGACTCTATTTGGGATTTTCTTTGCAAAAATACTGGAGTGGTTTGGCATTTCCTTCTCCAGCTCATTTTACAGACGAGGAAACTGAGGCTAACAGGCTTAAATGACTTGCCCAGGGTCACACAACTAGCAAGTGTCTGAGGCCAAATTCTAACTCAGGTCTTCCTGACTCCAGGCCTGGAACTCTATCTACTGCACAATCTAGCTGCCCAGTACAGATTTAGACAATATCAGGGAAAATAGCTGAGTAGAGAATGGCATGAGCAAAGGCATGAACAGGGAACACTGAATTATTCTGTAAGGCTTTTGTCCAGTCAAGTCCCTACAGGGTACAAAGAAAGGCAAAAACAGTCTCTGCCCTCAAGGAGCTCACAATCTAACAGAAAGAGACAGCATTACGAAGAACCTTGTACAAAGACACAGACAGAAAAAACTGGAGCCATGTCAGAAGGAAGGCACCTGCCCTGAGAGGGATCCTACAAGTCTACTTATAAAAGGTGGAATTTTAGCTAAGACTAAATAAAGCCAAGGAAGCCAGAAGATGGAAATGAGGAAAGAGAGAATGCCAGGCATGGGGGTCAGTCACTGAAAAAGCAGAGTTGGGAAATGGAGTGTTGAGGAACAGCAAAGAGACTAGTGACACTGACTGTAGAGTATATGGAGGGGATTAAAGTATAAGAAGATTAGAAAGGTAAAAAGGTCCAAGTTATAAAGAGCTGTAAAAGTCAAACAGAAGATTTTCTATTTGATTCTGGAGGTAACAAGGAGCCACTGTAGTTTATTGAAGAGGGGGGTGAAATCCAGTAGTCAGACTTGAGTTTCACGAAGATCATTTGTGTGAAGAATGGACAAGAATTGGGAGTGACTTTGGGCCAACCAGCAGGTTATTGCTATAATCCAAGCATTAAGTGATGAGGGCCTGGACAAGACTTGGCAACAGGCTGGATACCAGGGGGTAAGACAAAGTGACTGATATGACATCTAGGTTGTGAGCCTAAGGTAGCTAGGAGGATGATGGTGCTCTGTAGACAGTTAACAGGAAAGTTTTTTCAGAAAAAATACTGAACTCAGCTTTGGACATGTTAAGTTTAAGAAGTCTACAGGACATTTAGTTCAAGATGTCCAATAGGCAGTTGAATATGCGAAACTGGAGGTCAGGAGATAGGTTAGGCCTGGACAAGGAGATTTGATGATTAAATCCATGGAAGCTAATGAAGTCACCAAATAAAATATTATAGAGGGAGAAGAGCACCCAGGAGAAAATCTTGAGGATACTCATGTTTAGCAAACATGATCTGTATGAAGAGCCAGCAAAGAAGACTAAGAAAGTGTGATCAGACAGGAAGAGAAGAACCAAGAGAAAGCAGCATCTCAAAAACCTAGAGAGAAGAAAGTAACAAGGATAAGAGAATAAATGATGATGTCAAAGGGTACAGAGAGATCAGGAAGAATGAGGTTTAAGTAAAGACTATCAGATTTGGTAATCAAGAGGTCATTGGTAATTTTGGAGAGAGGAGTTTCCATTGAATGCTGAAGACAGAAGCTGACTGCAGAGAGTTTAGGTTCTCCTCTATTTAGGAGGACAGGAGATAGAGGCACCTATTGTAGATGGCCTTCTTAAGAAGTTTAGCCATGAAAGGTAGGAGAGATATAAGATGATAGCTAGCAGGGATGGACAGATCGAGTGAGGGTTTTTTGGTTTTTGTTGTCTTTTTTTTTTTTATATACATGAGGCAATTGGGGTTTAGTGACTTGCCCAGAGTCACACAGCTAGTGAGGGTTATGTGTCTGAGGACGCATTTGAACTCTGGTCCTCCTGACTCCAGGGCTGGCACTCTATCCACTGTGCCACCTAGCTGCCCCAAATCAAACATCCTTGTTTTCGAGAGTTTTTATATATATATATATATATATATATACACACACACAATAGAAAGAGTGATTTACCAGAGAAGCCAAGATGGAATGGGATCATCTTTGCATTTGTTGAATTGTGAGCATAGAAGGATTTGCCTTGGTGAGGCAAAGGCCATCTATGAAGAGAGGCTGGAAAGGTAGGTTAGAGCCAGATTATTAGAGGCCTTGAATGGAGGAGCTGGTACTTAAGTTTCTGAGAGATGGTGTAATTAGACTTGTATATAAGGAAGGTTACTTTGGCAGGAATGTGAAGGATGGAGTAGAGAGGGTAAAGACCACACAAAGGCAAGACCAGTGGGGAGGCTATTAAAATAGTTCAGTTAAGAGACAATGAGGTTCTGAACTATGGTTAAGGCTATGTGAATACAGCTAAGGGAGCATGGAAATACTGCAGAGGGAGAAAATGTAAGACTTGGAAACTAATTGTGGAGAATGGGGGAGAAGAAACTCAAACATGACTCTGAGATTTTTAGTCTGAATGACTAGGGGGATGATAGTGACATCAACAGAGCTGGTTTATGATCACCAGGATAAAGTACTGTCATGTGGGGGATCAGCTCTACCCCAAAGGTAGTCATCAACAATTCAAAGTCAATCTTGGAGGGAATATATAGAATGTTACTCCCAGGGATCAATCCAAGGACTGAATTTATTGGAAGTCCTTCAGATGACGTAGATGAGGGAACCGAAAATATTCTCAAATTAACAGATAAAACTAAATTAGGTAAAGTTACTGATCCTGTGGAAAAGATGAATGCATTTGCAAATGTGGAAACATGGTCCTACAAACTGGAAGGGATTCAATCAGGACAAGTGGAAAAGTTTATACAACAGGATAGAAAAGCAGCATTACAAATATAGGACAGGAAGAGAGTAAGTAGGAACAAGTATGAGCATAAGATTACATAGCAAGGTAATACATGAGGATTATACTTGACAACAAGCTGAATATGAGTCAGAAACTGGTATCTTTCTTTGGAAAAACATTCAACAAGATCCTACAACATACTTCTGCTGAAATAAATAACAATTTTTCTGGTACATTCCACATTTTTGTTCAGATTCTATTCAGAGGACTTGTCCATCCAGGTTCTGGGTCTCATGTTATTCTTCATTCAGTCACACTGATACCAAAATAGTGGGGCAGCTGAAGCAGGCACACAGTTATGGGCCTGGGTGGATGGCTGGACGGGATCCTGATATGAAGTAATCCCATTATGCTCATGTACCACAATTTGTTTAGGCAGTACCCGGTTGATTGGGCATCTAATTCATTTCTAATTATGTGCTACTTTAAAAAAAAAAAGTACTGTTTTCAAAGAAACAAAGTGAAACTGGAATGATTTCAGAGAAAGAATAGGGGTAGCAGTGTGGCATAACAGGAGAAGCACTGGGTTAGGAGGTAGGAGAACTGGGTTTGAGTTTCAGCTCTGCTGCTGACTCATTATGTGACATTGTGGTAATTCACTACCCAATTAGGAGACTCAATTTCCTAATCTGTGAAATAAAAGACCTGAGATCACTTTCAGTTCTAATATTTTTATTTATTTTATTTTTTTAGTAAGGCATTTGGGGTTAAGTGACTCACCCAGAGTCACACACCTAGGTAGTATTATGTGTCTGAGGCCAGATTTGAACTCAGGTCCTCCTGATTCCAGGGCTGGCACCCAACTCTAATATTTTGTGTAGTGGAAAGAGCAATGTATTTGAATTTAGAGAACTTGGGGTTGAATTCTGGCTCTGCTACTTATTGTGTGAATTTAGGCAAGTCTCTTAACCTCTACAGGCCTCCGTTTCCTGATCTGCAAAATCATGGGAGTTTGGATATGCTGTCTAATTTCTCCTTCAGCTCTAAATTTATACTGGAAGGCCCTTCTGAATCTAACAGTCTATATGTTTTCTAAGGTAGCAAAGTGAAGAAAAACATAAGAAGAAACTGTGGTTGCTTAACTCTTAGTAAAGTGAAGGTTAAAGGAGATACAGATTTTTTTTTTTAATAAGCAAGATGTTGGCCCCTTGTTTATGGAAGACTGAAAAGGAATAAATAGGTTTAAATTAAACTAAGGTGTTTTTCCTCCTCAGCTCTTGACTACTAGGATGATAATTAAGCATTTAACTAGGTTACTAGATATGTCATCACTGAGTCTTCTACGAAAAGAACAGATGATCATCTTTCTTGGTTTAATTGGTAAAGTTCAAAGAACACTGGTTGGAGTCAAATGACCAGGGTTCGAGTTCTGAGTCTACTCCTTATTAGCTATGTAATATTAGACACACACAATTACAGAATCTCACTTCAAGTCAGAAGAGAAATTAGGTGTCAAAGAATTCCAAACTAAACCCAACTAATATCTTCTCTTCTACAACCCTGACAAATAATCAATCAGTTGGCTGGTCAATAATCATCTGGTCACTGCTTAAAATTTTCCAGTAAAAAATTCACTATTGCTCACATGGCAGCCCCTTCTACTTTTGGAGAGCTCTGACTGTGAAGAAGCTTCTCTTCACACAATACTGAAGATGGCCTTGCAGTAAGTTCCAGCAGCTGGTCTAGCTCTTCCCTTAGGGGCCAAGCAGAATAAGTTTAATGATCCTTCTACAGGGCAACCTTACAAATATTTGAAGAGAGTCTTCATATCCTCTCCAAGTCTTGTCTTCTCTAGGCAATATATCCTCAGTTACTTCAATCAATCATTGCCATAGTAATTTTATACAGTTATGAGTTGTACAGAATCCACACCTATCAGCATAATCTGACCATATCACTTACTTTCATGCTAAAAAATCTTCAGTGGCTCATTATTATCAACAGAACAAATGCAATTTCTTTAACTGAGTATTCAGGAACTTCTCCAGTATACTCTAAATTAACCCATGAGCCTTATTCTTATGACATTCCCTGCACCTGGCCCGCCACTCTTCATTCAGTCAAACTGGAGTACAAGCAATCTTATGATCTCATTCTGACTCTCCCGAATGCACGCTCTTCCACATTATGTCCATGGAGATTCTTTCCCTTCAAGGCCCAGTTCAGGTGTCACCTCTACTATGAGGTCTTCCCTGATAATTAGAGCACTCTGGTTGGATGTCCCCCTTCCTCTTACTGGTATTATGTATCACACTTACTTACTATACATGTAACCTCTAGTAATCTAATTTTTTGAAAGGAAGGATGATGTCACTTTCATCTATAGCCCAAGACCTAGCACAGACTCTCAAACAAAGTAGGTGCTTAACAAATATTTGCCAAATGAAGACTATAATATAATTTAAAATGCTTTAGGGATGGAATTAAAGCATTCTAATGAAAAATACCATAATAAAATAGGAGCAGTTACTATTGAAATGCTTTTTTATTTTTCCTACATTTACTACTTACTACTTCTATAATACATCTGCAGAAAAATGTTCACAACTGCACAACTGCAATGAATTCTTAATGGAGAGTGTTATTTATTCAATATAACCAGAGATACATATGTACCAAAGGAAGGAGTAGAGTATTCATTAATCCAACAAATATTTATGTGCAAATTTATATGTATAGGCACTTAATGCAATACAAAGAGACCAATACAAAGATACCAACTCCTGAGCAAGAATCTAATGACTTTAGAAGAACAGGTGGTGTTTTCATTAGTGTTGTTCATCACAAAGCAAGGGCTTCAGAAGAGAAAGGTAGATTTGGAAAGTGAATAGCTGATTAGGAAGATGGTATCTGAGATAAGGATTTGAGTTTCTAAAACTACAGCTCACATTACAGGAATAAAAGACTCCTGAACAGGGAGAGAATGCATCTAGCAAGGACTGGTAAGGATTTATTTTCTTGAGCTTTGTAAATCCATTCAAAAAGACTTTAAACTGAAAAGGAAGAGGGAAAGAGAGAAAGATGAGTACGCATATCCACTAATTAAGATATCACAAAGTAGCTATGATGGAAGAACAATAGAAGTAAAAATAACCAGAAATTAAAAAGGCAAGACAGGAACCAGCAATAAAAATCATGATCTTAAGAAGTCTATATTGAATTGCATAAAATAAGGGAAACAAGCAAGATAAACTAGAGATCCTAATGCAAGAAGGTAAATTTGATACCACTTATCAATGAGACTTGTAGGTACAGTACCTTGACTATAATATAGGCTTTTGGAAGGATATATTTTTATTCAAAAGAAACATAAGTAGCATAATAGGAATGGAAAACACCAGCATGTATTATCAAGAAATACTCATGTAAGGATATATAAAAACTAAAAAGAATCAACATATTTGTAGAGTTCAAAGGAGGCTGAAACATAAGAAGTATTATAATTGGAGTAAACTATACCCTCCCTGGACAGAAAGAGGTGGCAGATAAAGACAAACAGATCACAAGCCTGGTAAGAAAGCATGATTCAGTACTGATGAAAGACTTCAATTATCTGTTAGAGCTCTTGCTCTGATGAAAAGCAGAGCAGCTAAAAATTATTGGCTTCTCAATTATAACTTCATTCTTCAAAAGGCAGAGGTACCAATGAAGGAAAACTTCATTTCTGGACCTAATTCTTACCAACAAGGATAACTGACTGTCAGAGTAGAAATGATGTGAACCTTGGGGAAAGGGGAATAACTACTTCATCTTATCATCTATGCATGCCAGATTTCTGAAGAGTAGATTTTAAAGGGTTTAGAGAAAAGACAAAGTGGAAGCACAGAGTGTAGATAGCTATCTCAGGGAGTTTAGCAAAGAATAGAGCATAATAATTACTAGGGATGGTCAGATAAAGTGAAAGTTTTTTAAGGATAAGGGAGCCATGGGTATTTGCAGTCAGCAAGGAAGCAGCCAGTAGATAGGAAGAGACCAAAGATTGTAGAGAGAGTGGGAATGAGAGAAAGAACAATCTTCTGGAGAAGATGTGAGGGAATGGAATCAAGAATGCATTTTCACAAAATTTTCTTAGCAAAGAAAGAGCCATCTTTCCACGTGAGACAAGAATGAAGGAGGAGATAATGGAGGAAAAGTGTAAGTGATATGAGATGAGGAGGAAGAGAAAATAATTAAATTAACAACCTTATAAGGTGAATGGCCTTAATTTTTTCAGTAAAGCATGAATCAAGGTAGGAACGCTGAGGAGAAATAAAGAAGTTTAGAATAGCCCCTGTGGTAAGTGGGATCATGAAACAGAGGGGTGTAAAAGGATCTTTTACACACACGCACGCAAAAGCATATCCCTCCTTGTCTCTACTGTTATAGCCACAACCCTAGTTCAGGCCTCTAGCCTATTGAAGTAGCCTTCTAACTAGCTAAGTCTCCCCTCATTCCAGCTCATCCTCCATTCACCTACCAAGGTTATCTTTCTAAAAATGTAGGCCTGTCCAAAGGTTTGCAAAACACTTTACAAATATTTTCTCACTTGACCTTTACAACAACCCTTAGAGATAAGTGCTATTATTGTCCCCATTTTACTGAAACAACAATAAAAATTCTTGACTCTAGCACTTTATCCACTTCAACATCTGTAGGAGATTTAATGTTTTTCATATCCTGACCCCTTCTTAATCCTTACACCTCCTTGCAGTTCCTCAACCATCTCTCCACGCCTTTTACTTATTTTCTCTCATACTTGGAATGCTTTGTCTCCTTACTTCAGTTTCTTAGTTTCCTTGGCTTCCTTTAGACTCAGCACAAACCCTCTTCAGAAAGATGTTCCTTGTCCCTTCAACTAATTCCTTTCCCTTTCACATTACTTTCACACTTTGTTGTTACTGTTCAGTTATGTCTGTCTCTTCCTGACCCCATTTGGGGTTTTCTTGGCAAAGATGCTGGAATGGTTTGCTATTTCCTTCTCTAGCTCATTTTATAGATGAGGAAATTGAAGCAAACAGGGTTAAGTGACTTGCCCAGGGTCACACACCTAGTAGGTGTCTAAGGTCAGATTTGAACACAGAAAAATGAGTCTTCCTGACTTCAGGTCCAGTACTCTATCCACTGCACCACCTGCCCACTTTCATACTCTCTGTGTATATTCACACACACGTATATATGTATGTTTATATATGTATTTAGGTATGTCTATATCTATCTATACACATATCTATACATCTATACATAAAAATGTGTATGTATGCATATACTTAGATATTTATGTTTTGTCTCCCCCAGTACAATTCATGGTCTTTGACAGCAGGGATTGTTGCTGTTGTTTGTTTGTTTGTTTTTTTGTCTTTCTTTGTATCATTAGCACTAAGCTCCTAATAAATGCTTGTTAAATGACTGATTTCAGTGAGGGCCCAGTTGAGATTATGTTGTCCTTGTCATCATGGTTTCATTCAGCAGCACATGAGTTAAGAGCAAAGGAGGAGGATGGTAAGAGTAATCCAAAACTGGGGTTTGGCAAATCATGATCAGTGATGTGACAAGAGGACAAGAGATTCAAGTGTAGAGAATAACACAGAATTGAACTGATTTATTACAGGATTTTGATAGGGAAGAGAAGAGTGCAGTCAGAGTGTCAATAAGCCCTTATTAATTGCTGACTATATACCAGGTACTGTGCTAAGCAGCAGGAATACAAAAAGAGGCAAATGACAGTCCCTGCCCTCAAGGAACTCACAATCTAATGGGGCAAACAACAAGCAAACAAATATGTACAAACTATACACAGGATAAATAAGAAATCATTAACTGAGGGAAGGCACAAGAATTACAAGGGGTTGGGATAGGCTTCCTGTAGAAGATGGGATTTTAGATGGGACTAGAAGGAAGTCAGTAGGTGGAGATGAGGAGGGAAAACATTCCAGGCAGGGGGGATAGCCAGAGAAAATATCCACAGCTAAGACATAGAGGGTCTTGTTCACAGAACAGCAAAGAAGGCCAGTGTCACAGGATCAAAGAGTGTATGTGTGTGGTAGGGGAAGGGTTGGAGAGAGTGACATGTAAAAAGATTGATAAGGTAGAGGGGTAGGTCTTGAGTACAGATGTGATGGCCTAAAAAAAGAGGTGGAGGGACTAGATGGTATGGCAAGGACAAAGAACAAGTTAGGAGTTATAGGAGTCAAAGATAGAATGATAAAAGATTATGATAAACGTTCTGGAGTTCATGAACAAGACTGCGGAATACTTGCAGGTTATGGCCCAATCAAGGCATGTACTTGCTCCTGGCCCTAAATATCAAAGGGTGTAACAGAAGGAGCATATAGCCTTGGAAATGGTTCTAAGCGATACGATGACTTTCAGAGAAATTTGGGTTTCAATGAGCATTAGAAGATGGAAAAAATGTGAGAGGAAGGGGAGCTGGTTAATAATAGAGGAGGGTTCCAAAGGGCACAGTGGAAAGATAAGGTAGAGGAGGACAGGGCCTGGAGAGATTTAGGCTGAGGTGGACAGGACTGAGAACACAGGAAGAAACAAAGAAAAGGGGATTCTGCTCCAGGTCTGAATCACAGGTCTTTTTTTTTTTCTTTTTTTGGTTAGGCAATGGGGTTAAGTGACTTGCCCAGGGTCACACAGCTAGTAAGTGTTATGTGTCTGAGGCCAGATTTGAACTCAGGTCCTCCTGAATCCAAGGAAGGTGTTCTATCCACTGCACCACCTAGCTGCCCCTAAATCACAGGTCTTTAAGGAGCAGGATGGAAGCATTTTCTAGGCATAATATATGAGGCATAATACATGAGGAGCACCAATCAATCTGAAGGTTCTGGTTAAAACAGTATGTACCTGCTGACTCTGAGGCAGAGTCCCCAGCAGTTGATTACAATAGGGAAAGAGAAGAATGTATTAGTTGTTTAACATATCAACTGCCTTCATAAATATCAACAAGGGGAGGATGTGGGAAAAATGGGACACTAATGTACTGTTGGTGGAGTTGTGAACTGGTCCAATCATTCTGGAGAGCAATTTGGAACGATGCCCAAAGGTATATAAAATTGTGCATATCCCTTGATCCAGCAATACCACTGCTAGGTCTATATCCCAAAGACATTTAAAAAAAGAGAAAAGGACCTACCTGTACAAAAATATTTACAGCAACTCCTTTTGTGGTAGCTAAGAACTGGAAATTGAGGGGATGCCTTTCAATTGGAGAATGGCTAAATAAGCTATGGCACATAATTGTGATAGAATATTATTGTGCTATAAGAAATGACAAGCAGGATGATTTCAGAAAAACCTGGAAAGACTTACATGAACTGATGCAAAAAGAAGTGAGCAGAACCAGGAAAATGTCATACATAGTTATGGCAATATTGCACGATGAAGAACTGTGAATGACTTAGCTTTTCTCAGCAATACAATGATGAGAAAGCATGCTATTTGCCTCCAGAGAAAGAACTGATATCATCTGAATACAGACTAAAGCATGCTATTTATCACTTTATTTCATTCTTTTTCTTTGCGTCTTCCTGTACAAAATGACAATTATGGAAATGTTTTACATGATTGTGCATATATAACCTACATCTGACTGCTTACTGTCTCAGGGAGGGGGGAGGGGAAGGAAGGAGGGAGAGAAAGACAGAATTTGGAACTCAAAACTTTAAAAAAAAACACCTAAATGTTAAAAAATTGTTTTAACATGTAATTGGAGAAAAAATATATTTAAAAAATAAACGCTAAAAAGTCTTTCCATGTAATTGGAAAAAATAAAATACTGTTTTAAAAAAGAAAAACAAATAAATATCAGCAAACATTTCTTGAGCGTTTATTTTATGTAGAGGGCCATGCTTGGGATATTATAGAAACCAAAGAAGAGGTGTGAAAGACAGTTCCTGTCTTTGAAGAGTTTAGTATCTGGTTTGGAGGCTGGGAGCACAGTGGCCAGTGCCTGCTGCCTCCACTGTTGATCACTCTGCTGGTTCATATCACTCTACATGGCATGGGTAACCCTAGGCCAAATGTTATGATGAGTATTCCACTCTGGTGAGAAAACAGCCCCGAAAGAAAAGCAATTTAGGTTTGACACACTAAAAAGCATCCTAATGATTACAGCTATATAAAAGTAAAATGGGTTTTCCTTCACTAAATGTCTCCATGAAAAGGCTGTATAACTACTTGTTGAGTATGTTGTGGAGGCTTGTTCAGTGATGGGCTGAACTAGCAGGCTTCTGGGGTCCCTTCCTTATTAAATTCAATAATCAAAGCCCTTCATAATCCAGTCCCCTCTTGCCTTTCCAGTCTTCTTACACCTTGCTCCCTATCATGTAGTCTTTGATCCAGTGACACTGGTCTCCTGGCTGTTTCACAAACAAGACACTCCATCTCTCAGCTCCAGGCATTTTCTCTGGCTGTCCCCCATGCCTGCAACACTTTCCCTCCTCCACTCCAACTAGTGACCTCCCTGGCTTCCTTTAAGTCCCAACTAAAATCCCACCTTTTTTTTTTTTTTTTTTTGTTAAGCAATGGGGTTAAGTGACTTGCCCAGGGTCACACAGGGTCACACAGCTAGTGAGTGTTACGTGTCTGAGGCTGGATTTGAACTCAGGTCCTCCTGACTTCAGGGCTCTATCCACTGTACCACCTAGCTGCCCCAAAATCCCACTTTCTACAGGAAACCTTCTCCAACCCCTTTTAATTCTAGTGCCTTCCCTCAGTTACTTATTTATTATTTATCCTGTATATATTTATTTGCAGGTTGTCTCACTTATTATATCATAAGCTCCTTGCAGGCAGGGACTTTTTTTTTTAATTCCCAGAGCTTAGCACAGCACCTAGCATGTAGCAGGTGCTTAATAAATGTTTATTGATTGACTGATTAAACACATATGTCAGGTACTGTGCTACGTACTTTAGAAAGCGAAAAAAATGAAAATCTCTGCCCTAAGGGAACTTACTTTCTACTAGACTCAGACTGAACTTGGGTTATCAGACTCCTGATCTTTATGAGCTCTGTTAAAGTTCAGGACAATTCTTTTGATTATTTTAAATCTTAAGTGATTCTATCTTCACTATGAACCTCTTATAAAGAATATATGGCTCCTTGAATGATAAACTGTCAGAGTATATGAACAGGCAATTGTCAAAGGAAGAAATCTGAGCTATCAATAATTATATAAAAATGCTCTAAATCACTAAAAATTACAGAAATGTAATTTAAAACAACTCTGAGGCACCACCTCACATCTATCAGACTGGCAAAGTTGACAAAAACAGAAAATGACAAATGCCATAGGGACTGTGGGAAAATAGGAATGTTAATTACTTGTTGGTGGAACTGTGAACTATCCAACCATTCTGGAAAGCAATTTGGAATCATGCCCAAAAAGCTATTAAACTGCATATTCCATTTGACTAAATGATACTGCTAACAGATATGTATGCCAAAGAGATCAAAGAAAGGAGAAAAGGACTCACTGTAAAAACATTTATAGCAGTTCTTTTTGTGTCAGCAAAGAACTGGAAACTAGTGAATGCCCATCAGTTGGGGAATGGCTAAACAAGTCATGGTATGAATGTGAGTGGATAGTATTGTGCTATAAGAAATGATGATGGGAATGGTTTCAGAAAAACCTGAGTGAGTGAAGTAGAGTGAAGTGAACAGAACCAGGAGAACAATTTATACCGTATCAACAATACTGTAAACATAAACAACTTTGAATGGCTTAAGGAACTTGGATTAACACAATGACTAACCACAATTCCAAAGGACTCATGATGAAGTACACTAGCCACCTCCAGAGAGAAAAGTGCCGGACTCAGAATGGAGACTGAAGCATATTTTCTTTCTTTTTTGGGGGGAAAGGAGAGGAAGGGACATGGGTAATGTGGGAATTTGATCTGTTTCACAACATATTTGTAACAGGTTTTGTTTTTCTTGCATTCTCAATGGGTTGGGGAGGAGGAATGGGAAGGGGGGACTTTGGAACTGAAAATAAAACTGAATTTTAAAAATTACATTAAAGAGTTTACAAAATAAGAGCTCTACTCTACAAATAATATATGATTTTTGTTCTTATAGAGCTTGCAATCTTGTATACAAAGATGAGTTATTAGAATGATAGTCTATAAAAGGCCTATAAAGAGCTTTAAAATAGATGTGGGAGAAACTGCTTCCAGATGGGCCATGAGGGAAAGTGTCATGGAGGAAACAGCACTTGGGTTGAGCCTTGCAGGCCTATAGAAAGGTACAGATACAGTGGGAGGACAGGTTTGAGGAGGTGGGGTTAGGGGCAAGAAGGGCAAGTCAGGAATGGGGAACAGCATAAGAAAATATACAGATGTGGAAAAAAGTGATAGGGAAAAGAGAAGAAAGTACGGGAAATGTACCAGTGCAATGTGGTACAGTAAAAATTTTAACACTGAAACTGAATTTAGAAACCTAAGGTTTGGTCTTAGCTCTTCCACTTACTAAAGAGGTGGTGTGACATGAATATAGGACTTTGAGTCAGGAACCCCTAGAGTCACATCTCACTTCAGACTTATTAGCTGTATGAATGATTCTTTGCAACTCATTTTATTTCTGAGTCTCAGTTTCTTCATCTGTAAAGGGAATGGGCAATAATAACACCTAGTTCACAGGGTTGTTTGAGGAGCAAATGAAATAATGTACATAAAGTACTTGGCAAACCCTATATAAATGTGAACTGGAATTATTGGTCATATGACCATGGACAAGCCACTTTCCCTCCCACAGCCTCAGTTTCCTCACCTGTAAAATGCATTTGGATTCCCTCTCAGGACTGGGGTGTGTGTGTCGGGGGGAGGAGTGATCAGTAAACTAGAAGAAGGGATTATTATTTTTATTAGAGACAAAAAGAGGAAGTTTCCTTTTTGCCAGCTGCAGTGTCAAGATGCCCCTTCCATAGGGAGCAGTGAAGGAAGCAGTTCTTCAGTCCTGTGCAGAGCAGAGCCCTGAGGCACCGAGAGATAGTACTGAGTTCAGGTGCATTTATAATTGCAAAGCCACCACCCAGGGCTGAAGATCAGAAATAGCAGCCCTAATTCCCAGCGAAATCAAACAAGGCATGTGTGCTCCTACACTGCCATGGGAAAAAAAGAGGCAATGGGCCAGGAAGAAGTTTGTAAAGGGGCCTGAAAATGACATAGACTGCATTTTCCTCAGGTCAAGTTGATTTCGGAACTGTTCCAAACCAGAGAAATGCTCCTAGAAACATAGAGTTGGCAGGGCTCTCTGAGCTTATCTCATTCAGCCCCAAGGTGAAGCATGAATTTGACCTCCAACATCCCTGAAATGATGTAGTCCCAGCATAAACAGTTCAAAGAAGTTCATTACACTTCTGGACAGCTCTGAGGGCTCAGAAATTTTTCCTGACACTGAACAGCAATCTATCTCCCTGCACCTTCTACTACTGAATCTAGTCCTATTCTCTAGAGCCAAGGACAACTAACTACTTTAATCCCCTTTGCAGGTACACTGTATTTCTATAGCTTTAAGTACAAAGGTCTTTATCTCCAAATCTCCATCACACTAAACCTGGAGAACAGACTACGTTCTCATTCGCAAAATGGGGATAGTATTAATTACATTACCAACTTTATGATTCTTTGTGAGGATCAAATCAAGTGGTGTATGTGTAATGGGGGCAAACGTGAGCTTCCTCCTTGCCCCATGCACTGGACTTTGGGCCACATTTTGGTGGTCCACAGGTATTCTGACTTAACACTGAAGATCTTAGTGCTTTAGGATCATGCAGCAAACTAGAGGTGATCTCTTGGTCCCCACCTTCCCCATCTCACCTCCCTGATGATGGCTGCCAAAGAATGGAGGAAAACAAACTCCATCCTTCTCTTCAGAGGCTAAAATCCCTCAGGACTGAGCCCAGTCCAGGTTTGGAGACCCAGAGCTAAGGACCCCTTGATGGAAAAGGGACCTCTAGGGTCCAGCAGCAGTTCTGTGTTACATAAAGAAAACCTCTTAGTGATTAAAAACTGCTAGAAAAACATGCCATGCTTTCATACTAAAGCAATCTGTGAGCTCACTGTTAAAGTCATTCCCTCTATTGATACAAACAGCAATTCTGCTTTTTTAGTGAGTTGCCATAGCTGGAAAAAAAAACTATTACTTAGTGGTCAACCTACTGAGGGATGAGACTGTCTGCTCCCAGCTAAGCTGGTCCTCTGATGACCTTTATAATTTAGTAGCACCTTCTGGAACTCTTGTCCCATTGGCAGAGCCTTTGAGAATTCAGGATCTGAGTCCAAAAATACACTATAAAGACCTATTAAAATATGTTCATGAGGCATCATAGGAGGACTTTAGTGTATAAAGTTCTATGATCAAAGGAGATTTTATATACATACATAAATAATATATGTTAATAGGTATTATTAATTTGGTGCTTTGCAAACTTTACAGTATGGTAGAAATGCTTTAATAATAATTATTATTATTAATTCAAAGTGCTAAAAGAGCTCATGAGAGAGAAAAAGGTCAGTATGGGCTTGAGTGGTGGGAGGATCAGGGAAAGATTAATGAAATAGAAGGCATCTGAACTATGCCTTAAAGGATGGGACCACCCATATGCATATTTATTATACAACTGTTGGCCTAGTTCCAAATACGGATCTTTCACCCTCATCGACACAAAGATGGTCTTATTTACCAGCCCCAGATAAGATAAAGTAGTGGTATTTACGGAAATGAGTAACTAGGATGAGAACCTTGCCATAAGATTGCATGACATAGTTGAAAAAGGAGTTAGGAAGGGGCAGCTAGGTGGCGCAGTGGATAGAGCACTGGCCCTGAAGTCAGGAGGACCTGAGTTCAAATCCAGCCTCAGACCAAACACTTGACACTTACTAGTTGTGTGACCCTGGGCAAGTCACTTAACCCTAATTGCTTTAAAAGAAAAAAAAAGAAAGAAAAAGGAGTTAAGGGATTTGTCTTGGCCCTGGTTTCGTGACAATGAAACCTCTCTGTTCTTCAGTTTTCTTATCTGTAAAATAAAGGAGTTGAACTAGTTGATCCCTAAGGGTCCTTCTAGCTCTGATATTACATATTCTAAAATCACTTCCATCTCTGCCATTTTATGATAACTGATGCAGCTATTTTCACTGGGCAGTGTGGTAGGTGTCAATGACCTGCCAGTCAGGCAGTGAAATATTTACTGTGTACCCACAGAGAACATAGCTCAGTTCTGCAAATTATTTTTTAAAAATCATTAAACCCACAGCATTGCTGTGACACTCTCACAAAATCTGCCTTGGTCCTTCTCAAAACTGACCAAAGGCATTTTATTCTTCTTGGCTATCAGCATATCCTTCCAGAATTTCCCATATTTGAAAAGAATAGAAAGATCTGTCTGCAGCAAATAGTACTGAGATCTCCTGCAGAGATTCCAATGAAAATAAAATGGGCAGAACATATTCAATTTCACTGTGCTGCTGCCAACATCAAGTCTAGGGCAGGAACTTAGAATCACAGCTGACATATGTAGCTCTGTAGATTTGTAAAGTGCCTTCATATCTGTGATCTAATCTGATCTTCCTAATAGCTCTGTGAGGTAGATGATGCAAGTGTTATTGCAGCTGAGGCTCAGAGATGAGGGACTTAGCCACACGGCTAACAATTGTCAGAGACAGCACTGAAACCTGGGTCCTCAGATTTCAAGATGGGTCTTCCTGTTTCCTTGGACTTACACGAAGTTCAGGTGAGACTCTAAAGGGAGAAAGCATGGCCTATCCAAAAAAGCTGAGAATTATACAAAGAGCACTGGGTCCATGTCCTGGCTCCATTAACTCCTTTTTGGGTGACAAGTAGTTGTGCTTTCCAAGCCTCAATTTCCTTATCTGTAAAATCATGATAATAATACCTGTTTCTCAAGGCTGTTATGAGGAAAGCGCTATGCAAATGTAAAGGGCTACAGAAGTGTGAATTATTATTGTTATTATTTAGAGAAGCAGCAAGGTGTGGTGGAAAGAACCCTGGACTTGGAATCAGAAGTCTTGATCTCAAATCCCAGCAGCTCTACCAGGTACTAACCATGTAACCCTGGGCAAGCCATCTGAGTCTCAGTTTTCTCATGTATAAAATAGGAATAACACACTCCTGACACCTCAGCAAGCTGCTGTGAAACATATGTTCTAGAAATGTGAACTGTCATTATTTTTATCATCGTTATAAGCACAGGGGTTAGCAGAGGCATTATTACGTTTACTACAAAAGAGTTCACCAAGTCTTCTTAACTAGGGGATGATGACTGAGGCGTCAAAGCTCACCCTGACATTTGACAATGGTCTCTCACCAGCTGACTCTAGCAGACTTCCTGGAGCAGACCCCTGCTTCTAACTCTCAGCTTCCTTTGTTGAGGGAGGCAGCACCAACAGTCAAAAGGATGCGCAGCATTTAGAGCCAGAGGACCCAGGTTTGAACATGGTGCTGCCCTTTCCTACCTTTGTGACCTCTCTGGGTCTCAGTCTCCTCATCTGTTAAATGAGGGGGGCTAAACTAGATCTCTTTTAAGGTTCCTTCCAGTCTTAAATCCATGATCCTACTCTCTCTCCTACATGACTCTGGGACTTCTTAAGACCTTTGGCTGATCCTGGGGCCTAGTCCAAAGGGATCTGCAGGGCATCCTCTTGGTCACTGCTGAGGGGGACTCAGAGAAGCCTCTCTGTCTGGGTGTTTCCTCTACTTTTCTCTCCCTGCTGCTGGCTTCCTGTTTCCTCCTGGGCAGTTTTAAAACATGATAATCAGCACTGTGTCTCTGGGCCCCTTCCCCTCCTCAATCTTTTTCCTCTTCCTCCAAACGTCTCTTCTACTATCCTCCTTACATAGAGGATGACGTGCCCTCACAGGTTATAGGCCACAGGTGGGAAGTGGCAGAGCTGGATTCAAACTCAGTCGCTGACACTCCAGAGCCATCTGTATTTTGACCAAGCCACATTGCCTCTTCACTCTCCACATTCTTCTGTGACAACATATCACTAGAAAGAGTCCTTTCTCTACCACTTTCTATTTGACATTTTGGAACTCAGTTTCTTCATCTGTAAAATGAGAAGATTGGACTATATCAGGGCGTTTTCTTTGGACTCCTCTAGTTCTCTGGAGAAGCCTAAGGACCCTTTCTCAGAATTATGCTTTTAAATGCATAAACAAAATTCATAGGAAAAGGAAACAAGTTATACTGAAATACAATTATTAAAATACTAAATAAATTCATAGATTCCCAAGATAAGAACTCCTGAACAAGATAACAATAATGGTTCATACTCCTAAAGTATGAACAATTTACAATTTACAATTTAAATATTTTCCTCAAAAGAAGAACTGCAAATGACTAATAATTGACAAATTGCAAATGACTAATAAAGTATGAACAATTTACAATTTAAAAAGTACTTTCCTCAAAAGAAGAATTGCAAATGACTAATAATTATATGAAAAACTGTTCCAAATCACTAATAATAAGAGAAACACAAATCAAAACAACTCTTACGTTTTACCTCATATCCAGCAAAATGGCAAAGATGAAAAAAGAAGAAAATAGCCAACATTCAAAGGGTAGTGGAAAGGCAAGCACATTTATACACTGGTGGAGCTAAGAACTGATCTAACCATTCTGGAAAGTAATTTGGAATTATGCTGAGAAAATGCTTTTCTCACAGCTACCTGATGAGACTGACAGGACAGAAAATATCAGCAGCATTTTATGAATGAGGAAGCTTAAAGACATCAAATGACTTGCCTTTTATCATATAGTTAGTAAGTGACAGAATTAGATCTTAAACCCACATTTCCTGATTCCAAGTCCAGTGTGCTTTCTGTTATACCTTGCTGCTTCTCATATACTGTATAGAATGCTATTGTAAACACAACACTAGAAGTGAATTTAGGAAGAACCTGGATTCAAATTCCACCTCTGACACTAACTTTGTGACCAGAGGAAAGTCATTTAATCTCTGGGTCTCAGTTTCCTCATGTGTAAAATGGGAAAAATACCTGTATTATTTATTTTCATTGTTCTGTGTCATCCATATTCAAATCGGATGCCAAGAATTACTGATTATACCTCCACAGCATCCTTGCATTCAATCCCCTTCTATCTACTCACATGGTCACCATTCTAGTTCAGGTCCTCATTACCTCTTACTTGGACTATTGCAATAATTTTCTAATTTGTCCCCCTGCTTCAAGTTTCTCATCTTTCCAATCAATTCCTCACAAAGCAGCCAAGGTGGTATTCCTAATGCACAGGTCTGATTGTGTCACTCCATACCTCAAGAAGCTCCAGGGGTTCATAAGTACGTTTGGGATCCAATATAGACCCTCTTGTTTTGCATTTAAAGTCCTTCATCTCGCTCCAGGCTACCCTTGCAGGCTTATTACCCATCACTCTTCTTCAGTACTCTACCTTCCAGTCAAGCTGGGTCATGTGTTGCTCCATTTCCAGTCTTTAGATCTTTTTACAAGCTGGCCTCCAGGCTGGGAATACACTTCCTCTTCTCTGACACCTCAGAAATTAGTTTTCTTTAAAACTTCAAAGTTCAGTTCAAATGTCACCTCCCCCATGAAGCTCCTCCAGATTCCTCCTTCCCCTCAATGAGCTCCTGCCCTTGTCAGTATTTAGTATTTACCCCAGATATACTTTTTATTTACTTTTAAGTGTGTATGCATTTGCCCTGATAAAAAGTAACACCTTAAAACCAGGGGTAATACATTTTTGTCTTTGTATCCCAGTCCTAGGATGGTGCCTAGAATACAGTAGGTACTTAACAGAGGCATGTGAATTGTTTTCATCAAACAATCTAATCTGCTCTCACTCTTGTTCTCCTATCTCTCACAAGGTTGTTAAGAGGATCACAAATGGCCCAATATAAGCTCTCGTGAATGTCTATTGTTATAAGAAGCAGCCTTAGTGTAGTGGAAAGGGGTTCAAGCCCACCTCTGACAGACTGACTGTGTGCTAGGAGGACACTGGGCAAGCCACCTAACAATTCTAAAACCATAAGGTACAAAGAAGGTGCCAGTGCACATGGGTAGAGGGAATTTCTCCATCTGGAAGCTCCCTCATACACTCACATGTATCTGTTCTCTAATCACTAAGAGTTCCTTTCCAATCATGTAAATCACAGCCCATTCACACTGGGCCATTCTATGTGATTCTTATCTGTGCTTTCCAAAAGGTTTGCAACAGGAGACTTCTAGAAGTACTAGGGGTACTTCTCCCAGCTTCAGAGGATACCAGCAGAGCACTCTGGCTTCCCATCTTTCTTTTTTCTTTCTTGTCAGATGATTGGCCCATCCTGTCACAACATCCCTCCTTTATGCAGTTGGCACCTAATCTTTCTTCTAGATCTTTAATGATTGTGTATTACATACTGCTCATACCAACCACGTGGCTTTCCGCTGCCTTCCCCGTGTGATACTCTTTAGGCATTTGGGGATGTTCTACTTTCTGCTGCCATGGAGCAATACCCATAACGTGTTATTACTACCAAAGAAAAAAAAGGGCATCGTTTTCCATAAAAAGCTTGGGGTCAATAGAACGCTTTGCAATTTCCCAAAAACAATCAGCCCAGCTCAGGGTCCATCTATACTGACTGTCCCAAATATACACACTATTGGACAAGCACTATAAATATGTTGAAATCTGGGCAACAGAAATTTTTATCCACTTGGGCTTTCCTGTGTGGATGGATGGGTCAAATTCCTTTGAATGATTATAGATTTTTTCTAGAAGGCTCAGCAGTGGCCTAGATCTTCATGCAATGAACACACTGTCATTCACATAGGAGTATCTGGAAGACCTCACCAGTCACAGAGAATCCCTCCTCAACCTGGACACTGCACTAGATCCCCTTGATCACAGCGACAAATAAACTTTGGCAAACATACAACTCCCTATTTTATGCCTTGCTTGATGCTTATTATCAGAGGGACACAAAACAGTATAATTTCTTCCTAGGAATCCTGTGTGGATGGGATACACCCTGCTGTAAAGGAGCTCATAAAACGGTGTTCTGTTCTAGTCAATCAAATGCTTTTTCCTAATCAACAAACAATATGCACAACAGTATCTTAATGTTTTCTACCTCTTTCAGTTAATTGTGAGTTGGTAAAGATGTAGCCCATTGCTAAATATCAGTTTCAAAAGCCTCCATTTGCAGAAAAGGAGTGCAAAAAATACCGTGCAAAAGCCCACTAATACTCTCATCAAGGACGCCAGAGTGAGATAACTGCCAAAGATTCATGAATAGATGACTTTCATAAAGATTTTTGGATAGGTGGGAGAGTAGGCATATAGGTCAGTGGGTACTGTTGCTCTCTTCGTAATTTTGGGGGGGAATTAATAAGGCCCAAGATTTTTTCCTGTATGTTTAGTACCTCCACCTCTTTAAGGTACCCTATTTATTGGTCCCCCAATGCCTTCACATTGCATCACCTCCAGCATGGATCTCCTCTATATTTAACTTGATCCAAGCTAGCTACTTTTCTTGTCTTTGCTCTCTTTGGCACTATTTCTACTTCCTCTGTAAGGTCCTCAGGGATTTTGATGTTAGGGTCCAAATGTAGTAATTACATTATCTTTGATGGAAACAAAAGTTCATTAAAATGATTTTGGCAAATCTTTTCCCTTTTTCTTCTGTTTGTAGTTGTCCTTCCATTTTCATTCTTGAGTGCCCATAGGATGACTTTGCTTAATTGGATATTTTGCCAAGGTTTCTTTAAACTGGTTTTGCCCACTCTTTCTGCTTTATAAGACAATGTTGCTCATCATTGTCCATCACCCTTCTTCATAAGATAACACAGACGAGGTTATATTCTAACTCAATATTGCCTTGAGCAACTATCGCTCTTTGTCTGGCAAGTAAGTCAGATGTTTGCTGACTAAGGCGCATTCTGGGATCTTTTGTTCTCCTTGCTGTGGCAATTAACTTACAGTGGCTAAACTTCTGGATGAAATTATTAGTGCATGTCAATGTCATTTCTGTGGCTCATTTCCCATTTTTGATTTTCAATTGCTTGTTTACATAATTCAGGGTTAAATCATTTTAACTGTATGCCATGTGTGTTTTCACTATTAATTCTCTCTTCTGGTCTTTATACAAATTCTGACCTTAGCTCTGCTGAGTTGGTCTAATTGTATACAGATAGCTGACTCACAGATAACTGCCATGTAAACAAGGCACATTTTTCCTGTGCCTTAAAATACAATGTACTTCATCCTCTGTGGCATTATTCAGTGCTTTCTATGTGTATTGCCTACCCACAGCTTTCTCAAATAAAATATCCATGAAATAGAAGCCTGAGGTTTCTGGGTAATCTTCAAGTCTCTGACTTCTCTTTTTTTTTTCCTGAACATTATTTTCCCATTTTTTTCACTGACATCATCAAATATCACAGTGTATTTTGATTTGATTTGGAGGGTCTTATTGAGTTGTTTGTGGAACTTCTCTATGATTTCTTCCTTAGCAACTGATGTGAGTGCAGAAGCTGCTATGATTTCCATAGGTCTTTTTGCAAATACTTATCATTAGCAGTATATTAATACTGAATGCCAAGTGACCCATGAAATAATATTTCTTATAGTTTGACATATGATAAAACCCAGTCTACCAGCTCCTTTCTTTGCCTCCCCAAGAACCTATAAGCCATCCTAAATGGATCTAACTATAACGTTCTTCTTTCTTCTGTTTTCATTTATAGCAGGAATGTCAAGCTAGATATGATAGCTCCTCCAAAAATTTGTCAACTTGTTGGTCACTGGACCATATTTAGAGGGTCCACAGTCAAATTAAAATTTGTTGAAGGTCTAAAAAAAGTGTGATGCTTAGCACCCTTTGCTCCCATTCCTGCAGAAGGGGGAACTACACAGGACTGGGGGCCATTTGAAAATTTTTCCTTGTTTCTTCGGTTGCTATGGCTAAAAAAAAATTTAACACTAGGAAGACAGACTCTTGGTGAAGTATCCCTCTGTATTTACATAGTTTGGTCCTTAGAAAAGAGATCTGAACTGTCACTGGGGGCACAAAGATTTCCCAGAATGATAGAACTGATCAGAGTGTGTACTCATTTCGAACCTTCAAGAACCCAGGTCACCTCTGCAATAAGATAACGCATTGGAGTAGGACTTGGTAGGGGAGCAGTTCTCTTCACCAATGAAATTACAAGACTTATTTCTTTCCCAATGATGATGATGATGATGATGATGATGATGATGATGATGATGATGATATCATCATCATTATTGTTAACCAGATAATCTTTAAATTCCCTTCCAGCTCTGTGGTTTTATATCTATGGAATACTCGAATAAAAT
This sequence comes from Vombatus ursinus, assembly GCF_900497805.2. Taxonomy (NCBI): domain Eukaryota; kingdom Metazoa; phylum Chordata; class Mammalia; order Diprotodontia; family Vombatidae; genus Vombatus; species Vombatus ursinus. The sequence goes on from NW_020945437.1 coordinate 19,908,176, forward strand.
AGATTTGCTAGGACTAGAAGCTTTCTTGTAGTATAGAAAACATAACAGGATCATTTGTTAAAAATCTAAGTATCAAAACCTGTACAACCTGACAGCCAACACCAGTTTTACATGTAACCTGGCTCCTGCAATCTTGTTTTCTAGGACTGAAAAATCAAATCATAGATCTGAAATGGCAAATGTAATATAAAAATAAATGAGAACATTCAGGAATGTCAGCTACACACAGATCATAGAAATGTGACAATGGCTTCATAGTTAAATCTGCTGCCAATATATGAAGGAGGAAAACAGTGGCACAGGGACAAGTGATCTAACTAAAGAATGAAGGGATTGTGATGTTCATTCATAACATATCAGACAAGAGGCAACGGCTGCATAAGAAACCACTTAAAAAGGCTTACAACGAGTTTCAGATCACAAAGAGTTCATCAGAATATTAAGAAAGCAGCAACTGAGGTAGCAACATGTGCTTAGCCAACCGGGTCTATAATCTAGCAACTTACCTCACTCTAGTTACACCTTTCTATTTTTTTGTCTCTGTTGATAACTTCTCTTCTATTTCTACCACCTATTTCCATATGTATGGGAAAATACTAAACATGGAGTCAAGAAACCAGTCTTCAAATCCTGTATTTTATGTTTATTTACTGTGAGACCATGAACCAGTTACTTATTCACTGAACCTCAGTTTCCTCATTTGTAAAATGAGGATATGAGGATAATGAAAACAACTACCTCCCAGGGTTGTTGTGAGGATAAAATAATATTTGTAAAAGGTTTTGTAAACCTGTATAAGCGTGAGCTGCTATTATTATTATAATTACTATTATTATCCACGTATTCTCCATTCTAGTAAAATTGGCTTATGACCTGTTTCCCACACCCAACATTCCATCCCCCATGTCTGGGCTTCTATAAGTGTTGCCCAATGCCTGACATATACTCCCTCCTCAACTCTGTCAAAGCAACGCTGAAGTGCCAATTCCTACACAAGGGTCCCTTCTGAAAATGCTTTGTACTACTTTGTGTTCTTACTTACTCTATGCACATGCCGAATCCCCACCCCCTAAACCCCAGTAGAATGCAAGGTCCTTGATGACAGGAAGGGTTCCCTTTTTCACTCTGTATGCTCAGTGTAATGGGAGCTTAATAAATATTGGATTGTACTGAACTCAATCACACACCTTTCTCCCTGAACTTCAGTGCTGGGAAGGGCTGTCACTGACAAACTTATCAGAAAATGAGAGATGCGCTTACCTACTAGGGAAATAATACTAGCTGTCTTGTTGACATCCTAGTGTCCCTCTTCCTGTACCCCTCTTCACAGTGTATATAGTTTCTATTTTGTACCATTATGCATCTTTTTGCATGTGTCAAGTCTTTCAAAGTAGACTTTGAACTCCTTAAAGTTAGGAGTCACATCTTACCCAACAAATCAATTCAATAGAAATGTATTAATTGCATGCTATATGAAAGCTTCTATACACGACTAAGGTTACAAAGATGAGTAGTAATTCAATTCCACAAACACTGATCAAACTCCTACTATGTGCAACATGATTTCTTAGTCACTGGTGGAGACAAAGGTTTAGTTAAAACATGTAAAACAGACATATATAAGGTGCAATGGTACATTATGAAGTCTATTAGGATTGTAAATTGCTATGTGAGGCCAGAAGGACAAAAGTTATATTGCTCTTTTCCATAGCAATTTATATTTTAATGCTAATTGATTTAATTAATACATACTAGCTATTATTTTACAAAGCCTATGAAACAAGGAATGCTCATATTTTTCTCCCTGTTTTACAGAAGAGGACATGGAAGCTCAGAAAGGTGCAGTGGCTTGCCTATGGTCCCTTCATAGTCCAAGTTCCCTCTTATGAACAAGACCCAATTCTGTCTTCAAAGAGCTTAAAAAGTAATAGGAAGTGTAAGGCATATATGTAAATTACTATCGTGCAAAGGAGGTACAATTAAAGGAGAGGGAGAGATCACTCCTTAAAGGGCAATCAGAGAACACTTCCTGAAGGAGATGACTGCAGGCTGGTTGTTAAAGGATCCAACAGATGTAGAGAAAAGTATGGGTGAGCATTTCAGGTATAAGGATAATATGAACAAATACGTAGAGACAGGACAGGGCAGTACAACTTCAGGAACACTGAGTAGTTAAGTTTGGAAAATGGTAGAGGATGGAGCCAAATCCTGGAGAGCTCTGACTCCTAGGTTAAGAATTTTAGACTCTTCTCAAAAGTATTCTACCTCACTGCTTTCCTATAATCCATATAAGTTGTAGGTGCTCAGTTAAATAATTTTAATGACAATGATACAGAGTAAATTCTTCCCCCAGTCAATCAAAAAGTATTAAGTAATTAGTCTGAGCCTGGAACTGCTCTAAGTAAGCAGTGAGGGTACAAAGAAATGCAAAAATAGTCCTGGCCCTCAAGGAATTTATAATCCAGGATAGAGACAACACATAAGTAATCAGTTGTATGCATTAGAAGGATACAAAATATAGGTGCATATATGAGGGAGGTAGAGATTTTCAGGAATGGGGAACAGCCACAGAAAAGGCTGATGAAAGAGGTGGAGTGTTGTGCTTAAGGAGCAGAAAGTAGGACACAGCTGGATTACAGAATGCATAAGGGAAACAAATGTTAGAAGACCGGAGAGAGAGGTAGGAAGGGGCCACGTTATGAAAGGCTTTAAATGCAAATAGAAAGCTTCATATTTTGTGCTAGTGACATGGTCATGCCTGCACTTCAGAAAAATCGCTTTGGCAGCTGAGTGGAGGAGAGATTGAAGTAGGGAGAGACTTGATGCAGGAAGACCAACGAGAAGGCTATTGTAATAGTGCAGGCAAGAGGTGATGAAGGCCTGCACCAGGGTGGTGACTGTGTGAGCAGAGAAAAGGAGGTGTATATAAGAGACGTTAGGAAGGTAGAAAAAACAAGTTTTAGCAAAAAATGGGACAAGTAGGGTAAGAATGAAGAGTGAAGTATGACAACGAGGTTGCAAACCTGAGTCTAATGAGAGGATGATAGTTCATCTGACAGCAATGATGGAGTTATGTAGTTTTGGGAATAAAGATGAGTTCTGTTTGGGACACATTGAGTTTGAGATGCCTATGGGACACAGACACCTTGTTAATGATGTTCGGAAGGTGGTAGTGATTCGGGTCTGAAGCTCAGGAGACAGACTAAGGCTGGATATATAGATCTGGATATATTACCTACATACAGATGATAAGTGAACCCACAGCAGCTGACGAGATCACTAAGCAATACAGAAGGAGAAGAAAAAAGGGCCAAGAATACAGCCTTGGGGGCCTGCTCAAAGTTCATATTATGTGGATGAAGATCTAGCAAAGAACACGATCAGACAACAATATATTTTTTAGTGAGAAACTTCAGTGGCAAAAAAAAAAATAACAGAGAAAGTTGGAGCAGTGATTAAAATAAGTTAAATTTTCTATAACACTTTAATTTACCAAGTACTGTTAATGTTATTATGAAATAGATAGTAATAGTATTACACCCATTTTACACTTGGGAAAATAAAGGATCATTCTGGTTAGATAACTTAGTCAAGGTCAAATAACTAATTAGTGACAGATTTTAATTTTAATTCATGTCATCTGACTTCAAGTCTGTTATAACAAGTTGACCATTGTATATTAGAATGCCAGAGAAGGAGAGCTAGAGTACAAAAATACTACTAGTATTAAGGTATCTCTAGCACCACAGGTCACTTGATAGAATAAGGGTTTAGATTTACAGAATCAGAGACCTTAGAAATCAACCTCCTCTTGTTACAGACAAGGAAAATGAGACCCAGAGGAGAGGAGAGACAGTTGGTCCACAGGAACACAGAAAAACTCATGGATTAGAACCAAAGTCTGCTTCCCAATTCAATGTTCTTTTTTACTACATTATAACGAAGTCATCTCTTCTAATCAACTCATTCCCCCAACTATGGACTCTAAAAAATTAAATAAGGTATAATGACTTTCAGGTTTGCTTCTTATTTAGAGACAGGTGTGATTCATGACTCCTTTATCTTCCCCTCCCCACCCCCCCACCCTCAATATCTCTGCATTTTCTGGTTGATAGCTGGAATTCTCTTAATACCTGATTCCATGATTAAAGGCTTAAAATTTACCACTTAGCCAAAATAACACATTAGATAAACTTCATTTCACGTGTAATCACTAAATTAGCAGGTATTAATAGCTTATTAGGCTTTTTCCCTTGCTACTGCTTTTGAAGGGGTTAGGGGATTCAAGAGTGAAAGCGGAGAGGTACATAATGAAAGATATCAGGTAATGTTAGATAAACCTTATTTCCTTTTGACAAGTTTACTAAACTGATAGATCAGGGAAATGCTATAGAGTTTAACCTAAATTTTAACGAGGTATTTGTTATTCTTGTGGAAAATCATGTTATTCTTGTGAAAAATATGGCAAGATGTTGGCTAGACGATAGTACATTTAGGTGGATTTGGAACTGGATGAATAGCCAGACCCAACAAATAGTTAATGGTTCAATGTGAATTGAACTCTCCAGGGAGCTCTCCAATGGCATGTCCCAGGAATGAGTGCTTGTCTTTCTACTATTATTAACATTTTAATCAATAAACTGGATAAAGATATAGGTGACATGATTAAAATCTGCAGGTGACAATTAATGGGACTCAAACACAAAAATAAAACAATTTCTACTCTCAATCAAGGGAAGACAATATGTGCACCCACACTGCACCCAGAATAAATAAATTTTTAAAAATACAACAGAGTTAAATGCAAGGTAGTTAGGGAAGGAGGATATAAACAGGGAGATCAGGAAAGTCTTCCTGAAGGATGCTATTTGAGTTTCTTCTTGAAGGAAATGAGATTCTATGAGGCCCAGGTGAAAAGGGGGTACCTTCTAGGCATAGGGGACAGTTAATGCCAAAGCCACAAAGAATGGAGGTGGAATACCCTGAGTGAGAAACATAGAGAAGGTCAACTTGACAGGGTAATACAGTGCAGCAAGAAGAGTAATATTTAATGAGGCTGCAAAAAGAGATTAGGGCCAGGTTGTGAAGGGCTTCAAAGGTCTTTGGAGTTTACTGAGTAGGAAACACAGAACTGAAAAGTACAGTTACTCATTGGACAACAGTTAGAATACAAAAAGATCCTAACAGGTTAGAACACTTGGCCAAATCTAATACAATGAAATTAATTTAATAGAGATGAACATAAAGTCTTACACTTGGGTTCAAAAAAATTGATTTCACAAATACATAATGGAGAGTCATGGTTAGACAGCCATCTATAAAAGATGTAGGGATTTCAGTAGACTGAAAGCTAAGTATGAATCAATAATGTGACACGGCAGTCAAAAAAGCTAATGTGATCATGGGATGGCACTGAAAGGCACAACTTTCAGATATAAAAAGGTGTTAGTTGCACAGTAGCTCACTCTTATCAAACAACACTGACTGCACTGTGTTTGATTCTGAGCCTTACATTTTGAGGGGCATCTAGAAAGGAAGGTAGCCAGTAAACTGAAGGGCTTTAAGTTCCTGCCATATAAGGATCAATTAAAGGAGCTAGGGAAGTTTAGCTTGGAGAAGAAAAGGCTTAGGGGGCACATGACAGCTGTCTTCAGGTATCAGAAGCCCTATCATGTGGAAGAAGGTTTAGAGTCGTATGACCACAGGATTGATTGTACAGAGTTGGACAGGACCTCCGAGGATGCCTAGTCCAAATTTTACAGATAAGCAAACTAGCTTATTCTGCCTGGCCCCAGAGACTAAGACTAGAAGCAATGTTAAGAAGTTGAAGAAAGGTAAATTTAACGTCATATAAGGCAAAAATTCCGAACAATTAGAATTATCCAAAAACCTGATATTCCCCTTTTAGGTCTAAATCTACATCTTATGTTTCTGTAGTTTAAAAGTTGACAAACTAAGATGAAAACAAATTCTCACTGACATGTTATCTATGAAACAGGTCCAGAGCATGAAAATGTGATGTCTGAAGCAGGAATAAATGTCTGAACATATATGCACCAAGTGGTATAGCATCCAAATTCTTAAAGAAGTTAAGGGAGATACAGGAAGAAATAGACAGCAAAACTATACTAGTGGGGGACTTCAACCTCCCCCTCTCAGAACTAGATAAATCTAACCACAAAATAAACAAGAAAGAAGTTAAAGAGATGAACAGAATCTTAGAAAAGTTAAATATGGTTGACCTCTGGAGAAAACTGAATGGGGACAAAAAGGAATATACCTTTTTCTCGACCTACACAAAATTGACCATATGTACTATGGCATAAAAACCAATGCAGAAAGGCAGAAGTATTAAATGCATCCTTTTCAGATCATGATGAAATAAAAAGTATATGTAATAAAGGGCCATGAAAAGATAGACAAAAAAATTAATTGAAAACTAAATAATCTAATCCTAAAGAATGGGTGGGTCAAACAACAAATCACAGAAACAATCAATAACTTCATCCAAAAGAATGACAATAAGGAGACAACATACCAAACTTATGGGATTCAGTGAAAGCGGTCCTTAGGGGAAGCTTTATATCTCTAAATGCTTACATGAATAAAATAGAGAAAGAAGAGATCAATGAATTGGGCATGCAACCAAAAAAGCTAGAAAAAGAACAAATTAAAAATTACCAATTAAATACCAAATTAGAAATTCTGAAAACCAAAGGAGAAATTAATGAAACTGAAATTAAGAAAACTATCGAACTAATAAATAAAACTAAGAAAAAAACTTATATGAATAAAACAAAAAAAAAAACAAAAAAAACCCAACAACAACAATAAAACAGATAAACCTTTGGTTAATTTGATTTTTTTAAAAAAGCAAGAAGAAAGCCAAATTACCAGCATCAAAAATGAAAAGGGTGAATTCACCACCAATGAAGAAGAAATCAAAACAATAATTAGGAGCTATTTTGCCCAACTGTATGCCATTAAATTTGACAATCTTAGTGAAATGGATGAATAGTTACAAAAATATAAATTGCCCAGATTAACAGAAGAGGAAATAAAATACTCAACTTCATTTCAGAAAAAGAAATTGAACAAGCCATCAATGAACTCCCTAAGTAAAAATCTCCAAGGCCAGACGGATTTACAAGTGAATTCTATCAAACATTTAAAGAACAACTAATTCCAATACTATATAAACTATTTGGGAAAATAGGTGACGAATGAGTCCTAGCCTACATAATCTTATTGGGGGAAAATAGCTGCTGAGTATTCCTAAGCTAGGACCACAAATAGAAATGCTCATAAATTATAGTTTTATTTCAAAAAGAAACAAAGAGGAAGGTGAAAGAAAGTGATTTTTTTTTTCTTGTAGAGATCTGCTTATTTTATGTTAACAAAGAGGAAGGCATCTCTGACATTTTGGCTTGTTTGCCTAGAGTTTAAAATTTCCGTCATTGCCTGGAACATGAGGAGTTTCATCAGACCAAGTTATGGGGTATTAAGTAGAAGAGGAAATATGTAAAATTGTTCATGCTTTTTAATAATTGCAGAGAAGTCATCAATAAGGATTTCATGCATGTCTGTGCATGGTGTAGAACCAAGTGGCCAAACACCTTTACACTCACTCTTGATGAAATTTAATCCATTAAGCTCCTCTGAGAAATGATGGCCTCTAATATTGTGTGGGGAAGGAAATTAAAATTCTGTTAACACTTCAGAGTGGTTGCTCTACAGATTTTCCATTGTCTACAAAAGGATTCACGCCAATTATGCTATTCAATCACAAAGCCAGAGTTCTAGCAATTAAAAATGGGATAGGTTTCTTCCGGCACATTTGCTCCTACGATGCACTTCAGTTCAAAGGCTTCCATCTTGTTGACTAAGCATGAGATGACCAGGAAGGGATTCAATCTGACTCATCTGTGATCTCTAACCACAGTAAGGAGGAATAAAGAAGGGGAATTAAAGGATCTTAATTCCTTAGAATAAAGGAAACTCTTGACTGTGTGTTTCTTGTGAAATCTAAGTTTTTTTGGGCATTGAAGGCCTCATTTTCACGTACTACCCTATATCAAAATAATGAGCGCATGCATCTTTTCCCCCTATGAGATGACAAGCTCCATGAGAGCAAGGGATAGTTTATTTAAGTGTTTATGTTCCCCATAGACCAGGCACAAATAAATAAATGAATAAATGTTGTCCACAAATGAATAAATATTTCTTGAATGAATAAAATCAAAGCAGTGTAGTATAGCAGGAAAAGCACTGCATTTGAAATCAGGAGATACAGGATGAACTTCTTGCTGCCTCCCAAATAGGTCCCATGGCTTCCTGCCTTGGTGTTTTTGCACATGATATTCTTTATGCCTAGAATGACTTCCATCATATCCCATCTGTGCCTGTTGATATCCTCTCTATTCTTCAAGATGCAGGTCCAATTCCATGTTCTCCATCAAACCTTTCCTGATTCACCCAGAAAAGAGACTCATCTGCTTTAACATTGTTCTATACTCCTCTTATATTTTAACTTGTATTTAATTGGTATTGTAATTCTATTTGTATTGTACTATAATTATGTTAAGTCACTTTCTTGGACAGTGAACTCCTTATAGAAAGGGGCCAAGTCTGAATTGCGTAAGCTTTGTTTCTACCTGAAGTTTCATGAACTTGGTTGAACTGAATTATAGTTCCCTATGGTTGCATCACTGATATACTCAAAAGCACCTCACTGAAATAACTCAACATAATGATGCACTTTTGGAGATCCAGGAAAAGATATCTGAAACTAAAACAAGGTTCAAATCTCAGCTCTGCTACTTACTACCAGCGTGGTAAGTCAAGTTACTTCCTGCTCTGGCCCTCTTTTGTCTTCTCCTCTGTGAACAGAAGGGAATTAGGTGAGATGCTCTCTTAGGTCCCTTCCGGCTCTAAGTCCTATGATCCTGTAATTTAAAATATGAAACAAAGAGTGCTAGAATCATATGGGATCATTAAAAGAACCTCTTTATTTTATGGAGGAAAAAACTTAGGCCCATCAAAGGTAAATAATTTTCACAATATGGCATTGAGAGGAAAGGTACAGAAATAAATGTCTTCTGACTCTTGCTCTAATGCTTTCCCCACTACAATACTTTATATTTCTGAAAATGAGTGAAGAATACATTTCCTCCTTTGCACTTGGGAAGAGGAGCTTGCTTTCATATTTAGTGAAAAAGCAAAAGTAAAAATACTTCCAACATCTAATTCTCATCTAGTGATGAACTTGAGACCAACACATCATATGTAATCATAATTACCATATTACTGTGGAAAAAAAAAAGATCTTTACTACAAGCCTGTGAAGTGAACATGATAGAACTTTGGACCACACAAAGTCAGATGCTAGCTTGTCAATCTGTAATTAAAGATTTACCTCAGAACCATCAAAAGTGATTATGGGGGCAGCTAAGTGGCTCAGTGGATAGAGCACAGGCCCTGAAGTCAGGAGGACCTGAGCTCAAACCCGGCCTCAGACCAAACACTTGACACTCACTAGCTGTGTGACTCTGGGCAAGTCACTTAACCCCAACTGCCTAAAAAACAAACAAAAAAAACAAATAAACAAACAAACAAAAAGTGATTATGACAGGGGTGGCATCCAGGGCACTTGTTTCATTTCTACTGATAATGGAGGTTTCAAGGGTGGTTGAAATGGACCCAGCTCTCCAACAAGTCATTATTTTAGGTCAACCAATGAGGATTCCTCTGTCTGGTGACACTTTTCAGTAACAAGTGAAACACATCACCTAGAAAGGAAGAATCGCTCTAAAGGAAAAATCTCATTTTTTCTCTTCTCCTGGCTAATTCCAAATTGGAATTTGGAAGATGACAAATTCTCAGAGGCCCTGAATGAAGTTACCACACAAAACTTCTATAACAAGGAGTCTAACCATATCATCTCTTTTTAAAGGAGTCTGTATTAAGGATCTTACTGGACACTAAGATAATGCAAAGCCACTGGAAATGATGAACTGAACTAAATTCAAGTCAGCTAAAAGAGACTTCAGTTGCAATTAGGGAAAGCTTTCGAATTCTTTTATAAAACATACTATACACAACACATAAACTTGATACCCCAAACTCTAAAATTAAAATATTGTTGCATTCAATCTACAGCAAGCTACACATTTTTAAATCATCCAGAGTGAAAATGAAATCTCTCCCTCAATTAAGGATTACAATCCTAATTGGGGCTTCACAAAGTCTTGGAAACAAAGTTTCAATAGGTACTTGGTAATGGACAATTTCTTTTCAAAATGGAATTATTCCAGGGAAAAGGTTCTTTATAAAGTAAAAATAGGTTAAATGCATATAATATAAAATTAACTTTCAAAAGGGATAGGCTACAATGTTTAAAGGAAAACTATACAACTGCAAATAGAGTTTAAATTCAGGGGCACTATTATGGAAAAGGGTTGAAAAGACTGAATGACAACAAATTGTAGGAAAAGCCTCAAAGGAGTAACTTATTTTAAAACAAACATGTGAGCAGATAAAGACCTTGAGCAAAGTCCAAGAGACCAGGTGTCCATGATGTAGTGGAAAGAACATGACTTTTGAATTTGGAAGACTTGAAGTCCTATACCTGAAGTCAAAACTCCCCTTCCTGGCCTTCAGTTTCTTCATCTGTACAATTAAAGGAACTGACTAGATGGTATTTGAGATCCCTTATGGATTTAACTAAAATAAGAAAAAATAGACTGTTCTAACAAAGAATATAGAATGTTAGAGCTAGAAGGGACTTAGAAAATAGAATGTAATTCAAAAAACAGAAAATGTTTTTCAGTCATTTCAGTCCTGGCTGACTCTTTGTGATCCCACTTGGGTTTTCAAAGATATGAGAGTGGTTTGCCATTTCCTTTTCCAGTTCATTTTACAGGTGAAGAACTGAAGCAAACAGAGTTAAGTGACTTGCCCAGGATTACACAGTGAGCTAAGTGTCTGAGGTCAGATATGAACTCAGGAAGATGAGTCTTCCTGACTTCAGGCCCAACACTCTACACACTGCACCACCTAGCTGCCTCTTAAAAAGGAACCCTGACCCACTTCATTTCTGATCTGGGCAGGGGGGCAGGTTCACCCCTCCTATGGCAGCCTAGAGGCCTTTACCACCACCTCTCCAGGGGATTTACCATATTGGTATAGGACTTAGTTTGGACCCCCAAAAGGCTTAATCCACTACAGCTCAGAACTACCAAGCTTAAGAAATCTACCAGCTTCATCCTCCCTTGTAGCAAGGCCCATCAGCATGCACCATTGTACCTAGTGACCAAATATGAAAACATATACAAATACTTTCTCCTAGTAGTCCTGGACCTCTCTGCCATAAGCAGGAAGGTCTGCCATTATCTGTTATCCAGAGCCTTAATTCATTTACTAATTACTCAGAAGGATTGTAGAGAATATTCCAGGCAACAGTCAGTCAATAAACATTTGATTAAGCGCCTACTTTGTGGCAGGCACAGGGCTAAATGTTGGGGATACAAATAAGAAAAAGAAAAACAGTTCCTGTCCTCAAAGAGCTAATGAGGGAAGACAACACACAAAAGGAAACTGAATGGCAGAAGGCAAGGAGGGGAGAAGCTGGGGAAGAAGGTGCCTGGAGAGGGAGTGTGGTAAAAAATACAGCAGGTAGGAAATAAAGAGTTGCTGGCCTGGGAGCCCTCCAATCAGAGGGGCAGAGGGTATCTGCTGAGTATCCAGTGTGGGTACCGCACCAGACACTACAGGACAATAAAGTGGAAGACCTAGTTCCTACTCTGAATCATCATATAAATTCTCAAATGCTCTGTCTCTTCATGCGGAAACAACTAAAGGATATGTTTAAGAACAACATGCCAATGAAAGTAAATCTATTAAATACAAAGTGTTATAAAGATAAGAACTAAAGGACTAAGGGATTATGGAATATCTAATTTTGGAAAGTTTTCTCATAGGTTCATTTTATGCCATACTTTGGAAACAGTTGAGGGGAGGTTGGTGGAAATAAAGGGATATTATTCTAGGTGGAGGAAATTACTATGAATTCAGTGAGACTAATAAATTAAGTTGGGGAAAGGATGCAGCAATGATTGCTTCCAGATACAAAGTTCAATACACACAACATGTTTACAATATCATATATAGAGATTATCTATTCAGGGGTGCATAGATCTCAGCACCTCAAAATCTCACAAGCATTCTAGTCCAGCAATGACTCAAAGCATGACCAAGTGGTCACTGAGCCTCCATTTGAACCTTTCAAGTAAAAGGTATCTTGTTATTTTGCAATATAGCCCATGACATTTTTTATATAACTATTTCTTAAGAAGTCATTTGTGATATTGAGCAAATCTACCTCTCCATAATTTGGTCCACTTAATAACGGCACACATTAAAAAAATGCCATATACTCTACATATATAACAATAGCTAGCATGAATGCAGTGCTATACAGTTTATACTACAGCCCTTTAAGGTACAGATGAGGAGCTTGAGGGTCAGAGAAGTTAGGAGACTTGCCCCAAACCAGGATTCCAAGTCAGCTCTGACTTCAAGCCCAGCACCCTTCCACTAGAGCACAGCACTTCTTCAGGAAAGTGCATGCATTAACCGTTGGTCAGGCCTGGTATGTATGAGGTACACCAAAAATTTATTGAGCACCCATGTATTTATTTGTTGACTGGATAGAAATAGATTGAATTCACTTTTTTATTATTCGCTTTCATTTTCATTTCTTAAATTTCTGTCTCCATTTTTACTTCTCCATGTTGCTACATTGGCTAAATAAGAAACATAGAAACCTGACACAGCATCAGGCCCTTTGAACTTCAGAGTATTTGTAAAACATTCCAGTATTACAAAAACCTATTTTACATTTTTGTTGCAGACATCAATAATGGGCTGAGGACGGTAGAGGGAGAGGTAGGGGACAGCAGAATAGGTTGAATCAGAAACTGGGCAGACCTGGCTTGAGTCCCTCATTGGCTTTCTGAGCTAGGTCAAGTCACTTCTCCTCAGCCAGTCCACCAGCAACAATTAAATGCAGTGTCTGTTCATGTACAGGGCTGGGGGATGGAGTGGGAGTGTAAGAAGCAGCCAGGAAGCCAGTGGAGCTAGAACCTAGAGTTAATGGAGACAAGTCAAGTGTAGTAAGACTGGAAGGATAGGATAGGACTAGGGGACGAAGGGCTTTAAGTGCCAAACTAAAACTTGTTTTCCTCCTCTATAAAATGTTAGAACTGATAATCCATCATGTAGGCCCTTCCAACCCCAAGCTCCTAGGTTCCCAAAGGAGAATTTCCCCTGATTCTATTACTTGGTTTGCTGCATTTAACAAAATATTCTATTCTCTTCTAAACTAGTAAGTGTTCATTCTTGTAAAATGTCAAGGCAACCATAATAAATCTGCTGACTTTGCTAAAAAGACCAAATTAACTTCTTTTAACATGCAGAAGATGTGAGTAGTTCATTGGTTACTTTAAAGGTGAATGGAATAGGGATATACAGAACTCAATTTATTTGTTATTGAAATTCAGGACCAAATACATATATATCTCAAAGGAATAATGTCTTCTATATAAGTAGAGTATGTGGCCTCTGAGAGCATGGTGAGATATGTAAGTAGACTATGTGGGAAGGAAAAGCACACTGGATTAAGTTCTTACTGAAACTGCTTGCTCCCACTTAGACAAGAAGCAATCACAAACAAAACTAAAAAATTTTAAATGAAAATGTTAATGGGTAAACAGTGTAAAATTAACAAAGAAATTGACTTTGGAATGAGGGATGATTCAGGAGAAATGACCCAAGCTTGTGAAAAGTACTACTGGGGAGGCTAAGGCTAGTAGATCACTTGAGTTTTGAACTGCAGGAGGCTAAGCTGATGGAGTATGCTGTATAGAGTCTGCATCCAATTGAGTAAGAAACAGTGGGGTACCAGGATGTGTAAGGAGGGGCAATCCTGCCCAAGTCCCAGGCAGTGAAGACCAAAGCTCCTGTGCCGACTGGTAGTGGGTCTGGACCTGTGAGTAGTCACTGCACTTCTGGCCAAGATGAGATTGAGAGACCCAGTCGCAAGAAAGAGAAAAAGGAAATGAAAGAAAAAAAAAGAGAAGGAAAGGACAGAGAAAAAAGGAAGGAAGGAAAAGGGAAGGAAAAGAAAGAAGAAAAGAAAGAAAAAGGGAAGGGAAGGAAAAAAGACAGGAAAGGAAAAAAAGGGAAGGAAAAGAAAGAAGAAAAGAAAGAAAAAGGGAAGGGAAGGAAAAAGGACAGGAAAGGAAAAAAAGGGAAGGAAAGGAAGGAAAAAAAGTAAAGAAAAACAGAGACAATACAGGAGCAGAGGGAAAAGAAAAGGAAAGGAAAAGTCAACACAGATTGATTAAGTGCTTACTACATGCCAGACTTGCATCTCTAACTCCGTATTGGACATCTTGAACCGGATGTCCCAAAGACATCTTAAACTCAACACATCCAAAACTTAACTCATTACCTTTCTCCAAATGAGTGCACCACCATTCTCCCAGTCACCCAGGATGGAAAGCTAAGTGTCATCCTTGACTCCTCACTTTCACCTCTCATATCCAATCTGTTGACAAGTCCTTTTGATTTTTTCTCTCTAATATCTCTTACACATGCCCTCTTCTCTTCTCTGACCACTGCCACCTCCCTATTCCCCCAACTCATTTGCAGGCTCTAATGCCTGAAATACTGCAATAGCCAGCCAGTTGGTCTCCCTGCCTCAAGTTTCTCCCCACTCTAGTCCATTTTCCATTCAGCTGTCAAATTAATCTTCCTAAAGTGCAGATCTGAATGTCAGCTCTCTACTCAATAGACTTCAGTAGCTCCCTGTTATTTCAAATGTAAGATGTTGTTTGGCATTCAAACTCCTTCACAACCTGCCCCCTTTCCATTCTTCTTACAGCTTGTCCAGGGTAGTGCAGTTATTAAGTGTATCAGGCCAGATTTCCTGATTCCAAGTCTACCTAGCTGTTGCTTTCACTGCCTAATTAACATTGCACCTCCTCCCCCATACCCAACAAGGAAGAGAAAATCTGAATTAATACTTTTTCCTCTTCTATAATTTTAGAATTAGAAGAAACCTAAAATGTCACCACATCTGACCACTACCAGAAATGTGAATTTGATCTAAAACATCTACAAACGGTCAGTCATCCAGATGTTACTTCAATACCACCAGTGGCAAATAACTCACTACTCTCTATGGCAGTCCATTCTATTCTGGAATAGATGGAACTGTCACGAAATTTTTTTCTTATGTGGTGCTGAAATCTGTCTCCCAGAAAATCTCCTCTTCTCTCGATCCCATTTGCTTCTGTTTTTGCCCTTTGGGGCCCACACACTGATTTATTTGTGTATGTGTCAAATGAAAAGAAAAAAAGAATCTTTTGTACTTAGATTTAGCATTTTCATAGACCTTTTAGCATGGGGAGGGGGGTTAATTTCTTTTAGGGGGGTTAATTTCTTTTATTCATTAAAAGTTTTGGTCTGATCTTTGATTATACTTTGCAAAGTCCCAAATATAGAAAAACCTTTGGTTACAGCTGACTCTATAGCAGATTAATTAGAGACCTTTCTATTCAGTTCTTTTAAAAACCTATTTCCATATAATCTAGGCTCATTGTGCAGCCTGACAACTACAGGTATTTAGATTCAATGAATAAATAGAAACCATGTGGTTGTCATTTAGTTGTTTTCAGCTGTCTGACGCTGTGACTCCTTTTGGGGTTTTCTTGGCAAAGATATTAGAATGGCCTGATATTTCCTTCTCCAGATAATTTTACTGATGAGGAAAACTGAAGCAAATAAGGGTTAAATGACTTGCCCAGGGTAACATAGCTCGTAAGTGTCTGAGGCCAGATTGGAACTCAGGAAGATGAGTCTTCCTGACTCCAGGCCTGGCACTCTATGTATTGTGTCACCTTGCTACCCAAATGGAAGCTAAACATACATCAAAAAAGAATGCATTTTCCAAAATACCCTACATCATTTTTAACAAAGCAAGCTAATATATCGCTAAGAATAATAATAATATATCCCTGAGACAGATTTCAAAGACTATCCTTGTGCCTCTCTTTCCCCTCAAAGCATTTCTGAAAATGTTTCACCTAAGCTTCTCTCCAACTATATCTACCTACACAAGGTCAGTTCTTGTTTCCACCTTTAGGAGCTACCCAAAGAAAGGCAGCTTATATGGGGGGGGGGGGGAGGGAGCTGTGAGGAAGGGCTAATGAGGAACACTGATGTGGCCTGCAGAACAATCTATTTGCACTGAACTGTTCAGCTCTGCAGACCACACGAGTTACAAGGACTTCATTTTGGCTCAGTTTTAACAATTGTGTCCCACAAAACATTCTTGGTAAGTCATTTTAATTTCATTGGAAATACAATTGTTACCAATCTCAAGAAAGCCCAAATGTTACATATGTTCATTGAAACAAACATGGCTTTTGTCTGCTAAGACACAGCTACCTTTAGAGAAGACGATGACAAATAACAAAAATACAGGCAGAAAAAATCATGCTGAATAACAGCACCAGAAAAGTACATGAACATGGAGGGATAAGCTGAGGTGACAAAGAAGTCAGTCACCAAATGTTAGAACCTTAGAGATCAGCTAGTCTATTCCCTTCATTTCCCAGAAAAGGAAACTGATGCCCAGAGAGGTTAGGTGACTCACTTGTCCAACGCCATACTCTGAGACAGTAGTAGCTAACTGGGAGGAGGAGGCTGCATAGGAGGCATGGAACAGATGAAAGTGGGTTGAATTTGGAGTCAGAGGACTCAAGACTGATATCATCCTTTGCAAACTGTTTACTGCCTTTGTGATCTTGGTTCTATCAGTTAACCAATATGGGCCTGTGTTTTCTCTGTAAAACAACAGTGTTTAGACTAGACGACTTTTAAGGCCCCTTCCATGCTTCAGTGAACCTATGAACATGGGAGTATGCCCTCAGGACTGGCAATGGACAAAAGGCCTAATTTTCAAAAAGGATAAGGTGGACTCTGAAAATCATAAGCCAGTAAGCTTGATTTAGATTCCTGGAAAAATTATTAAACAGATTAAAAGACAATTTTATGAAACTGGCTATCCCATTTAGGAGGGAAAGGGGACTGGACAAAGACAGTCATAAGAAACGTGTTCTAGTTCTGGTTCTGTTGATAATCTGTCATGTGATTTCAGACACGCCGTTTATCTCCTTAGGGTCACAACTGGCTCATCTAAGATATCGGAGGATTAAATTAAATGGTGACTAAGGTTCCCTCCAGTTCAAACATTCAGTCAAATGAGATAATACATGCAAAGTACTCTGTAAACCTTAAAAGCCATTTATGTGAATTATTGTACTCTACAATCCTATGTTCTGACATTCTTTTAGCTCTCACATTACAGCTGTTGTGAGGAAAGTATTCTATGAACTACAAAGAATTATATAAATATGAATTATGCTCTGAAGTTCCTTTACAGATTTAACATTCCATATTTTGTGTTTTGACATTCTCCATACTAAGGGCCCTTCCGTTCTAGCATAGGTTCTAATATTCTAAAGTTTTATGACTATGAGAATTTATAAAGACACATACTTTTCCAGAAGACTACCAACCAGAAATATTTAGGTGGAAGAGGGAGGAAGAACAGGAAGAGAAAGTGAGAAAATGCCAAAATGAAACTTACTTAAAAGAAAAAGAATTTCATTGTTACAAGACTATTTCAAAAAGAAGAGTATTTTTTTTATCAGTCATATATCATTTCAATCTCACTGTTTTATTTCAGTCTTATACCATGAAAATGGTAGAGGAGGACTAGATTCTCTTGGTCTATCACACAATGAAACTTTTTAGAAATGCTTTTTGCTATTCCATAATTTCTCTAATTCTTCATTACTGTTTGAGCACTGGCTCCCAGGCTCCTTTGCTCCTAAGCCTGGCAAGCCTTGCCACTCTGTAACCTTTCCCCTACTTTACTGTTTCTGAGAGTTTCAAAGGAAAGGAAGTATATCACTCTTGATTTCTTAGCCACAAGACACGGTTTTCCATTGTCCACTGGATATTGTGTGGAAATCCTTCAATGAAGAGATAGTGCAGTCACATCTAGAAACTACTTCTCTCTGCACACAACAGACCCGATGATTCTGAGATGGGACATCCTGACCTTTAGGTAATGTAACCATTAGTTACTAGAACAGTCAAATTGAGTTAGCCAAAGTGCTAATGTGCTCTTAGGCTCCATTAATAGAAATCTAGTGTACAGAATGAAGGAAATCCCACTGCCCTCTGGCCTGCTTTTTCATAAAAAAAGATTATCATGATTGCCAATTTTATGACCTCATCTGGAATACTCTGCCCAGTTCTGAGCTCCACATATTAGGAAAGACATTGACAAACAACAGTGTGTACTAGGGAGGGAGACCAGGATGGCAAAGCAGATTTCAACTCAACTTCATAATAATTAGAGTTGCACAAAAATGGAACGGGCAGAGTAAGCTCTGCCACTGGAGTTTTTTAAATGAAGGCAGGACAGCTGCTCATCAAGGATGTAAGAGAGAGAATAATGATTTGGGTGGCTGTTAAGGCTAAATAATCTAAGGTCCCTTCCAATTCTGAGATCCTATGATTTCCTGACTGTCCCTAGGAATATATGGGAAGCCAGAAAGGTTCCCCAAGCCTAAAGTGTTCTCTCTGACCTGAAGGCAACAGTAGCTGAACTTGAACTTGTTAAATCATCCCTCCCTCTCTTTCACTTTTCAGCTCTAATACACTCTCTGTTCCTTCCTTCCTTCCTTCTGGTATGACCCTACACATGCACCTCACTCTACTTCTTGGGGATTCCTTTTCCTCATCTGTAAAAATGAGGGTTCACCAAATACGTGTCTGTGGATTGGAGAATGGTCAGGTACGCATATAAGAGAATATTACTGTGTTGCAGGAAACAGTGAATATGAAGAACAGTCAGAAGCTTTACAAGACTTCTGTGAACTGGTGCAAAGTAAAGCAAGCAGGACTAGGGAAATAATGTACACAGTGACTACAGAAAAAACACAAATCCCCAAAATGAATACTGTAAATTAAAATGACCTAAAGAAGACATGGGGAAATAAACTTCCCTTCCTTTTATGCAGAGATGGGGGACTCTGGGTATAGAACACAGACTGCTATCCTAGCTGATATGCTGTTAAAAGGAATGGCTTCCTAGGTAACGGAGAGAGTAGGGAGATGTTCAGCAATTAAAGTGATGTGAAGACAAAAGATGGCGATAAAATTTTTTTTAGATGAAGGGGTTGGACTGGATGATGTCTAAAGACCTTTTACCACTAGATCTGACGCTCTTTCAAAGTTCAGCATACTGAATTACTGATGTTTACTTTGATGATGAGTCATTGCTCCCTAAGAAAAGGAACTCTGAGAACAGCAGAAAAAAAATGCCTGAGATTATCATTCCTGATCATTTTAGGATTGTTATGATTATTTACAGTTGAAAGAGCATGTTCACACCTTTATTCCATTTGATCCCTCCTCTGTAATCCTGTAAGGGAGACAGAGTAAGAATTACTATACTCATTTTACAGAAGGGGAAAATGAGGTTTAGAAAGTTTATGTGCCCTTTGTCCAAGGTCACATAGCAAATACAGAAAGCTGAGAAGTGAACTTAGGTCTTCTGATGCTGCTTTCCCAGATGAAGAAAGGGACAGGGTGGGAAAGATGGAGACAGGAGTTAAGAGGGATGTTGAACAGTTCAATTCAACAAGCATTCATTAAGCACTTAATATTTGTAAAGCACCATTCTAGGAGCTGTGGATACAAAGGCCAAAATGAAAAGAATGCCTGCCTTCAGGGAGTATGTCTACAGACAAATACAAGGCAATTTGTGGAGAGAGAACTAAAAATCAGGGAGATGAAAAATGGTTTCACAGAGGAGATGGCACTTGAAATGAGCTTTGAAGGAGACTAGAGATTCCAGACAGGAGTGGAAAGAACATGCACTCTAGGCAAGGCAGGCCAGTAGACAAGCTGCTTTTATTTTAATTTATTAACATTGCTGAATACCAAGAGGAGGCACTTTAAGATTATCTAATAGTCATTCCCCAATTGATACACACTCTAAGGTGATGAAGAGGTTTTCAGAAAAAGAAATCAAAGCTATGAACAACCATATGAAAAAATGTTCTAATTTACTAATAATCAGAGAAATGAAAATTAAAACAACTCTGAGCTGACACTGAGTGAAGTGAACAGAACTAGGAGAACGTTGCACACAGTTAACAGCCACATTGTGTGATGACTAATTCTGACAGACTTAGCTCTTCTTAGCAATACAAGGACCTAAGACAACTCCTGGCAACTCATGACGGAAAATGCTGTCCACATCCAGAGAAAGAATTCTGGAGTCTGAATGCAGATCGAAGCACGCTATTTGCTTTGTCTCTCTCTCTCTCTCTCTTTTTTTTTTGCTTTGTTTTGTTTCTTCTTTCTCGTTCTTCCCATTTGTTCTAATTCTTCTTTACAACATGACTAATATGAAAATGTTTAATAAGAATATAGAGAGAGAGCCTGTATCAGATTGCACACCGTCTTGGGAAGGGGAGAAGTGAATGGAAGTGAAAACTAAAAATAAATTAATTTAAAAAAAAACAACAACTCTGAGGTACCACCTCACCCACTATATTGACTAAGATGACAGAAAAGGAAAATGACATGCTGGAGGGGATGTGGAAATATAGATACACACCAACTATTGTAGCTGGAACTCTGAACTAGCCCAGCCATGCTGGAAGGCAATTTGGAGCTATGCTCAAACAACTATTAAACTTTACATACTCTTTGACCTAGTGATACCACTCCTAGGTCTATACCCCAAAAGATCAAAGGAGGAAAAAAAGGGCCCATATGTACAGACATATTTATGGCAGCTCTTTTTGTAGTGGCAAAGAATTGGAAACTGAGGGCATGCTCTTCAATTAGAGAATGACTGAACAAGTCATGGTATATGATTGTGATGGTATACTACTGTGCTATGAGAAGTGATAAAGGAGATAGTTCCAGAAAAACATGGGAAGACTTCTGAACTGATGCAAAATGAAGAGAGCAGAACCGTAACGTTGTAAACAGTAATAGCAGTATTGTAAAAAAAAAAAATCAACTTTGAAAGACTTAGTAACTCTGATCAATACAACAACCAACCACAATTCCAAAAGACTCATGATGAAACATGTATCCACCTCCAAAAGGAGAAATGATGGACTCAGAGAGAAGTTCAAAGTATATTTTCTTCCATTTTTTCTTTTTCTTGCTTTTAAAAAATATGACTAGTGTGGAAATTTGTTTTGTATGTCTATACATATTTGTAATGGGTTTTATTTTTCTTGCTTTCTCAATGGGTAGGAGAGCGACAGAAGGAAGGAAGAGAATTTGGAACTGAAAATAAAATAAAATAGAACTTTTAAAAAAAAGATCACCTAACATCTTCATTTTACAGACAAGTAAATGAGGGTAAACATAATGTAAGGAAGGCACAAGAGAAGCAATGTGAAATGTCAGTTGTCATATACTTATAGTAAGTGATAATGCCAGGACTTGAACACATGTCGCCTAAGTATAGGGTTCTTTCTGCTCTCTCTGCCTGTTTAGATTAAAATTTTAAAATATAAAATAAAAAATTTTGGATTAAATTTTTAAAAATTCCCCCCTGCCTCTTAATTTAAAGCAGATATAAAAGAGGAAAGCCTATGAATGGAATACAAGATCAAAACTTTCCATCTTTTGTTTGTGTCTTATTCTTGTAGTTTTCAAATGATCGGTTTTCTGGGTATGCCAGAGTCTTTAGGTCAAGTTCCCAAGAACAGGGGATGTATTTTTCTAGGGTATTCATTGTCTGAGGGTTGGCTTTCAAGTGCCTGAGAAAAACTGCTTTAAAGAAGGCCAAAGGGAGTGGAGTAGAGCAGCCAAAGGGTGTAGGCTGGGGAGCAAACAGAGAATTCTCTGTAACCCAATTATGGCAGCTGTGCTGCTGGTAAGCCCACACACAACCAAAACACTACCGTGGGGTGGGACACCCATGGTCATTACAGCAGCTATGATTTTTTTTTTTTACCATAAATCCCACAACTAAAAAATGTGGCACAGATTTTCAAAAAATTTAATTAAATCTGATGACATTGTTAAAAGTAACCAAAATGAGAAATGGAAATGGCAGAAGGAAATCAGAAAACACAGAATGGATAAGAAAATGAAGCAGCAACAAATAAAATCAGATTAAAGGAAAGATAGAAGAGAGGAGATATAGTCAGTAAACAGTGTGAGTCTATGACTAGCATTCATTTTTTATGCAGCAAGCAACCCAAATATTTCTGACTATTAGGTTGGACTTTCCTCTTTCAGCACTACAACACCTACTGTCTGTTTCATTTGTAACCATGAAATGAATCTCTTGTAATATTTATTACACTGTTGAATTAGTCTGGTTATTTTGATTATTATTTAACATTTCACAATTTTTTTATGCAAGGTTAAATCATTTTTTAAATATAATTCCCATGTTTTGTCCTTCACAAAGTCCTACTCATGGCCTCATCATGGCATAGTGATGACTCAGGTTCTGGCCAAACACAAGCAGAGTGCAAGCTATGACAAGTTATTTCATGCTAGAAAAGCCTCAGCTACAGACTAGGTCTGCTCTCTGAAGACCAGCTTAGTAAATTTAAAGAGGCTCATGCTAGGCTGATCACTTAGTAATAAATTCTTTCCATAGAAACTCACGAAGTAAAGAAAAATGCAAAACAGTCCTCAGTTCTATATGGTTTCCTTTTGCTTCTGTAATGAGAGCGACAGTGGTAGAAAAAAGGACAGAAGGTGCAAAAACCACATCATTTTTTGACCATATGTAAATTTTAGCTTACTTGTTGATTGATGCTGCCTCATAAAACAAAAGGAAACAGTGGCAGGTAAAACTAATTTTAAAATAGCTTGCAAGAAAACTGGGAAGATCTTTACGAATAGATGTAGAGTGAAATGAGCAGAATTGGAACAATTTATAAAATGACAACACTATAGAGAAAAACAACTTTAAAAGATTTTAGAACTCTGATAATACAAGGATAAAACACAAGTCCAAAAGAAAGATGAAATACTCCACTCTCAGGTCTTGACAGAGAGATAATGAACTTAAAATATAACAAGTAACTTGAATTTTCAGACAGAGCTAAAGTGAGAACTGGTTCTGATCATCTATGCAGGTAGATATTGAGGAATGTTTAAAAAAATTATTAAATGGAGGTGGGGGAAGTGAGAGGAAAAGATAGTAAAAAAATGATAAAATAAATAAAAATAAAAGTTGGCTGTCTCAGAAGGGATGAGAGAAAGAAGAAAACATTTATTAAGCACTACTAGGTGCCAGGCACTAAGTGCTTTACAAATATTATCTCATTTGATTATGACAAGAACCGTGGGAGGCAAATGTTATTATAATCCACATATACTTTACAGCTAAGGAAACTGAGGCAGACAGCAGTTAAGTGACTTGCCCAGTGTCTCAGGCCTCATTTTAACTCAGATCTCTGACTCCAGGTCCAGTGCTCTATCCAGTTGAAGAAAGATTCAGTAGGAAATGTAAATGATGTAAAAACAAAAAGATAATAAAATTTATTTTTAAAAAATATAGCTCAGGGGCAGCTAGGTGGTACAGTGAATAGAGCTCTGGCCTTGGAGTCAGGAGGACCTGTATTCAAATCTAGCCTCACTTAACCCTGATCATCTCACCAAAAGGCAAAAAAAAAAAATTAGACATACATACACACACACACTCACACATACACTCACACACACACACACACACACACACATATAGCTCAGCAAGAGACTCAACTAAGCAAAATCATTCTGAGGATATTCATGATGAAAATTGAAAGCAGGACAACAAACAGAAGAAAGATGGAAAAGATCTGCTAAGATTTTTATAATTTATTTTTAACATCAAAGACAGTACTATCACCATAATTAGATACTTGGATGCTAACAGTAGTCATACATACATGCACACATACATCTGTGTCTGTGTGGTGTGTCTATATAAGGACACTAAAGAGAAAGTAGATGGAAAAATAAAAAACAGCTGGATTACACCAAGAGAAGATGTATGCCAAACACAACAATAGCGAGACTCTGATGGATCTGTTCTGAAAGTACCTAAAGGAAGAGAAAATATCAAAGGCATGAAAAAAATTTCAAACCCTATTAATATGGAAAAGGGGTAATCAAGGGACCATCAACAACTATGGACATATAGATCTACTTATTCCCATAAAATTTTTATGAGAATCATCTAACCATAAAGTAAGGGTTTTTGAAAATAATATTCTACAATAGATTACATCTTTATCATCACACAACTGACTGAAAGGTATAGAGAATTCAAGATCCTACTGTGCTTATTTTGTTGATTATTTTTTAAAAAGCATTTTTTTTGTAAAGCAAAATGCTTCCTTAAAGGTTTTCTTTTACAAAGTGTTTCCTATCCATAAAAATTGTCCAAAATTCTCTGAAAGATATAACAATATCTATAACCCTGTTTGAGGATCCTCAAATCATTATCAGGTAAGGCATAAAACAAGAATATGGATGCTCGCCAAGTATTCCCTACTGTGACTGAAGAGATAAAGCACTTATGAAGTACTTATTATGTGCCAAGCATTGTGCTGATGCAGCATAGAGTTCAAATTGAAAATAAATTCCCTACAAATGGTGAAGTCCTCCAAGATGTTCTGTTTATGGATAATCTGGTAGTATCAAGGCCCTAAAACACTGTAGAGGCTCTTGGAAGAGATCTATAAACATTCAAGAGTCAGGCCTAGCCATCCACACAGGAAAAGCCAAATGAATGAAGGATGCTTATTCCCTGGACTATACCATACAGTTAGATCAAGGATTCTTAACTTAGGGTCCATGAGCTTAAAATTTTTTTAACAACTGCATTTCAATATGATTGGCTTCTTTTGTAATTCTATATATTTTCTGCATTTAAAACACTACTCCTGACAAAGAGACCCATGACACAAAAAAGGCTAAGAAACCCCAGGTTAGATGGGGTTAGTTTGCCAGTCTACACATGTATCTTGGTCAATTAGTGCAAATGGACAATGAGTTGGGCCCAGAATTAAGGAGAAGAATAGAATGGATTGCTTTTAGGAAACTGCAAAACTCCTTTAATTATTCCAAGCTTCTCTCAGAAAAAAAGGCCCATCTTTTTCATACCAGCATTCTACCAATACTGATTCATGTCTGCAAGGCATGTAATATTACAATTTCCAAATAATTAAAAATGAGCATCATGGAATCTAAGTTGGTCACCTAAGTGGAGACAGGCAGGCCAGCTCCCATATGCCTACTGCAGAAAAAATTAAAACAATCACCAGAACAAATAATGATAAAAAAAAAAAAATCTAATGATAAACTACCGTAAACCACTTCTCCTACCTCTGAACAGCACAACAAAGACAGCCAGAAACCCACACACATTATGAAAAGAAGACTTCTAGAAAAGTTAATGCCAACACAAACAAACAAGACAGAAGCCTCACAGGACTACCAGAGACTAAACAGAGACATCTGTAGCCTAAAAGGCTCTATATCTGGAGGCAGCAAGAGCATAGGGAACCCCTAAGAAAGCCCCAGAATGGGTGGAAACTCAACAGTGTGGACCTTGGAAGCCTCTAAAAATGGTAACAACTACTCCAGGTACTCATTCAGCACTCAGAGAGAGACACTGCAGACCCAGGGGTTCCAAGGTTCCTAGCACTCTTGTCCTGAGACACTAAAAGAGGACACTGAAGATACAGTACTCTGAACCTGAAAGACTGAGATGGGGGGCTAAACATGGGAAATGAAAGTCAGCATAGGAATTGGTTACCTAAGGCAACAATACCTAAGGCTGACCCACCTTACCTAAAAGCATAGTAAATGGAAGACCCTGGCCCTTGCCAAAAGCTCTGTTCTAGGAACTAAGATTAAAGAGGTGAATAAACCAAAGAAGATACTAACTGCTATAAAGAATTAAGTACTTAGGAAAAAGTTTATATCTTTAAATGCTTACATCAATAAAACAGAGAAAGAGTAGATCAATGAATTAGGCATGCAACTAAAAAAAAAACTAGAAGAAGAACAAATTAAAAATACCAAATTGGAAATCCTGAAAAGCAAAGGAGAGATTAATAAAATTGAAAGTAAGAAAACCATTGAACTAATAAAAATCAGAAGTTGGTTTTATGAATAAAACAAACCATTAGTCAATTTAATTTAAAAAAGAAAGAAAACCAAATTAGTAGTATCAAATATGAAAAGATGAATTCAATGCCAATGAAGAGGAAATTGAAGCAATTATTAGGAGCTATTTTGCCCAATTATATGCCAATAAATCTAACACCCTAAGTGAAATGGATGAATATTTACAAAGATATAAATTGCCCAGATTAACAGAAGAGAAAATAGAATACTTAAATAACTCTATCTTAGAAAAAGAAACTGAATAAGCCATAAATGCTGCTATGAATATTTTGATATATGCAGGACTTTTCTGCCTGACTTCCTTGGGGCACATGACCAGGACTGTAGTAACTGCTTTAAAGGGTATGAATTTTTTTTTAGTAATTTTCTTCTTATGTAATTCCAAATGGTTTTCCAGAATGCTCATACCAATCACAGCTCTACCAACAATGCAATTCATTTCTATTCAAATATGTTCCAAGAGCTCTACTTATCAGGTTTCTTTACTAAAGTGTGGCATGGTAGAAAGAAGACTGGACTAGGAGTCAGAAGGACTAGGTAAGAGTCCTGGTTTGGCCACTTGCTGGCTACGTGACTTTAGGTAGGCTTCACTCTCTGGGTCCCAGGTTTCACATTAGTAAGATGAAGAGATTGGACTAGAAGATCTTTAAGGTTCTTTCCCACTCTAACATTTTGAGTTTCTGTTAAGTCCTCCTCTGATGTATCCTTGAAACATGGAATTAAGTCTTAAGCTCTGAACCTCAACAGCGTACAAGCTCTGACAGGTCCCACCAAACTGGAAAGGCTTTAGTTATAGGCCTGGTGACAGCCTGTCTGTTATCTGAGGACTAACCTAGCTAAGTAAAGATGCTCATCACTAGAAATGGTCCCTGGGGATAAAATATTTGCAGTCACTGCATTCAGTCACTGTAATTAATGAAGACAATCTACTAAAGCAGAGTTTTCCAAACTGGGAAACATACACATCCATGTGGGAGAATGGAAGGGACTCACAACAATGGCCAAAATTATTGGATATTTGCAAGTAAAACTTCAAGAAATAATGTGTTTTTCAATGAAAACAACAAAGTTAGACTAACATGGCAGAGCAGAAATAATTTAATACATGTCCAAATGAAGTCAAATTGGAGTTAGAATGTGCCAAGTATTGTTGTGAGCCCTATCTGCCACCACTGGTTGGTCTCCCTGCCTCAAGTTCCCTTTCAGTCCACCTCCCCTTTCTAGTCAATTCTCTATTCAGTTATCAAAATGGTCTTCCTAAAGCACATGTCTAACAACTTTATTTTAGCCACTCTAGTGGCTCCCTATTACCCTCAAGAACAAATATAAAAATCTGTTTGGCTTTTTGGACCTCTTTCACATGGTCCCTTCCTACCTTTCTAGGCTTTTTATATTTCATTCTCCCTTCCTCTGGGCTGGGCCACCTCAGCAAAACGGGCAAGCTGCCAGCACGTGAGGCCCTGGTGCAGAAAGCCAGTGACCAGGCCCCTAGCCTCAGCACAAGAAGCGTGGGACAGTGCCCCCGGTATCCCAGGAGCAGAGCTCAACTTTAAAACTCATGAAATAGGCTAAAAATGAGCAAAAAATAAAAAAGAAGAGCCCTGACCATAGAAAGCTACTATGGTGACAGGGAAGATCAAAACACAAACTCAGAAAAGGATAACACTGTCAAAATGCCTATATGCAAAGCCTCAAATGCAAATATGAAATGGTCTCAAGCCCAAAAAATCTTCTTGGCAGAGCTCAAAAAGGATTTTAAAAATCAAATAAGAGAGGTAGAAGAAAAATTGGAAAAGAAAGGAGAGTTACACAAGAGAGTCAACAGCTTAGAAAAGGAAGCACAAAAGGTGACTGAAGAAAACAACTCCTTAAAAATACAATTGGCCAAATGAAAAAAAATCCACTGAAGAAAACAACTCCTCAAAAAGGAGAACTGGGACTTCCACTTCCTGGAGCCAAGATGGTGGAGTAAAAAGGTAGTTGCTCTCACCCTCCCCTATCAACTTCTGAAAACCCAGGAAACATCACCCTACAAAAAACCTTGAAACAGCTGAACCAGAAAAAAGATGGAGTACAGCAGTGCTATAGCCCAGGTAGCTAGAGGCATCAACGGGAAAGGCACCTCTTACCCTGGGGGAAGGGCAGCAGTATGAAGCAGGAGTCACCCAGCCAGCTAATGGAAAGACCCACTTTAGCACACCAAGAGGAGATGCTGGTGCCTCCACATTCTACAGCAATGGAGTCTCCCAATGCCTCAGCAAAAATAAGGGAAGCAGCAC
The DNA here is from genome assembly GCF_900497805.2 of Vombatus ursinus. NCBI lineage: Eukaryota > Metazoa > Chordata > Mammalia > Diprotodontia > Vombatidae > Vombatus > Vombatus ursinus. The sequence goes on from NW_020945437.1 coordinate 19,936,768, forward strand.
TACAAAGGGCCCCAGGTGGAGCACCCAGCAACATTATCTGAAAGGAGCTGAAGAAAGCAACCTAGAGGTGCCAAAAAGTTCCAGCCCTGTTGATTCCAGCCCAACACCAGGTAAGCTGTCAGAACCCTACAGCCCCCAACTGCCAACCAGGAGGAGAACCCGAAGCCCAGGTGGTCGAGCAGGCAAACACCAACAGCTGTACCTCTGAGTGCCTCAGTGAGGGTGGGGTAACTTGTGGAAACCAGCTCAGAAAACCATCAGGTGCCTAGGCATTCTACAGCAAAGGAGTCTCCCAGTGCCTCAACAGAACTAAGGGAGGCAGCACTGCAAGGGGCCCCAGGCAGATAAATACCCTACAGCACCCATCTAAAAGGAGCTGAACAAAGCAAAAGGAAAGGAAAAGCAGGCAACCTAGATTAACCTGAAAGTCCCAGCCTTGCTGATTCCAGCCCAACACCAGGTAAGCTGCCAGAACCCTACAGCCTCCAATTGACAACATAAGAAACCCCAGCACACAAAGCCAGTGACCAAGACCTAGGCTCCCAACACAAGAAGCTTGGGTCAGTGCCCTCTGCTCCCCAGCAGGAGAACATAATCTCTTTAAAGGCCAGGGAATAAAGAAACATCATGAGTAAAAAGAAACTTATATTAGACTTATATTATGAGAAGAGTGAAGATCAAGACAGAAATTCTGAAGAGGACAACACTGTCATCAAACCCACATCTGCAACATCAAAAGGGAATATGAACTGGTCTGAAGCCCGAAAAACCTTCTTAGAAGAACTCAAGAAGGATTTTAAAAGTCAAAGGAGAGGTAGAGGAGTCCTTTAAAAGTACAATTGACCAACTGGAAAAAAAGTACACTGAAGAAAACAAGTCCCTAAAACGCACAATTGGCCAATTGGAAAAAAAGCACAATGAAGAAAATAAATCCCTTAAAAATACAATTGACCAATTGGAGAAGAAAGTACAAAATCTAACAGAAAAAAACAATTATGTTACAAATTAGAATTGAACAAATGGAAACTAATGACTCTATGAAAGAGCAAGAATCAGTCAAACAGAAACAAAAAAATGAAAAAATAGATGAAAACGTAAAATACCTCATGGGTAAAACAGCTGACCTGGAAAATCGATCCAGGAGAGACAATTTGAAACTTATAGGCCTACCTGAAAGCCATGATGAAAAAAGAGCCTGGACAATATCCTTCAGGAAATCATAAAGGAAAACTGCCCTCAAGTCCTAGAACCAGAAGGTAAAATAACTATAGAAAAAAATCCATCACTTCCCGCCTGAAAGAGATCCCAAACTGAAAATGCCAAGAAACCTAATAGCTAAATTCCAAAATTACCAGATTAAAGAGAAATTACTGCAAGCAGCCAGAAAGAAACAATTTAAATATCATGGAACCACAGTCAGGATTACACAGGACCTTGCAGCCTCTACGTTAAAAGACTGTAGGGCATGGAACATGATATTCCATAAGGCAAAGGAGCTTGGAATGCAGCCAAGGATTAACTACCCAGCGAAAATGAGCATGATTTCTCAGGGAAGGAGATGGATATCCAATGAAATAAGGGACTTCCAAATGTTCCTGATAAAAAGACCAGAGCTCAACAAAAAATTTGATCTTCAAGTACAGGATTCAAGAGAGACATAAAAAAGTAAATGGGACAGAAAGACACAATATGTTGTTAATAAGGGCAAAATGTTTACATCCCTA
>NW_020945437.1:19938501-19950921 GCF_900497805.2 Vombatus ursinus
AGGCAGTAGGAGGGGAAAGGGGAAAGAAAAGGGAGGGGGGATAGAAGGGAGGGAAGAAGCAGTAAGGGTAAAGGGGAAGAACAGGGAAAGGGATAATAGAAGGGAGGTGGGACTGAAGGAGGCACTGGTCAAAAGCAAAACACTAGTGCGGGGGGAAAGGAGAAAGAAAGTCTATATATTAAATGCTATGCATTATATGTTGAAAGCTGTCCATCTTTTCTTAGCTTCCTTGCAGGTTTTCTTTTGTTCTCTGCTGTACACTTTTTACTTTGTTCTTTTTTCCCCTTCTTTCCTCCCTACCCACTACCCCAAGGCTACAACTGAGCACTGGATATATTTATATATAGGTATTGATATATACATACTTATACATATATACACATATATACATATATACATACATACACATATAAACATGTACTTTCCCTAAGAGATTTTAGTCCTAATCTTTGTGTTTATGTTTGTGCATACCTCTTTTCTCCTATCTCTCCTAACTCCTCTACTTCTGCCTGCTACCTTACCCTCCTATTACTTAACCTACCTTCACTCCAGCAATCTCTCCCTTATCTTCCCATTCCCCTAAATCTAAACCTCCTTCTATATCTCCCTTTTGACCTATTCCCACACCCTCCCCTCTAAAGATCCCTCCTTTATCCTCTCCGCCCTCCCTATCCCCTTAGAGTTTTATTTCTTTCTAAATTTACAAGAGTTTCATGCTCTTCTAAATGTATATGAATTTTCCCCTCTTAAACCCATTCCTGAGGAGAGCAGGCTTCCAGAACTAACAGCCTCCCTCCCCCATCTAATTCCTCTGTATTGGTTATTTCTCTTGCACCTCATTTGTAAAGGATAATTACTCTTTTAGCTGTACTTGAATGGGTTCACTTTTTGAAGTCATATCATACTCAGGTCTACCTCACCCCAATCTTCCTTATAAGCTACCTAGGTTTTACATTTTTCAAACATAAAAGGTAAAACATTCTATCCTTATTTAGTCTCTTGTAATTGGTCATTGGTATGTAGCTTTTATTTCTCTTGGTTCTTGTATGTTAAATCTTCTATTAAGTTCAGGGTTTTTGGTTTTGTTTTGTTTTTTTTTTTAACAAAGACCTGAAAGTCTTACAATTGGTCAAATGTCCTTTTTTTTTCACTTACGCTTAGCTTTGCTGGGTATGATATTTTTGGCCAGAAATCCAGTTCTTTTGCTCTTCAATATACAGTGTTCTAAGACCTGTGATCTTTTAATGTTGCCACTGCTAGGTCTTGTGTGACTCTAATTCTGGCACCGTCATATGTAAATTGTTTTTTCTTGTTGCTCATAATATTTTGTCCTTGATCTGAGGATTTCAAAATTTGACTATAATATTCCTGTGAATTTTCCTCATAGGATCTCTTTCAGGTAGTGATCGGTGGATTTTTTTTTCTTATTTCTACTTTCCCCTCTTGTTCTAATGCTTCAAGACAATTTTCTTTATTTCTTGTATTTTTGGATCAGAACTTTCAAGTAGTCCAATTATTCTTATATTTTCTCTTTCTGATCTGTTCTCTAGATCCGTTGTTTTTCTTATGAGATGTTTCACATTCTGTTCTATTTTTTCATTCTTTATATTTTGTTTATTTATTTCTGCATCTCTTGTATCTTCGCTGGCTTCCCCTTGCCCTATTCTGATTTTCAAGAAGCCATTTTCTTCCTTAAGATTGCGGATCTCCTTTTCTAATTGGTTGACTTTCTTTTCATAATCTTCTTTTTTTTTTGTATTATTCTTATTTTTCTTTTTCGTTTTTCTTCAATCTCTCTCATTTGATTTTTAAAGTCTTTTTGAAAGTTCTTCAATGAATTCTTTTTGGGCAGGTGACCATTTTGACATTACTCTCTGGGGTAGAAGAGGGTTTCTTTGCTTCATTACCCTCCTCTGAAGATGCACTCCAATATTCTCTATTCCCATAGTAGCTCTCTATGGTTGGATTCTTTCTCCTTTGCCTGTGCATTTTTTTGGTAATAGTTTAGTTTTTACAATCACCTTTCATCCTAGGGTATAGGAGATCCTCTAATCTGCAGTTCTCCCTTCTGACCTTGAATTCAAATCAAGACCTCTAGCCTCCTCTGTTAAGTGGCCACAGCCAGTGGTGTCTCACTGCTTCTACGCTCACTGGGCATGTGCTGGTTCCTTCTCACCCCACCACGTCTCTGTAGCACAGCTAGGTCTGGCATTCCCCATCAGCAGAGGTTCCCACGATCTTCCCCAGGTCAGACACCCAACTCCCCTCACCATCCTGGGGGTAAAAGGTCCTGTAGCTGGGGGCCAAGGCAGCCTCCCAAATCAGCTAACCCCAGGGCTTGCCGCTTGTTGTTTAAGCAGACCCTAGCCTGGAGGTGTTCGCTCTTCACGGGGAGGAAATCTCAATCTGGAATTTTTCTTCAGATCTTCTCCAACTGTCCCAAGACGATCCCTCTTTTACCCCTACTCTTATTTGTTTTCATGGATCTAAGTTTGCCTAGAGGTGCTATTTTATTTCTTTTGTGGAGGAAAATCTTGAGAACTTGAAATTTTCTGACCTACTCAGCCATCTTCTGAAGCACAATCTTTTAAAAGCAAAATACATAAAGAGATGCATAATGCACATGGCATACAATAACAATAAAAAGTTACATTTATGGAGCATTTGACATTTATAAACTTATATACATTATCTTATTTGACCTTACACTAACAACTATTAACTTCCTTTGAATGTGAAAATAAATGCAGTGTGGCATATAGAATAGAATCTATCTCAAAGCCCAGAAAACCTGGGTTCAAGTCTTGTCTCTGTTATATTCAGACTGCATGACACTGGGCAAGAAAATCATTCATCTTTAGTGCTCTAGGCAGCTCCTCATGAGTTGCAGAGAAGCTAATGATATGCACTGGTCTAGGAGCTCCTGATATCAATAAAATCACAAGTGCAGTCTCCTAGACCCTTATGAAAAGAAACTGTGGTCCATGATAGGGATGAAGACTGTTATGTTGAACTGTTTTTCCAGTAGTGTAGTGGAATTAAACAAATCACAGAATGTAGAGATAGAAGTGATGATCTGAGGTCACCTACTATAACCCCCTCATTTTACAGACCCCCCATTTTATTATCCAGTTTATCTTAGGACAAATGGTAGATATATGGCTAGATAGCTGACTAGAGTTAAGGATGCAGCCTGTGGCCTCTTAACAGACCAAAGCTAATTAGAAGCAGGATCTGAACCACTGCTAATGTGGGGCTGGGCTTCCAAGAATAAGGAGGTGATCATTCTGCTGCCCTCTGCCCTCATCAGGTCATATCTGTAACACTGTGTTCAGTGCTTAGCATCACAGCTTACGGAGGGCATTGATCATCTGGATGACCCTATTGGATAGAACCAGAAGCCACATGGATGAAAACTGCAGAAAAAATTTAGATGTGATACAAGGAAATACTCCCTGACACACAGAACTATACTAAACTAGAATGATCTGTGAGGCAGTGGGTTCCACTTCACTGGACATCTTCAAGCAGAGACTAACGACCACTTGCCAGGTTCATTAAAATGGAGATTCCCTTTCATACATCATTTGAACTAGCTGGATGGCCACTGAGGCCCCTTCCAGCTCTGAAATCCTGTGACTCACTGGCCCCAACGTATCCTTCCAGGCACATTTTCCATATATATGTTGCTATCTATCTATCTATATATATATATATATTTTTTACACATATATTACTATATCTTCTAGTTAAATTGTATTACTTGCAGTTCCCAAAAACTTCATGTGCTTTTTCCTTGCTCTTCCCTCTGCCTACAAAGTCCTCTTTCCAAGTTTACACTTGCTAAAACTACCTACTCTTCAAGACTCAAATGTTAACTCCTCCATGGTTTTCTAAGGTCACCAAAATGATGTGATGGCTTCCTTCTCTCAACCCCAACCTCAACATATACATACCTTCTTTCCTGTGAGCAGTCTGCCTTCTGCTGTAGTTACATAGCTACATGCTTTGTGTATTAGAGTTGAGAACCCCAGGGCAAGGGCAGACAAATGTGTGGGGAAAGACATCACTGGTGCAGCTGTCTGCAATCATTAATTTACCCCATGGACTATAAATAAACATCAAAACTTTCTCTTGGCACCAGTAATCAGTGGAGTGGGTGTTGTAGAAAATTAGCCCCTGGGTGTTTGTAATAGGTATTGAGAAATATGGAACATAGAGCATGAAGAACAGAATATGAAGGGAGACTTAAGTGTTCACCTGAGTGATTAGTGGTTTGAGTCAGAGAGTAATTAGTGACACACAGGCTGAGGGAGTATGAGTCAGGGCATATAAACAGAGGTGTGATCAGGTACAGAACCCCAAGTAATTTGATGGAGTGTTTCATACATTTAGACGTGGCTTTCCTAAGAGTTCAGGTTGTTCTCTTCAGTTGGACCTCCATTTGAGATTAGGCAATAATAGATTTAAAATGGAAAGAGGCTTAAGATATCATTTAGTCCAAGCTCTTCAGTCTAGTTCAAGCTCTTTACCTTACAGATGAGGAAAAAGGCATGTAGAGGTTTGTGGCCTTGCTCAAGGCCACAAAATAAGTCAGTAGCAATCATTGGCACCACATGTTCTGCCCAGATCTTGGGTCCTAATGGTTTGACAAGGTCACATGTATAGCTCTTAGTAACTGAGTCCCAGAAAAAAGATACAGGTAGCTCCATAACAGGGTACTGTTCTTTAGCTGACTGACTAAAATACACAATGCTTTCGTAATGTGACAAATTCCATAAAAGCCACAAACATCTTACAAGCAAATACCAAGAATGGCAGTGGCCTCCAAAGTAGGGGTGTGGTATGATTGTAAGGGATGAGTGATAAGCCAATAGGTGGGAAGAAGGATAGGTTACATTCTACTCCCTCCAAAATATTCAATGTAGGCTTGTCTTCTACACAGATATACTTTCCCTTTCACCCCTTACAGCTCAACACCTTCTCCTACCACTGCAGAACATTGCCTATTTCTGGAAAAGGCATATAAAGGCCCCTCCAGGTGGGAGGGGTGACCTGAATGCAACCCGGCACTGGATCTGCCTGCTATGCAGACAAAATTCTCTCCCCCCAGATCCTCTCATGGCTATGACAAAGGGTCAGATTCTCTGCTTAGGGCAGTGGCCAATGAGTAAGAATCCTGCTCCCTTTCCCTTTTCATTTTAGGTAGGACAGAATTAGTCACACAGGATAGGTAGGCATGGGTGAGTTTCACTGTACATAGCAGATCTCATTACATTATCTTTTCCCCAAAATCCAGCCCTCTTCCAATCTTTCCTTATTTCTATCAAGGGCACGACTATCCTTTGAGTCACTACTCACTCTCCCTCACATAGGATATCAGTTGCCAAATCTCATCATTTCTATTTTCACAACATCTCTTCCTCTTCCCTCCACTCACAGTTACCACTCTTATTCAAGGCCTCATCACCTCTGACTTGGACAGTTGCAATAGCCTCCTATTGGCTTCCCTGACTCTAGTCTTTCCCTATTGAAATCCATCCTCCACACAGTAGCCAAACTGATCTTCCTAAAGGGCAATTCTGACTACGTCAGTTCCCTACTCATTAAACTACAGTGAATCCCTACAGACTCTGGAATCAAACACTACTTCATCTCATCTTTTATAAATTCTGGCTTTTGTACAAGTTCTATAATGCACATTAGTGCAATTCCGCATGTTTATAATTTTAAGTAAACACGTTATGGTTGTGCTGTCAAAAATTTTTGGTGACAGAAGTTGTCTACTTTAAAAAATCTGAAGACTGCTAGAGAAAGAAATGTAGCTCTTTGGATCCAATGGATTTCTGTTTTCCCTGGACACTGTGGCTGCCCCTGATATAGACTAATTTCCACAACTAGATGACCTAGAACGCTTCTTTCGTCAATACATAACCTTGGGTAGTTGTTTGCATCCTCCTTCCTATAACCCAGTAAAAGAGTCTGTTGCTGCTGACGTTGTTTTCTAACTGCCTTGCTGACCCAATTTGACCCAAAGGACCAGTGTGCACCTACAATGGAAAAATAAAAAAGCCACCAATAAATAAAATAAAATAAAATATAAAAGCCAGGATTGAGACCCGGGCCCCTGACTTCAGATTCTCTTCCCTGACATGCTATTTCCCAGGTATCTGGGGAGAGGGAAAATTAAGGTAGCATGAAGAGACAGATTCACTCAGACTTCAATTACCTAATGAAGCTGAGTGGCTCCTAACTCCTAGGGCTAATGAAGCACTAGCCATGAATTTCTCCATGAATTAACCATGAAGCAATTCTAACAATTAAGAACAATGATGACAAATTCCTGATAGGTCAAAATATCTAATTGGATGGTTCTGAGCCTCCTGAATAGTCTCTACATGATAAAATGATGTGCATGTTGGGGAGGAGGGGTGGACTGTGCAAGCAAACCCAGACCCAAAGCATGTAAGTCTATGAATGTGTCTGTGTCATGTCCTGTACTACACAGTAAGCCACTTGAGACCAGGGATCATATCATTTTAATACAAAAAACATTATTATCTCTAGAGTTCTTCAGAACCTATAAAGCATTCCTCACAATTCTACAAATTGAGTATTTAGAGCAGGAAGAGAGCCTGGAGACCCACCTAGGCCAACCCCTTATGTTGTATCCATCATTTTACAGATGAGGAAATAGAGGCACAGAGAAGTTAAGTGACTTGCCCAAGGTCCCATGCTAGTAACCGGCAGAACTAGCATCTGAAATAATCTGAAACCAAATCAGTGATCTTTCTACTGGGCCAGTCAACTCTTTTCATTGTTGTATTCCCAGTAATACTGAACTGGTTTCCTGTATGTAATCAGCATTTGATGAAAGTTTGAATGACATCATTAGCATATCACTCTCACCACTTTTCCCACCTAGTTCATCATGGTGCATCATTCTAGATGAATGAGAGAGAAGACAGGCAGGGGAACAGAAGCAAATTACACCAAATCTAGAGCACTGCTGAGCTCATTCCTTTCTCACCACCCTCTTCTTTATAAAGAGGAAGTGCAAAAAAAGAGAAGAAAAACCAAGAGAGAAGAATTGAGGGAAATACATGATTAACAATCACAACTGTGAATGTGAATGGAATGAGAGCACTACTCATAAAATGGAAGGGAATGGATCAGAAACCAAAATCAAACAATATGTTGAACACACTTAAAAAAGAAAGATACACATGGAGTTCAAAATTAGGTGGTGAAGCATAATGGAGACAGACAATAAGATCAGAGGTAAAGCAAGAATGTCCATCATCACCATTACTATTCAATATAGTGTTAGAAGTCCTAGCTACAGCAATAAGACAGGAAAAAGAAATTGAGAGAATAGAAAGAAACATAATTACCACTTCTTGTAGGTGATATGGTGGTTTAGAGAACCCTATAAAATTCACTAAAAACTAATTGAAACAATTAACAATTTAAGCAAAGTTGTAGGATAAAATAGACACAAATCATTACATTTCTGTTACTGCCAACAAAATCTGCAGGAAGAGATAGAGAAATGCCATTTACAATAACTACAGAAAATATAAAATCTTTGGGAATATATCAGTCAAGACACACAAAGGAACTATTTGAACACAATTAACAAAACACTTTACACAAATAAAGACATATAAATAATTGGAGAAATATTAACTGCTTATGGGTAGGCTGAACTAATATAATAAAAATGACCACAGTGCCTAAATTAATTCACTTATTCAATACCATACAAATCAAACCATCAAAGGATTACTTTACAGAGTAGAAAAAATAATAACGAAATTCATCTGGAGGAAGAAAAGGTCAAGAATTACAAAGAAATTAATAAAAAAAAGTTGGAAGGAAAGGAGCCTACCAGTACCAAATTTCAAATTATGCTACAACACATAATCACCAAAACAATTTCGGTTCTGGTTTAAGGAATAAAGAGATTGATTAGAGGAATAGACTAGTTATACAATATACAGAAGCAAACAAGCACAGTAGCCTAGTGATAGGCTACTGGAAAGATCCCAGCTATTTGGGCAAAAGCTCAATAACTGACAAAATTGTTTGAAAAACTGGAATGAAGTCTTTCAGAAATGAGGTTTACACCAACTTTCACACTGTAAACCAAAATAAAGTCCAAACAAGTACGTGACAAACACAAAGGGTGACATTATGAACAAATCAGAGGAGTAAGGAAGAAATTACCTGTTAGATCTATGGATAAGGGAAGAATTAATCGTCAGATAAAAGAAAGAGTTACAGAAAAGAAAATGGACAATTTTGATTTCATAAAATTAAAAAGTTTTTATACAAACAAAACCAATGCAGCTAAAATTAGGAGAGATGAAAGTAAATGGGGGAAAAAATCTTCGCAGTAGGTTTCTGATAAAAATCTCATTTCTAAGATACACTGGGAACTGTTTAAAATGTATAAAGTTAAGAACCATTCCCCAAATGATAAATGTTCAAAGGGTGTGAAGGTAGTTTTTGGAAGAACTTAAAGCTATCAATAGTCATGTGAAAAAATTCTCTAACTCACTAATAATTATAGAAATGCAAATTAAAAGAAATCCGAGGTACTATCTTACAACCATCAGATTGGCAAAGTTGATAAAAATGAAAAATAACAAGTGCTCGAAGGTCTGTAGGAAAACAGGTAAAATCCATTAATGTATTACTGATGGAGTGTTTAATTTGTCCAGTCATACTGGGAAGCAATTTGGAACTGTGCCCAAAAAGTTATTAAACTTTACATGCCTTTTGATCCAGTGGTACCATTACTAGGTCTAGACCCCAAAGCGATCAAAGAGAGAAAGAACCCATTTGTAAAATATATATATATATATATATATATATATTTATGGCAGCTCTTTTGTCATGGTGAGGAATTAGAAATAAAAGGAGTTTCCATCATTTGAGGAATAGCTAAACAAGTTATGGAATGATGAAATGATGAGGGGAGTGGTTTCAGAGAAACCTAAGAAGACATATGAACTGATAACAGATTGAAGTGAGCAGAAGCAGGAGAAAAAAATTACATAACAACAATAATATTGTGAAAACAACTCTGAAAGACTTAGGAACTCTAGTCAACACAATGACCAAACGTGATTCTGGAGGACTCATGATGAAATATGCTATCAACCTTTTGAAAGAGAGGTGATGGATTCAAAATACAAATTGACACATTTTTTTTGAACACGGCCAGTGCAGGATTTTGTTTTGCTTGACTATGCATATTTTAACAGAGTTTATTTGTTTTGTTTTTCTTGGTTTTATAATTTGGGGGGAGGAGATGAGGGAGAGAGAGAAGGTTAATTTTCATTTTAAAAATTAATTTTAATTTAAAAAATCACCACTTATTAGTTAACCTTTTTGTGGTGAGCCTTTCTATATTTAGCTAGGCTCATCCTTGGATGCAAAACCCATCAAATCTATGCTCAAAGGCTTCTCAGTTTAGTAGGATCTGTTAAAATTAATATTCCAACGGCATAGACTTTGAGAATGCAGAGTCACCTCCACAATATGATGATAAGGCAGAGAAGGGCTTTTAATGGTGCTTTAAAGACATTCAAAAGGCAATGGTAACGAGGCAAAATTTATACTAATGTGAAGCAAACAATTCATGTTGAAGCAGAGACGAGGCTGTATATCAATGAATAATATAATATCCTCTATCAGTGAACTGACATTTGAGGTCATTTACAGATCTGATATTCTATGATCTATATAGTACCATAAATATTAAAGTAATAGGTTTGGGGATGAAAGAACAGTTATAATTAAATTTATCTTGTTCCTATTTTTATTGTTCATCATCTAGGTAAAACAAAGACAATTTATTTCTTGCATATTAAGTTAATACAATTTTATTTCTAGCATGGTACGGGATCTCACTCAAAACCAAATGTACCATGATGGGATGAGGATGAGAGTGTTACTTAAAGGCAGAAGAGTAAGAAATTGCAATCTGAATTCATCAAGAATCACAGATTTAGAGCTGAGAGGATTCTAAGAAATCATTTATTCCAACCTGCTTTCATACAACAGATTATGGAACCTGAGGATCAAAGGGTTTGCCCAGGGTCACGCAGGTAGTAAAAAGCAAAGAAAGAAGCAGAACAGGGATTCAGATCCCCTTGTTTATAAATATTCTTTCTGCCAAACAACATCTGCACATGAATTCAACATACCAAAAACTTCAAAAATTTTAAAAATACTAAAGCATAATACAAGTTGTAAAATACCCATGAAACTTTCCTATTAATTCATAGAAGATGTACAAAAAACTCTGCTCTAATATGTCATGGGCTAGTCTGAGTTTGTATGGGACACAAGAAACAAGGCTCCATGGCAGAGTAGCAGAGTACAGGTAATTAAAGAAGACTCTTACCTGCTATTCTCTAAACCAAAAATCTCTGTCAATTGGCACTCTGTTTTTGAGCCAACTAATTTTCTCTATCTTCGTCCCATTAATGAATATTCCAACATGCCGGGGGACCTGTGATCTTACTGATAAACATATTCTCTCCAATAATGCAGATCACATCCCATCCATGTCTGTCTATCCTACATAACTCTTCTTCCTGTCCTTCCATGTTTGCCACAGTGCTGGCAACTTGCTGAGAGCCTTGCTCATATTCTTTTGACATCTCAGGGATATGAATGAAGTACACGGGCTGTCCATTAGCTTTCCCAGCTTCTTTCCCAATCATTACATATTTGTCTAAACTGTGTTCTCCCCTGCCCACAGAATTACAGCTATGGAAAAGTGATGATGGTAGTATGGCTTGTAGCTGTTGCCTTCTTCCTAGAAGTCTGTTCAAAGATAAGCATAAGACAACAGGAAGTTCAAGAACCCTGGGGAACGTGCCCTGCTATAAGGCAAACACCTTGGTCACTACATTCTCATGGCAACTACTCTGCAGATAATCTCAGTTACATTTGTAATGAGTTACAGAGCCAGCTTATGCTCCCAGTGTCCTTTGGGTGCTCCTCAATTTCAATTCTTCAGAGACTATCTTACTCCATGACTTACAGTTGTACATAACTGAAAAAGTGTTGTTGTTGAGAAGATGGACTAGCTTTTTGATTAAAAAAAGTCAATATTTATATTTATATAAGAAATCTAAGTCAATAATACTAAAGAATTAAGTCACACTAGAAGAATGGCTCCCAATGCACTGGGTGGGTCCTCTACGTAGGATTTATCAGATGACACGAACAAGAATTTCACAGAATGAAGAGTAGACAGAGCACCCACATCAGTTAGATCATCTATCAAAGAATAAAGTGAAATCAACACAGAAAACATCGCTTCTGTCAAAAAGAAGCACAAAAATGACAGCTTTGAAAGGTACAGAGTGAACTTATATACTTAAAAAGAAAAGCAAGATGTAAATAATGGAGACCTGCAGTGTCTTTTATAATTCTCTTTTTCTATTCTACACTATACATGATAATGTTGGGGAGAGGGGGAAGGAAGTTAACTTTAAAATAATTTTTTTAAAGTTGCTTCTCAGAACTTCATCTAAAACAAATAAGATTTTCTCAGAGGAAAAAATATTTTAAGATTTTGGAGGTAAGTCCCAAAAAGGGAAAAATGTTGGTTCTTTTAATTTATGATATAATCATAATCCTAATAATAATATTTATAATAGCCCACATTTCCATAGTTCTCTATCTTTCCTTAGCTACTATAAGTCGCATTAGTTGACTATGGAATTTCTCAATCTTTTTCACATCTTGGGCCTGGTCTGTCCTGTATACCAGACAAACTAAATCATCTGTTAGTTTGATACATAGACTCCCATCTGAGTGCCTATACTTGAGAACCACACATGCCTTCATGGAATTGGCGAGGTAGAGCTTTTACGCCATGCGGCTGAATTCCTCCCAGGTCTGGTATTGTGGCACTGTGGGACCACAGCAGCACAAGTAAGAAGAGGCCAAGCCTCGAGAGCCAACACTCCTGAAAGCCACTCAACCGACTCAGCGATTCCCTCACCCATAGTTCTCTATTTTCAATAGTGTTTTCCTCCATACCTCAGAGAAGGCACGGCAATAACTGTCCCCACTTCATAAAGAAGAAACTAAAACTCAGAGAAATGAAGTGATTTGCCAAAGATTAAAGGATTATAAAGTGTCAGGACTGGAACTTCAACCCATGTATTTTTAACTCCAGTTCTTTTAAATTCAAATTTAACTGGAAAAATGACATTTTTCATGTAAGATATTAGGAATAAGATGCTCACCTTGCAGCAAAGTTATCTCTTTGCCTCATTAAAAAGCAGTTTGAAATCTTTAAAGGAACTTTGTTTTATTAGCAATATAGCTATGAGATAGTAAAACACACACACACACACACACACACACACACACACACACACACACACA
>NW_020945437.1:19950931-20028145 GCF_900497805.2 Vombatus ursinus
ACACACACACACACACACACACACACACACACACACACACACACACAAAACACCAAAAAAATAAAATCATAACCCACTGCATTGAGAAACCCTGGTTTTGACCGAATAGGGCTCTGCCACTAATTAACCACAAGCAAGTCACCTTACCCTCTGTTAACTTCTGTTTCTTCATCTACAAAATGGGGGAAGTACCACCTGCCCTACTGGCTTCATATGGCTATTGTTTGTATCAAATGTTATGAAGTAATGTAAGTAAAAATACTTTGTAACCCATAAAGTGCTCAAGAGAAGCAAATTGATATAGCAGATACAGGGCCAGCCAGCTTTAGAGTCAGGAGGAAGTCCTGAAGACAGGAAGGTCAAGCCCTGCTTCTGACATATACTGTATCACCCTGGGGGTAAGTCCATTACTCTCTGTTTCCCAGTTAATAGCTTTAAGAGTAAGTTAGAGATGAGCCAGCAATCTCTGTTAGTGAAGGGAGTGTTTGTGTGTACCCCTACAATCTACAGATCAACAAGCGTTTGCTTACTGTATGCCAGTCACTGTGATAAGTACAAAGAAAAAGCCTCAAAGCAACACATGTAAATCAGAATATACAAATTAAATACAGAGCAGATGGAAGGTAACCTTACAGGGGATGATGGCACTAATGGCTGGGGGAACCAAGAAAGGACTTCTGGAGAAGGTGGTACTTCAGCTGAGTCTTAAAGGAAACCAAGGATTCTAAAAGCCAAAGTGTTATAAGAGATATTACTATTTATTTGGGGGATTTTTATTATTTCATTTAATTTTTAGAGAGTAGATCTCCCTATTTCACCCATGCTGAGAGTACAGTAGCTACTCACTGGCTAATCCTATCGATGATCAGTTTGGGAGCTTCAACCAGCCCCTTATCGTCGGACCTAGGCTAGTTTCCCCCTCCTTAGGCAGCTTGGTAGCTTCCTCACTCTCACCTCTACCTTGGCTCTTAGGGTCTCACCATATTTGTGCCATATTTAGTGAAGTAACCCGATTGCCTTTTAACCTAATGCACCTCAGCACTCCTGAGCTCAGCCTCAGCCTCCCCAGTAGAAAGGACAATAGGCATGTACCATTACACAGTTCTACTCAGGAGATTTTTATATCTGATTCAATTTTTCAGATAAAAAATCAAATTTTATCTATCAGTGAATTTCAGGCCAATATTCTGGTAGGCCACAAATCCTCATCAACAAGTTCACAAATAAATTCATGTTGGGAAAATGGAGATGGTTATGCAAACTCGTTAGCACTACTGGAAATAAAAGTACTTTAAAAGTATGCCCAACTGAGTCAGGAACAGCATCTCAGTACTATCCACAAAGGACAGTACTCAATCCAAAGTATAAGCATGCTTTAGAAGAGAAAGCCTTGACGATAACAAGCTGGGCAAGACTCTATTACTAAATAAATTCTTAGAAGTTTATCTTTCTAAAAACTTTCTGATCATTCTATGGCTTTTGAATTTCTATCATAGTACGACATTCTTTAAGAATAATTCACTTTTTAACAGCCACGTTGTGCAATGACTAATATTGATAAACTTAACCCTTCCCAGCAATCTAAGACATCTCCAAAGGCCTCACGATGGAAAATGCTATCCACATTCAAAGAAAGAACTATGGAGTTTGAATGCAGATCGAAGCATACTATTTGCTATTTTTTTTCTTCTGTTGTGTTTTGTTTCCTCTTTCTGGTGGTTCCTCCTATTAGTTCTAATTCTTACTTACAACATCACTATCATGAAAATATGTTTAATAGGAATGTATATGTATAGCCTATGTCAGATTGTGTGCTGTCTTGGGGAGGGTGGTGGGAAGGGAGGGGGAGAAAAATTTTAAACTCAAAAGCATATGGAAGTGATTGTTGATAAATTAAAATAAATTAAAAAAAAAAAGAATAATTCACTTTTGTATGTTGGCATAACCCTTTCCTCTTAATAACCCTGTGAAGTAGGGAGTGCAAACACACCATCCCCATCTGACATATGAAGAATCAGAGGCTGAAAGAAAAGCCACTGGGCCAATGCTGGTGAGTGACCGGGTTAGACTGAAATGTAGACTGACTCCAGGTCCACCATTCCTTTCACTATCTTGGGCTATGTTATTCCAAATATTGTCCCATAACTTCTAATTCCCGCAGAATAGAATCAGAAGCATCTCTAGGTTCCTCCCTCCCACAATTACACAGTGAGAACATTAGACCCAGAAAGGCCCTTGGCACATAGCCCATGGGAGTTGGAAGAGACCTGAGAGCCAAGACCTTTACAGCAACTCCCTCAGATGGACAAAGGAGCTGGCACGGGACCCGATCTCTCAAAGCCTACAAAGCCAGGACTCGGGACTTCTGACTGCCAGTCTTTTGCTTCTTCTCTATGCCATGGCTACTTCTGCCAGGCTTCTTAGGCATAGGGGCTTCTTTTGAAAAGTGAGTTATTACATTCCTAGTACCCAGAAGGCCAAACAAACAAATAGAAAGAAATATCCAATAAGCACTGGACTCAGATGAGCAGCAAAAAAGCGTCACTTTCTTAAGAAACTACAGGCATACCTCATTTTATTGAGCTTCACAGATATTGGGCTTTTTGGTGTTTTCTCTTTTTACATATTGAAGGTTTGTGGCAACTCTGCATTGAGCAAATGTATCAGCATCATTTTTCTAAAAGCACGTGTTCACATCATGTCTCTGTGACACGTTTTAGTAATTCTTGCAATATTTCAAACTTTTTCGTTATTATTATATCTGTTATGGTGATCTGTGATCAGTGATTTTGATGTTACTATTGTAATTGTTTTGGGGTACCACGAACCAATCCATATAAGACAGTGAACTTAATTGATGTGTGTGTGTGTATTCTGATTGCTCAACTGCCCTTGGCATCTCTATTCCTGGAGATAGAACAACACTGAAATTAGGCCAATTAATAACTCTACAATGGCCTCTAAGTGTTTTAAGTGAACCTTTGTGGTAAACTACATTATAGTCTCATTTTAAGAAATTTCCACAGCCACTCCAACCTTTAGCAACTACCACCCTGATCAGTCAGTAGCCAAAAACATCGAGGCAAGACTCTGTACCAGCAAAAAAGAATTACGACTTGCTGAAGGCTCAGCTGATGGTTAGCATTTTTTAGCAATAAAATATTTTTAATTAAGGGATGCACCCTTATAGTGTAAACGTAACTTGTATATGACTGGGAAACCAAAATATTTGTGTGACTCACTTTACTGTGATATTCACTTTACTGCAATGCTCTGGAAATGAACCTACAATAAAATCTTTAAGATATACCTGTAATTTCCTTTCAACTTCATGATCTACTGGTAAAAACAAATTCTGAAAACTAAGCTTTTCAACACTTAAACTTTGAAAAGAAAGATGGAAAAGTCCAGGACTGTCAACTGGGTATTTACTACAAGTTACAATTTTCCTATGATAGCAGAACTGTCCAAGACACAAATGCCTTTCTTCTCATCCAAATCTCCATCAGTTCTATGGTGCTTGGACCAATTAATTTGCTTTCTCATCAAATTCTTTCTATGGTTTCTAATATCCAAAATTCAATCATTGCTTAAAGTCTGAGAAATACATATATATTACGCACATGTTGTGCATAGCCTTTTTAATTTTGTATTTTACCTTTAGCAATATTTCTCAATCTGTTCCTTTCTTTCTATTCCCAGGGCAACTACACTAGTTCAGAACTCATTACCTCTCACACAGTCTATTACAACAGTTTGCTTAACACTAGCTCCTTCTCCCTAGCTCCAGTGATCTATCCCATGTATGCTATCACAGTCACCTTCTTAAAACACATACTATCACATCATTCTGCTCAAAACCTGTCACTGGATCCCCCTTCCTTACTTCAAGCTCTGGGGCAGGTGTCATCTCATCCATCAAGCTTTCCCTAGTGCCTCCTGGTGACAAATGACTTTCCTCTTAAAATCTCTTATGTCAGTCTGTTTGGACCTCCTTGTACTTACTATATTTGTATTATGTCAACAATCATACATACAATCATTAAGTAAGAAGGAACCCCAGGTCTCTAACACAAGTTACTTAACCACTTTAAGCTTCATAGTTCTCACTTGTAAGATAGGGATAATAATATTCACACTGCCAACATCACAGGATTGGGAGAGAAGTGCTTTGTAAATTTCAAAGTGCTAGAGAAATGTGAATTAATAACTGTCTCAGCCCATTAAATCTCTCTCTCTCTCTCTCTCTCTCCCTTCCTTTCTTACTCCCTTTACTTCAAATATAGAAGTAAAATTAAGAGGGAAAACACTCATGTAAATCAAGTGTGAAAATAACTCCTTGGTTATTATGCTATGTTACAAAGAAAGAGAAGTTTTAAACTCTTGACCCAGAGGCTAGAGACTTTGAGCTAAAACACTGTTGTGAAACCTCATTATCGGAATTCCTGTACCCCTCAAGTAAAATCATTTCTCATTTCCTAGTAAAGGAGAAAAATGGCAAGATATTCTTACCTTCCAAAGATTTAGAATGCGGAAAACATTATTCCTAAAACACTAAATGACAGCATCTTCAAAAATGGCTAAATGATGGAATGAAACTAGTACTTTATCTCTGTAATCCAGTAGTCAAAAGCATCAGACTAGGAACTAAAAAACCTTAGTGTTATTTCCAAATCCTCTGTCTTTCAATAAATGTTTATTTTTATTTCACAGACCCAGAGAATGTTAGTGCTATAGGGGACTCGAGAATTTTTTAGTCCAATTCCCTCATTTTGCATATGAAAAAACTGGACCCCCAAGAGGAAAAAAACTACACTGGAGACCTGTGCAAGACCCTACCAGACCTTAAGTTTTCCACTTACCACCTTGTGACCTTGAGGACACCACTTATTTTCTCTGAGTCTTAGTTTCCTCATGTGTAAATTAGAGATAAATAGTCATTATAATACCAACCCTCTCAGGGTTATGAAGAAAACATTTTATAATTCTTAAAGAATTATATAAATATAATCATAGAATTATAGATTTGTTGCTATAAGAGATTTTATAGATCCTCTAGTCCTACTCAATTTACAGATGAACAAACTGAGGCCCAGTGAGGTTAACTGATCTGCCCTTGCTCACAGATATAGCAAGATAAAGCAGGATTCAAAACCAGGACTTCTCACCCCAAATCCTTCTACAAATCTACATGACTGCCTTCCAAACATTTTAAATTGAATGGGTACCTGTAGACATCTCAAATTCAGCAGGTCCAAAACATAACTCATTATGTTTTTTGCTACTCCTACCAGCACCTCCAGCTCCAAACTCCTTCCATACTTCCCTATTTTCCATTTAGTCACTCAGGTTAATTCTTGACCTTTATCTTGAACTCCACACTCTCTCATCCCACATAAGCAATCAGTTGCCAAATATGATCATAGATTGATATGAGTATTGGGCAGTACCTATCTGTGTGGAAAGGCATTCAAAGATGAAAAATGTAAAATCTCATCACAGATTTTAGCATTAACAGATGAACATTTGCAATTTATTTTGATGATAGAACAATAACTTTAAACTCATTTAAATGATATGTTATACCAAAAAAGAATTCCACTGTTTTCATTAGTAGATCTGCATTACAAAAAGTTGTGCTCAATTGTTGTTAATATAGTTTGAATTTTGTCAATAAAAGGGTGAAAATTTGTTCTCTCGTCATATAAGTATCTACATAATATCCTTGATTTTGTCTTTTGCCCTCAAAGCCTAAAATATTTACCATCTAGCCCTTTACAGATAAAGTTTTACAGATAAATCCCTGAAACTAGATAAAGCTGATTCACATGTCATTTTGCTCAGTTGAGCATAGGGAGAGAGCTCCCCATTATCAATTCCTCATCAGTTTCACTTTGTCCTAGCTGGCTTTGCAGAGAACAAATTTCCAGGCACTTGTGAAGCTATCCTAGGGGGAGTACGTAAGAACAAAGTCTGAAAAGCAGGGAAGGTAAACAGAAACATAAAAGAGAGATCAGAAAGACAGAAAAACATTTGTTGGAAAGGAGAGGCAAGAATGAAAGAACCAAAGACAAAACACACAGACGTATTTCTTAATAACAAACTAGGAGATCGAAATTTGTTAAGTGTCTAAGAGAGGAGGAGGAGGAGGAAGTCATATTTCCATAGCACTTTAGGCTTATGAAATACTCTCCTCACAGCAATACTGCTTTGGTAGGTTAGTCCAAGCACCAGTAAGCCCACTTTACAGATGAGGAAGCTGAAGCTCAAAGAGATTTTTATGATTTGTTCCTCAACACATAACTAGTAACTGTGAAGATCTGAAATGAAGTCTCCTAATTCTTTTCACTATACCACACTGCTTTCCTTTACCAATTTACAAAGTCCTTTATATTGATTATCTCTCATATGATCATAACAACAACACTAGAGAGTAGAAAAGGCAGAGATTATTACCTCTGTTTTACAGATGACAAACTTAAGCCTTTTTTTAAAAAGAGGTTTATTTCCAAATTTCTTTAAATTTTATTCTAACAGACGGAAACAAATACAAGAAAAACCAATTACCTAATGCAGACAAAAGAGAAGGAAGCATCTTTAAACAGGAAATTAACCTCATACTATGTGCAAACTGAAAATAAGAAAAGCAGGATGCAATGTGTATTAGAGAAACATTAGCTAGCAAACCTACCCAAATACAGTTAGGGATACTAAGGCAAATCAGTTCCACACTACTCATCAATGAGGCTTGGGAGGATATAATTTGTGACAGGATAATGACAGTGGAAGGGCTACTTTTTTTTAAACTTTATTCAAAAGAGATATTAGACAGGCTTGTAGAGTAGCATCAACAAAATATTCCAATAAAACATTCCTCCTGTAAGGAAACCTACCAGAGTAGAGGAAGGGGGGAGGGAGACATGAAGGAAAACTTTTAAATCAGGATGTATGATCAAAGAAGAGAAAAACACAGGTTAATGAAAGCAAGGCTGTATTACAAGCTGCCTGGCCAGATGAATGGGTTAATCAATTCTGAAAGAAGCTCACAAGACCAGCACTGAAATGACAGACAGAACTTAGGGGAAACTTCAAGTACCTGGAAACCTACTGAGGGCTTTCTTAACTAACAGCAGAGTAACTGAAAAATTTTTTCTAGGTCTTGCTCATCTCATAATTTCAACCATCACCTGCTAGAAGAAGCAAGGGAAGCTTCTATTTTGGACTTGCTTATGACCAATAAGAAGGGACTGATTTTTTTTAAAAGGGACTGATGAACAAAGTAGAAATGCTGGAATGTTGGAAATTACCAAACATTCCTAAGAGATTCTGATAGCTAAGGGAGTAAAGCTTAGCACAATGACATGCAAACAATTCTTGAAGAGCTAATTTCAAAGAGTTCAAAGAAATCAGATCCCATGGCCTAATAGGATTCTACAGGTGAAGAGGGATGGTACACTCTCAATAGAGTTCTGAAAACACAAACAGAAATTATTCTAATGAAAAACAAAGAGGGGAGCTGTATAAAAAAACTCAAAGTGGCTTTATAAGAAACTCCTCAAGCAACTAGGATTTTTAAAAATAATACAGAATATACAGAAGAAATGGCCAATAACTGACATCAAAAAGAAATGAATATCATGATGTTGTAAAGAATGAGTTGAAGCTGGTCATAGATGCTGATGATGGCAAAAGTGTGACAGCAAAAGTGAAGATCTGAAATGACTATCTCCTAATACTTTTTAGTCACTGCGAAACACTGCCTTCCTTTACCATTTACAAATTGCTTTTATATTCATTATCTCTCATGTGATCTTAACATTTGAAGGTAAAAAAAGGCAGGGATTAGTACTTCTATTAAAAAAGCTTTGTTTAAAACAAAATGAAAAAGACCTATACATACAAAAATATTTATAACAGCTTTTTTTGTGGTGGCAAAGAATTGGAAATTGAGGAAATGCCCATCAATTGAGGAATGGCTGCGCAAGATGTGGTATGTAATTGTGATGAAATAGTATTATGCTATAAGTAATAACAAAGTGGGGCAGCTAAGTGCCACAGTGGATAGAGCACTGGCCCTGGAGTCAGGAGGACCTGAGTTCAAATCCGGCCTCAGACCAGACACTTGACACTTACGAGCCTCCAATTGCCTCACCAAAAAAATAAAAATGACAAGGGGGATGGGTTCAGAAAAACCTGAGAAGAGTGAGATGAACTGATACAAAGTGAAGTGAGCAGAACCAGAGAACACTGTACACAGTAACAGCAATATTAAATGATAATCAAATATGAAAGATTACAATGATCTAAGACATTTCCAAAGGATTCATGATGAAAAATGCTATCTACCTCCAGAAAGAGAAGTGATAAACTCTAGATTGCAGCATATTTTTTCACTTGATTTTTTTCTTGCTTTTTTCTGTAACATGGCTAATATGAAAATATATTTTACATTCCTTCACATGTATAATAAGTATCACACTACTTGCATTCTCAATGGATGAGTGAGAGGCTGAAGAGAGGGAGTGAATTTGGAATTCAAAATTTTAAAAATGTTAAAAATAAACATAATATTTTTTAAAAAGCTTTGTTTGGAGCAAGAATAAGTGCCTGAGGTGGACGAGATGACAACAGATGACAAAGAGAAAGTGTATCTACTGAACATTTTGTTTGGTTTCTGCTTTCTCATAATAATAATCATAATCATTAGACATGAGCTCAATCTGGCCTTAGACACTTTCTAGCTATGTGATGACCCTGGGCAAATCACTTAACTTCTCTCTATCTCAGTTTGCTCATCTGTAAAACGAAGACAATAATAATAGCACCTACCTTCCATGACTGTTGTGAGGATCAAATGAGAAAATAATTGTAAAGTGTTTAGCACAGTGCCTGGCACGTAGTAGGTGCTATTAAATGTTAGTTATTATAATTATTATTATAATAGCTAACATTTATACAGCACTTACTACATGCCAAACACCATGCTAAGTGTTTCATAAATATCTCATTTGATTCTCACAACAACCTTGGAAAGTAGGTGCTATTTATCATTATACCATTTTATGGATGAGGAAACTGAGGCTGAGAGATTAAGTGACTCTGGGGCAGCTAGGAGGTGCAGTGGATAGAGCGCTGAGCTTGAAGTCAGTATCATCCTCCTGAGTACAAATCTAGCCTCAGACACTTACTAGCTATGTGACGCTGAGCAAGTCACTTAAGCCTGTTTGCCTCAGTTTCCGCATCTGTAAAATGAGCTGAAGAAGTAAATAGCAAACCACTCCAGTATCTTTGCCAAGAAAACACCAAAAGAGGTCACAATGAGTCATATGTGACTGAAATGACTGAACAACTTCCTAACTCTGGGCCCCCGACTCTGTCTACTGTGCCATCTAGGTGCCTTTTAATGAATAAATGCTTTTTTTCTTCAAAAGAGTTTGGAAAGGATAGAACAAAAATAGTTTAGAGATAACTGAAACAAGATGAGTAAGATATCCAGACAGCACTCAAATAGTTCAAGTTACCAGACCTGGCCAAACTAAATCTGCCCATACTAAAGAATGGGCAGATGTGATCGCTGAGCTACGGACTGTGATTTCAGAAAAATGGAAAACAGGAAATACCTCAGGACTAAAGATGAGGAAATACTGTTCCAATTTCCAAAAAAGGGAAAAAAGGTAGATTCTTCAAACTTACCTGGCAAAAATTAAAGAACAAATTTTTAATGGAATGGTTTGTAACCCCATTACTATAAACCAGTATTGATTTAAGAATGTTTTGTCATAATCTAATTTACTTTTCTGACATATACAGGAGATGAATCAGGCACCTTGATCAAATTAGGTAGCTTTCCTAAACAACCCAATAACACATTATAAAAGAGATACATAAACAAATTGATAACATTATATAACATTCTGGCCATTGAATAAAACAACTGACAGAATACACAAATCTCCAGAGACTGGCTGGCTGCAGATCAGCTATGCCCCCAGGAGGCTTTAAAAAGCAAAGTGGACCCTCTCTGAACCAAAAGGCAGTTAGGGGTCAATTTAATGTACAGAGGACTGAACTCTTTCGGAGTGCAGCAAGGTAGAAAGGGCATTTCTCTCTTCTCCCTTGCCCTAGCAGAATAATGGCACCCTGCAGAAGTACATGACCAGAGGAGACATATGCTTGCATGTAGCCTGACCTAAACCCTGACCTTCTGTGTAGAGACAGCCTGGTGCCTGGAGCTGGAATCCTACTGCTCAGGAGATGGCCAGCTTCAGAGCTAAGATTCTGAGGGGGCAGAACTGGGGAGGTTTCCCTCTGATATCAGGGCAAGGGTTCCTGTTCTTTTCTAAATAGTTTAGCCACACCCTAACCAACTACTTCAGCTGAGCCAGAAACTGGAATTGATAGAGACTGCAGAAAACTGGTAAAACTAGATGACCTGCAAAAAGCAAGTCCACTAAGCCTCTATAGCAACATCCCTACAATGATGAGTAGTTCAGTAAGTCCATAGCAATAACATGCCCAACCAAGAGCAGCATGGAAATCTGGAGGGTCCTGCAGTAGATCTGTAAGGTCACCCTCCACACATGTTTCTCATATGTAGGCCTCAATTATGCACACTCTGTACCTAATAATTCTCTCTACTGACAGTGTGTATGTTTGTGGGAGAGTACTTGTTTATGATGGAAATGAACTATTATAAATCTTCTGACTATGCCATTTCAGTAAAAGCTTTTGCTATGAGTTGACAATGTATTCTGATATGATACTAAAGGTAAATACATCATTAGGGTTCATGAGTTATATTTGGGGGTAAGCTCACAGAATTCTTTTAATCTAAGGTAGTACTTCACAGTACCCAACTTGTGAGTTTAAATAAGGGGTGGGTGGCAATATGTCATTGCAAACAAAATGACTGGCATGAAGGCATAGGTGACATACTTATCAAATGTATGAACAAAACAAAACTGGAAGGGGTAACTAAGAAAATGACCAAAAAAGGACTAAACTTGCTTTGCTTAGTCCCTACTTCAAGATATTACAGAGGAATTCTTGCTTCAGGTATGGAATGGATTAGGTAGCACACAAGGTCTTTTCTAACTTTAAGGTTTTATAATTCTAAGATATACATAATTTAGTGAAATGAGCTCTGAACTTGAAGTAAGGAGATCTGGTTTTATTTCTACCTGTAATACCTAATAGTAGTATAACCATGGGCAAATCACTTCACTTGAATTTCAGTTTCTTCAACTGTAAAAATTTTTTCAAACTGCAAGACACTACAGAAATGAACTATAAAAACCTAACAGTGATTCAGTAATAGTCATAATTTGAATTTATATCCTCTAAATCCCCAATAAGTTATCAGAAAGCCATATCACGTTTGATTATGGTAGAAAAATGGCAGTTTTAATTGATTTAATCATAAGCTTAGATCAATATCTGCCCCTTTCAAAAATCAAGTTGAAAGGAAGAAAAATTAATTTTGCCCCATCAGTGAGGAAAAAATAAAATAAAATGTGACTCCTCCTCTGCAAGCAAAGTGAGACTATCCTCCATTTATACTCCAGATAGGTAAGGCTTTAAGAAAAAGTACTACAGCAGAAATGTAGGAAGCATTATGAAGGGGAACAAGAGTACAGGATGTTATTGGAACTTCAAGGTCATGTGACACAACACAGGCTTAGATCAAAACATATTCCTATACCCTGTTCATCCCTCCGCCCCCTTTTGCAGCGCTGCAGAGACCTCAACTCCAGCCTGTGGAAAATTGCTCCAGCCTTAACAGGCAGCTCAGGCACAGCCCTTCAGGAGCAAAACACCAGGGATGCAAAGCTCTGAACCGCCAGTACTGGGGAAAGCAGGCTCTGAACTAGATCTGCATACTGTCAAATGTGAAGAAAATCTTTGTACTACATTTCTCTGATAAGAAGCTAGTATCCAAGATATATAAACAATAAATATACATAAAATTAATAGTCATTCCCTAATAGATAAGTGGCCAAGAATGTTATCAAAAGAACTGCAATAAATAAATTATCAAAGGATATGAACAAACAGCTCTCTCAAAACAACTACAAAGTACTAATAACCACATGGAAAAGAAATGCTCCAAATCACTAATAAAAAGAGAAATGCAAATCAAAACAACCTGGAGGCTTCACCTCACACCGTGCAAATTGGCAAAGATGACCAAAAAATGACATATTCAATGTTGGTGGAGCTGTGAAATGATATATTTTGAAAATCAATTTGGAATTACACAAACAAAATGACTAAAATGTCCATTCCCTTTAAACCAGAAATTCTATCAGTGAGCTTATACCCCAAAGAAGCTCTTGATTAAAAGAAAAAGTCCCCAAATACTCAAAAATATTTGTAGTAGCACTTTTCGTGATAGTTAAAAATCAGAAACAAAGTAGATGCCCATCAAATGGGGAATGACTAAACAAATTGAGGCACATGAATGTAATGGAATACTACTGCACTGTAAGAAATGATGTATGTGATGAATAAACAGAAGAAACATGGAACGATCTATATGAACTAACGAAGAATGAAGTAAGCAGAGCAAGAAAACAATATACACAGTAACTTTTCTTTAGTAGTTTTTTTCAGCCAGGCCCAACTCTTCATGACTCCGTTTGGGGTTTTCTTGGCAAAGATACTGGAGTGGTTTGTCATTTCTTTCTCCAGCTCATTTTACAAATGAGGAAACTGAGGCAAACAAGGTTAAGTGCCTTACTCAGGGTTAGGTTGCTAGGAGGCATCTGAGGCCAAATTTGAACTCAGGTAATCTTCCTGACTCCAAACCCAGCACTCTATCCACTGCGCCACCTAGCAGCCACATATGTGGTAACTACAGCAATATAAACGGAAAGAACAATAATACACCAAAAAATCAAAAGTAAATGTAACAGAATTATAAAGATCAAGTGGGCCTCAACTGACGAGATATGAGAAAACACTCCCAAACTACCCATTTGTAGAGATGGGAGGTCCACAACTATTATAAATTGCATATGTTTTCAGATTTTTTCAATGTACTAATCAGTTGTATCTTTTTCGTCTCCAAAAAATACTATTTGTCACATGGGACGGCTCTGTGGGAGGGGGAAAGGGAAGGATAAATGGGATACTATGTTGGAATAAGAAATAGAAAATACAAAAGAATTCTTTAAAAAAAAAAGAGTAAATAAAGCGTGTTATCAAAAAAAATGAGTAAGTGAAAAAGATAATGGGCTGGTTAATAATGAGAGCAAGGGATAACCAATTGAGAGCCTATGTTCTTTCCAAAGGCATCCTTTTTTCTTCAAAGGAAAATAAGGAAGGCCTACAGGACATTGGGTGGACTCCGTGTGGCAAATTTATGGTAGGACATGGATGAAAGTCACATAGGAAAAGCAGGCAGATGGAGAGAATGCCCACACTAAGGAAATCATAGATCCATTTGAGTCCTGAAGTAGAATGTCAGTTCTCAGTTATCCACAGGAATAGTCTGAATAATGTAAAATATTATATTATTCTAAATTATTTAAATTTGGCTTTGGAATAGATTATATGGACATTTTCTTCAATAGATTTATCTTCTCAATTAGGATCAGGCTAACGTTGAAACTACTCTGTATTCTCTGATCAAGCACTGCTGGATGGCAATGATGTCCCAGGAGCTACTGCTCTGGACGTAAGACAGCTATGTAAAGAAACTACCTGAGAGTAAAAGTAAACCTAAATCAAACCTCCAGCTGGATAATCTACCAGGCATTCCACTGTGCTCTCTAGAATGCCTGTTCCATAGGAACATCCTAAATCATCATCTTAACTCTTTTACCCTCCCACTCCTCCCATCTTACTGAAAGCTGGCTCCCCCCATGACATAGCCTTTCCGGCCACCCTTTCCAGTACTGGCTGTACCTTCACTCATTCTCCTTAGCTCACTGTCTAGGTGCAGGAGTTGGAATATTCCTTGCTCCTCATTGCCACCTCCAGGTTTTCCACTTTCTCCATCATTCAGTAACCTCTCTTCCTTTACAATTCATATTATTCATATCTACCAGCCAATCAAAATCCCGGTAGCTGTTGTCTGTAGTCCCCTACGTCACTCCCCTTCCTTCCTCAATGAATTTGGTGCCTACCTCACAATTTTTCTCTCTTCTCTACTTCCTGCCCTCATACTAAGGAACTTCAACATGCAGATGGACTCTCCCTCAAATACCCTAATCACTCAATTTCTCAACTTACTCTTCTCCCATGAGCAATTCTTCTACCTCACCTCACCAAACACAGAGGAGGTCATACTCTCGATCTTGCCATTACCTACAAATATCCACCTCTATATTCAAGAATTCTGAAATCCCCTCATCCAACCATAATCCATTGCTTCTCACCTTTCCCTCTGCCTTTCCTTACAAAACCTTACTTTTCGTCTATACCATGACCTTTAGTCCCCTGACCCCTTGATTCTCTCCCACATCAACTGCCCTGCTTTAGTCACTCTCTCCTCTTCTCCCCAATTTGACCCTTTGGTGAGCCAATACAATCATACAATGCCCTCCTTAAATCTCTAGCCTCCTTACCATAACGCTGATTGTACTGAGCAAGACCTCAGACTTAGATCATTCCTACCACTTGCCACCTTTGCTCCTACACATACGCCAATGAATGAAGATGGAGAAAATCATACTACAATTCTGACTAGGTTACACAACCTTAACTGGGCCCTCGCTGCTGTTAAGCAATCCTACTAAATCTCCCTTATAAACTCACTATTCCCTTCTCCACAATGGCTCTTTCAAACTTTTTCACCCCTTCTCAAACCTCCTATAGCTCTACCTCCCCCCACTCTCTCAGCTGAGAACTTGTGTCTTATTTTATAGAAAAAATTGAGGCCATTCACCATGAGCTTCCTCTTCTGCACTCTCCCTTATCTCCTATCCCACAAGTGCCCTCTACCACTATCTCCTCCTTTTACCCCTGTCTCACATGATTAAGTGGTCTTACTCTTTACAAAGTTTCTCTATTACCTCTAGAATCAAATATAAATTCCTCTATTCAGCAATTAAAGCCTTTCTCCACTCGGCTCCAACCTAATTTTCCAGGCTTATTACCTACTACTCCCTTTCACACTCATGCACTCTATAACTCAGCCAAACTGGCCTTCTTTGTTGACCCACCCCTTCCACATACACCCCTCACCTGGTGAAATAGTAGATACTTAACAAAGACTTGTGTACCTCATACCACTCATATCACTTTGTTCTCCCCTTTTATGCGATATTTTAATTTGTATTCCATTTATCTGTATACATCTTATTCTCTGTATTCCAGGTTGTAAGCTCCCTGAGGAATAGGAACTTTGTATTGTTCACCTTTCACTTCCCTCATATACTAGCAAAGCCTACTGCACACTAAAAATAAGTGTATGAAACTATGTCAGACTTGGAAGTCATTTAGTCCATCCCCAAGCTGAACAAGAAGCTTTGCTCCTTTTATTTGACCATCTAGTCCCCATTTGAAGTCTCTAATGATGAACTTACTAGAGAATGTAACAGTGCATTTCATATTTGGAAAGCACACATGATTAGCAAGTTTTTCCTTATACCAAATGGAAATCTGCCTCCATTTCGATTCATTCTTCTCTAATCTACCCTCTGTGACCAAGTAGAATAAATATAATCCCCCTTCCATATGAAAGGTTTTCAAATATTTTTAAAGTGTTTATGCTTCTCCCCATATTTCATTTCCTCAGTTCTTTATGTGGCATGGTGTACAGTTCTCTCAGCATCCTAGGAACTCTCCTCTGACATGCTCAGCTTAGCAAAGTTCTCCCTCTTCAAAGTATCCAAGAGTACTTTATCTGGATCTCTCCTTGGCCTCCTCTCTCCCTCTACCTTGTACTGTAGTTAGCTGTTGGGTCCATTTTGTGTTCCTCCATTGTAGGACAGAAGATCCTCGAGAGCAGGGCTGTCAATTTTTAATCTCTGTATTTATTCCCAGCCTTTAGCACACTACCTTGTACTTTGGAGACAATTAAAAAGGTTTGTAAGATTTGAATTTGGCATGTTCCTGTCTTGCTAAAATCTTTCCTAAAATGGTTATGAAATGGGGAATGACAGGAAAAAAGGTAGGCTTGGGAACTTGTTTTGGTGGGAAGTCCACTTTCCCTACCACAATCAGGGAATGCTCACAATGCAGGGTGAGGCAGAAAAGTATGTCGAAGAGTGACTCCTGACCCTTTTGCCATTCCATGTCTCTGTACTGCTTCACTCGCTATTTAGCAGTTTACTGAATCTTACACAACTTTCTCCATGCTTTTCCTTTAAAAGAAAATACCTTGTCCCTCCTAAAACTCTGCAGGTGCAGCCTTTTCCCTTTAATTGGAAGGCAGTTGATAAAGCAATCAGGGAGTAACCCTGGGTGGAAAGAATAGTGTCATTACTTGGGAGCATATTGTTACAAACTGAGAAAAATTTTATTTTAACTCTTTATGGCTTCATGTGAGCCATCACAGTAGAATCCCCTATTTTTCACCTATTCATAAAGGACCACTGAAAGTCTGTCACCCTTGTACCTCCCACAGAACTTCTCCAGTACTATGAACACAGTAAGTTCTTGTTTTCAAACTCTAATTTTCCAAAAGCCCATTATTTCCTTAGTCAAAACAATCTCATGTCTTCCCCCTACCCCCTCACACGATTTACAACAAGATCATGGTTCACACCAGTTAAATATCTTGGAAAGAGATCTGGGCCAGTACTCAAGTTCAGGGAGACCTGAAAACAAAGTCAGCCTTCTTCTGGCTTTAAGCCCCAGCATGCACATGCATAAGTCCTCCATGTGCATGATGGGTAATGGAAGTATGTAGTTTACAAAATGAATCCTGAGTACTTTGTCCTGGTCAGGCCTGTCTAAATGATTGTGTTTAATTCTGGAAACAGATTTGAGGTGCAGGATTGACAGAAGGACACAATCTGCCCTCCAATGCTTCAGAGGGGGGGCAGCTAGGTGGATAGCAGTGGATAAAGCACCAGCCCTGAATTCAGGAGGACCTGAGTTCAAATCCAGCCTCAGACCAAACACTTGACACTTACTAGCTGTGTGACCCTGGGCAAGTCACTTAACCCCAGTTGCCTAAAAACAAAAAACAAAACAAAAAAACAAACAAACAAACAAACAAAAACCCAATGCTTTACAGGATCTTTGGAAACAATCTGGTCCAAGCCTTCGCTTTAGAGATGAGGAGACTAAGGCCCAAAACCTCAGAACACCTAAGTCAAAAGCAGGCCAGCTGGAATTGCAACCCACATCCTCTGACATCCTAGTTTTCTCTCCACCATAGCCTACATCTGCCAGAACCTGCAGAGCTGGGAACGCTTCCAGTCCTGGGCGATTGACTGTCTGCTGTCTGCCTAGGTGAGCCTGGAGAGGCTCCTCCTGTCAGACTGGCCAGCAGGTTGATGGGTTCTGGGGAGGATCAACTGTATTTCTGTCATCCAAGGATGAGCCTCAAAAACAAGAAGAGGCTCCTCACCAGCTGGCTGCCACAGCAGCTCTCAGAGTCCATCTCCTGAGGAGGAGAGGTTTCAATCTGCATCAAGGAAAGGATACTTACACAGAAAAAATCAGTTCTTTTGCGTGTCAAGACTATTGACAAATGGTAAAGAGGAAGGCAACTAGGAAGCAGTCAATATTTAGCAAGTACCTTTTATGTATCATGGGCAATATAAAGATTAATTGAGGAAATCAGAAATGTTAACAAAGCAAAGACTTGGGCAGGGGGAGAGGGAGGGTACTATTTTCAAATATTTGAAAAGATGTCATGATAAAGAAATTAGAACTGTTTTGCCTAGCCCCAGAGGGCAGAACTAGGAGCAACTGGTATAAATTAAGGGGAGACAAATTTTAGCTTCCCACCAATTAGAGCTGTATGCCTCAAGGCTCTTGGTTTCTGGAGGTCTGTGAGTAGCAGTCAGAGAAGCACTTCTGGGAGGTGGTGTTATAGAGAGCAATCACTCTTCCAAAAAAATCTCAGAATGTAATAGTTGTAAGGAACATCAGGTCATAAAGTCCAACATGTACTATGCTAGGGCCAGAATCCCACCCTACAGCTTCTTGTGGTCATCTAGCCTAATTCAGGCTTCAAGTGATAAAAAACCTACAATTTTCCTCAGCTAAAATATTTCACTTTTGGATAGCTCTGTTAGGATAACTAACAGCACTTTAAGGTTAGCAGATCACTTTTACATATGTCATATTTTTTAAGCCTCACAAAATCCCGTGAGGTAAATCATACAGCTATTATTGTTCCCATTTCACAGATGAAGAGAGAGGCTGAATTACTTGTTTATAATCTAACAGTGTGTAAAATGAGTTTGAACTTTGGTCCGTCCTGATTTCAAGTCCAGCACTCTTCCATATGAAATTAAAATGTACCTCCCTACACCCCTATTGCTCCTAGTTTTTGTTTTCTCAGAGCCGAGCACAGAGCTTATCACATAGTGGGTACTTAAATGCATGTTGGTGGATTGATTGATGATAGTCCTTCAAATACCTGACGACATCTATCACATTCCCCCTTACTCTTCTCTTTTCAAGGCCCAGTTCCTTCAGCCAATTCTTATTTGGCATAGTCTTCAGTTCCCTCTTCCCCCTTGCTGGTCACCCTCCTTTGAACACGTTACAGTAAGCTGATGGCCTTCCTAAGATGCAGTGAAGTCAGGAGGACCTGAGTTCAAATCTGGCCTCAGACCAAACACTTGACACTTACTAGCTGTGTAACCCTGGGCAAATCACTTAACCCCAATTGCCCCCCCCCCAAAAAAAGATGTGGTGCTCAACACCTGAATGACTATAAGCCCTCCTTTTGAACACTATATCTATGAATACAGCTTAAGAATGCATTTTGGAATTACACCCCCTTCAAAAATGACTGAAATGTCCACACCTTTTTACCTAGAGATCCCACTACTAGACACATGTACCTCAATATCAAAATATTTATAGCAGCACTTTCTTCAGTAGCAAAGAACTAGAAAACAAAGTAGACTGAGAAATGGCTAAACCAATTGTAGTATGTGAACATAACGGAATATTACTGTGCCATAAGAAACAACCAACATGAAGAATTCAAAGAAATACAGAAAGACATTTGCCAAGTGAAGTAGGCAGAATCAGAGAAAACAATATACACAATGACAACAACATATATGGAAAGAACAATGAAGCAAAACTGAAAGTTGTTTGGCTCTGAAGGCCAGATGGGGGACTAAAGGTAGAATGTTGCATATGCTGTCAGATACCATCAGTGTGTTGGTTGGGTTTTTAGGACAGCTTTTTGTTTTTTCAACCTGTTACTAAAGGAAAGTTCACTCGGTAGTATGGGGATCAGGTGAGAAGGATATAATTAGTATGTGATATAAAAACGAAAGGCAATAAAACTAAAAAACAAGTGAGTTGGGCAACAAAATCACTACCATAAATAAGAGAGTAAGTAAATTCAGTAATTAAATACAACTTAAGACTGCATGCTGACAACTCACATGGAGCTGACAGAACATTAAAATGCCTGGGTCTTTTTCACAGGAACTACATTGTCTAGCTATGTCTCCCCCATCATGCACTTGTGAGGTTGATTATTTGAAGGAAGGAAATAACGGAGGGAGGGAAATAAACATTTACTAAGCACCTACACTGTGTTAAGCACTTTTTACAAATATCATCTCACTTGGTCCTCACAACAACCCAGTGAGGTAGGTGCTGTTACCTCCATTTTACAGACAAAGAAACTGAGGCAGAGGATAAGTGACTTGCCTGGGTAGTGTAACTAGTAGTATGTGAAGCCAGACTGAACTCAGGTCTTCCTGACCTAAGTCAAGAAGTACAGGTTTGGTTTGGACAATAACCCGAGATTCCTTCTACCTTTGTATTTCCTGAAGCAATTTTCATTCACGTTTGAATCACAGAATCTCTGAATCCCAAAAGACTATACAGGAACAATCTTTTTTAACTTCCATTTGGCTCATTATTCACTAGAGTCACTCCCGCTACTGAATTTGAGCACAAGTGTTAGGACACTTCTGCTTTTTCTGAAGCCATGTGATTTAGTAACTACTGGGAAGATATGTTATAGCTACCTAGATTATTACAGTTTTACCCACAAAGAGGAAATATTATTACCCTTATTTGGAAAGATCACTGGTTTTAGAATAAAAAGACCTGGGTTTGAATTCTGATGCTTCAATCATTATGTATTTATTAAATGCCTACTATGTGCCAGGCACTGTGCTATACACACTGGGGATACAAGTACAAAGAATGAAATAATCCCTACAAGCTGATGAGGCTGCAATCTCACACTTCACAGCTGGGTGATCTTGGAAAATCCCTGAACTTCTCAATTTCCTCAGCTGCAAAATGGTGCTCAATGCTTGTACCATCTACCTCACTGGGGTACTGTCACTCAAACCTCATGCACTTATACTCTGTTTAAGTAATGTTTTGGAAAAGAGCAACCTTTTAGGCAAATCATTTCACCTCAGTATTTTGATCTGTAAAGAGAGGATAATTTATACCCACTTCATAGTTGTAAGGAAAGCTTTCATAAACTATAAAGCATTTTAGAAAAGTAAACTGTAATCATGATCATACTACCTTTAGGTCACTCCAGAAAGGCAACCTTCTAAATGGCATGTATATAGTCTAGGAATCAAATGCTGCTTTATTTGCAATGGTTAGCTGGATTGCAAAATGATAATTAGAATTGAGAGGGACACAGTAATTAGAGATGTGGCAATAAGAGGATAAGTGAAAGTGGGCAGCATTTTTTCCATACATGCTAGAAGAACTATTATCTCAAGGAAATCTCATTAAAAGGCAGATGAAGCAAAATGAAAGGGTTAGAACTGCTGAACAGAAGCCTGGAAATCATCTAATCTTCATTTTACAGAAGAGGAAACTGAGAGGCCCAGAGAAGGGAAATGATTTCCCAAGGTCACCAGGGCAGCAAGCAAGAGAGGCAGGATTTGGACCTGATGTCTCTGACTGCTAATACACAGTATACTAACTCAATAATTACACACTGAAGAACTTGTCACTGCTTTTCATTTGTGACAAGCACTCAAAACTCATCTTTAAGAAAATAATAAGAAAAAGAAGTATTAATTTGGCACATCAGAGTTTATGATTCATAGGGACTTCTGGGGAAGGTACACATTGATTATACCCACCCTACTCTAACCCATGGACTCTTCCTTAAAACTCCTCTTATAGAATTTTGTTCCTACCCTGTTAACTTCTTATTCTTTCATCATTTGCCCAGAACCTGAAATCTCAATTCCCTCATGGACATTTTTCTAACTGGAGAGAAGTGGGGTTTTTGGTCATTGTCCTTTTTCCCTAGCCAATTTTTCCTTAGTACTTCTCAAACAGAGCTCAGGATCCTTGTGGGGCATTAAGCAGCCCAATATAAGTATTATTTATACCCATCTATAATTGAGGATGAGGAAGGCCTAGAGAAGTAAGGGAAATGTCCTGAGATCATAGTCAAAAAGTAGAAGAAACAGAGCTCAAATCTCCCTATGTGGGTCTTTTGTTCTAAGTTCATTTTTCTATCCATTATCATCACGATGTATGATCTCTAAGGCATTCAACATTTCTTTGTAAAAAGGCTTATCTGTTCAAATTTCTTTTTAAAAAAGGGGAATTGGAAATGTGACACTTTTATAATCTAAAATACTCAAGGTAATTGTGCAATATAATATATTGTGTCACGAAGGGCTATGTGATATGTTGCAATAGAGACCTGGCAGGCTACCTTTCAGGAATGCTTCAGAGAGGCCTGTGGGCCTGAGTGGAAGGGTAGACTAGGTAATGTCTAAGGTCACTTCCAGTCCTGAGAATCTAGGAACACTGAGCTCATATTTTCTATTTATCTCAATTTCTACATCTTTCTGGTTATCTCAACATGACAAATTTCCATTTCTTTTTAAGAATACTAATATTTCAGATTTGTACAGCATCTAACATAATCACATAGAGCTTAAAAAAGTGTTAGAACTAGAGTAGACCCTAAAAATCATGTAGTCCAATACTGTCACTTTAAGAAGAGGAATCAAGAACCTTGTCAAGAGGCACTGCCAGCCAGGGGCAGACCTGCAACTAGAATCCAGTTCTCAAGTCCAAGTTCAGGGTCCTTCCACTCACTACAACACTCCCCTTATTTCATACTCATAACATGACAATGGGAGGTCAGAATTTTAAGTGATATTACTGTTATTTTAGAGAAGGAAACTATAATTAGTTGAGAGACAAGTATGACTGGTCAAACCAGGACTCAAACCCAGGTTTTCTGACACCAATGTTCTTTCCACCCCACCACATTGTCTTCTTACAGCTTTTCATGAGACGAAACTTTAACTTCCTTCAAATTAAACAGTCCCCCAGAATACCTGAGCAAAGTCCTTCACCTTATCCTCTTACTGAAAACCCACTAGTTGCCTGCATAGTGTTTCCTTTTCTAACTATGCAGAGAAACAAGGCCATTTCTCATTTCTAAGGGCTATCTTCCACATTCTCTCCTTCCATCTTTTGTGGCCCTCATGAAACATCTGCTTAGCTATCTCCTTTGGTTCCAGCCCATGACTCCAAGGTCTTTGTTACTATAATTTGCGATGGTTTCCTCTGACAAATATTGAATTTCCCAAGGTCATATGTACAAACAACCAAAAGGGATCCCTTTAGTTTTTTCCTCTGCTGTTATAAGTCTGAGTTCTTCAATACTGCACAAGCACGATTTTTAAAAACCCAAGTGATATGAATAGCTTGGCCCTTTTAAAAAAAACACATAAACACAGTTTTCAGCATAAAAATAGGCCTATAAGGCAAGAGACTGATGACTAGAAGATCCAGAAAAGCATTATTTTCCCTCTTTTTTCTCTGTACATACAGCTGGGGTCAGAGGTAAGAATGTTTGCTTGGAATGAAGTCCTTTGCCCTTCTACTGGGAGCAAGTGCCTTGGGGAGAAGTATAGCAGGAATAAACTAAGAAGTGCAGTTTTGCTCAGAGATGGAGAGTGTAATCATCAGTCAGGCAGAGCTACAGGAGTATCTTGCATCCTGACAGAAGCCTGAAGGAAAAAGATAACCAAAGAAAACAACATATGTGTCTAGTGACCTCAAAAATAAATAAGATGGACTATGGAAGTAGTTCTGGAAGACTTTCCCCTAGCATTCTTGGGTCTAACCAAAACTAGTCACTGGGGTAGAAAGGCACAGGTCCCACATCACCCTCTGCACCCTGTTTAAAGTATGGTCCAACAGGGACAGTGATCTTAAGGACTATGACCTGTGTTCCCAGGGAAGTACAGAAAAGTGAGGTTATATCCTCGGATGGCCTCTGTGTTCTTAGAGGCCAGATAGGAGCAGGTAGCTAATTAGGAAACTCTAGCGATTGGGGGAGCAAGAGAGCAGAGTGAGTTAGTTTCTGGCTTTTGGGCTAACTCAGGAGCTGGTCCAAGTGGGGCATTAAGATAATGGTATTTGGCAAGCAGCGTTGGAGAGCCGTGGTATGAAGAAAGTAATTGGCACCCACAGCAGAGCCAGATGTGGATCCCACCTCCTGTCAAGCTAAGGAGCACAGACAGTCCTTAAGTACTCTTTGCCCTGACCAAAGGGCTTGATCAAAACAGATAACCGAAGGGGGCAGAATGTATCGTACCCTCAAAACTGAGCAGTTGGCAGAGATGAGGACAAGTTGTCAGTGGATGGATAGCTATGAGTTTATGTTGTGGAGTAAAGAGAATTTTCCCCTTAAGTTTCAGAGCTGGGTACAAGCAGTACCTAAATAGTCATGTTAGGAGGAGAAAATCTGCAATAAGCTCATGGCAGAATGCAAGAATTATTGGGAGGTGAGTGGAAGGGAGGAGGGTGGGGGTTTTCATGTTTTCATGGGCATGGGAAATTACCCCCAGGCACTAAGAACCAGATGAGGTCAAGCAGTGGCACAAACAGCAGGGCTTGGGGAGGGCAGGGAAAGATCAATGCTAAGTCTGGCATATGCAGATAGTACACGATGCTGAGAAAACAGAGAAAAGGAAAGAGGAATAGGACTTAAGGTTCATGGGGAAGAGAAAACAACTATTCCTCACCCATGGGGCCTGGTAACCAGCAGAGTGCTAAGACAGGAGGGTGGCAAGGGTGTCTGCACCTGGTACAAATATGCAGGAAGCTGATTTTTCTTTGTCCCCGAGGGTGGAGATGTGTACATAGACCTCTATCTTTCCACGGTGTATGGATGACCAAACACCCTGCATTAACCCAATTGCCAGAATCTAGGGGTGTCCTAAACCTCAAGTCCTTGAGGGATCCCCTACTTCTCAGTGTACAAGGAATTCCTTCCTCTCCTCCCATTCTTCTCTCCCAGGTCTCCCTGATCTTTCCCCCTGGCACCCTGGTCCTTGCTCCTCCTAACCTTAGGGGGTGGTGTGGGGGAATGGTGGCTTCATTCATTCTCTCTCAACCTCTCCTTCCTCAGCCACAGGGTGCCCCCTCCTTGCCTTGCATTAGCCCAGGTATCCTTTCCCAAAGCACTGCAAACCAGAGGATTCACCCACTCCTCTTTTTTTTTTTTTAAAGGCCCTGGCAAGTCCAGGTTCCAACTAATAAGTCTCCCCTGTGTGACAGGAAGCCCCCTAATCCTCTTGTTTGAGGGAGGGTCCCCTACTCCTCTTCCTCCTGTATTGAAGGAGTAGGCCTCCACACTCCCCCCTTTCCTGTTTGGAGGTTGGGGAGGAGTTGAGTGTCCACAATCTACCTTCCCCAGCCTTGGAGGAAGGAAGTGGGTCTCCACACTCCCCTATCACCTGACTGGTGGAGAGAGGTCTCCACTCTGCCTTGCTGGAGGCACATCTCCACACTCCCAATCTCTTCACTTTCAGGGAGGTGGGTCTCAACACTCCCTATCCTCTGCCTTAGAGGGTCTCCACACTCCGCATCCCCTGCCCAGGGAAGAAGTCTCCCCAGTCCATATCCCCTGCCCTGGGGAGACTGGGAAGTGGGAATTTCCAAACTCCCCATCCCACTGCACTAGGGAGGGATAGGGGTTTTCACATTCCCCATTCCCCTTGCTTGAGGAGAGGTGGGGGTCTCCATGCTCCCCATCCCCCTGCCCAGGAAAAGATGACAGCCCCCACACTCCACATCCCGCGGGGGGCGGGGACGGTGGCCGGGA
This sequence comes from Vombatus ursinus, assembly GCF_900497805.2. NCBI lineage: Eukaryota > Metazoa > Chordata > Mammalia > Diprotodontia > Vombatidae > Vombatus > Vombatus ursinus. The sequence goes on from NW_020945437.1 coordinate 19,976,151, forward strand.
AGGGTCCCTGCATTGAGGAGAGCTGGGGTCTCCACACTGCCCATTCCCCATGCCTGGGGAGAGCTAGGGGTCTCCACACTTCTCATCCGCCCTGCCCAGGAGGAGATGAGGGTTCCCACAGTTCACCTCTTGGGGGGGAGTCGGGTCTCCACGCTCCCCATCCCCCCTGCACTGAGGAGACACGAGGGTCACCACGCTCCCCATCCCCCCCAACTGAGGAGACACGGGGGTCACCACGCTCCCCATCCCCCTGCTTTCGGAGAGCTCCCCACCCTCCCGCCCTGAACCCTGGGGGCCACCTGCGGTCCCCCGCCCGGCCCTCCGGCTCGCTCACACCGGGGCCGCAGCTCCGGTGTCCCCGCGCCCCCCGCGCCCGCCCCACTCACAGAACTCGGCCACGTAGAAGGAGACGGCGTAGTTCTCCTCGCACCAGTCCAGGGTGGACGTGGTGGGGCCCCAGTAGCCCTCTCTGTCCGCCCCCAGCGGGGCCATGGCGCTGCTGCCTCCCCTCCGAGCCCAGCCGAGCCAAGCCGGGCCGGCCACCGCCGTCACTCAGGCAGCCCCGGCCGGCTCCGCCTCCTCGGCCTCCGCGCCGTCCCCGCCGCAGCCGCCGCAGCCGCCGCAGCCGCAGCCCGGCTCCGCCCCGGGAAAAGGGCGGGGTAGCCGCCGGGGCCGCCCGGGGCCCCTCAGACCCGGCCTGGAGGAGGAGCTGGGGGCGGGGAGAGGGTGTCGTCTCGGCGATCCCCGGGAGGGAGGGTTAAGGGGGGGACTGTTGTCATGGCGACCCAGAGTCCGGAGGTGGGGCCAAAGCAAACGCAGGAGGGGTGCGGGTGAAGGGGTGGGTACCTTGGTTGCCATGGTAACGGGATGGCGGGTGGGGCAGGAGTATTGAGGCTAAAGCTGGATAAGACCTTGTCAGGGAAGAGGGGAAGGGCTCTGGGTTTGTCGTGGGTATTAGATCGGGGCCAGGGCTAAGTGGGGCGGGATAAAGAAGGAAGGTGGTCTTTGATGACCATAGTAAATCAAGGCTGAGGATGCCTGGTGAGAAAATGCCCCTAGACTGCCATCAGGGTTCCCTTGGTTTCGTGCCCCTCCCCCTCCCCCTCCACACTCCTTTTTTAGTGGGGTTCAGGCTTTGGAAGAAAGTAAAGGGAAAGAATCCCCCAGGATGGAGATAATACCAATAATTTGATCCTAAAATGTGTTCGCTTAGAGTTCATCTAATCCCAGGGTAGACTCATAGGATTTAGCAGTGAAAGGAAGCATGGAGTTTAACCACCAAGAAGGAAACTGAGGCTCAGAAAAGAGAAATCCCTTTCTCTAGGACATATAGCTAAGAGCAGAACTGAGCTGTGGACTCACTTTGAGTCCTCTGGCTCAAAAATCAGGGTTCTTTTCACTATACCAAGGAATACTGGCACATCACACAGAATGCCAATTAAGTACAGGCTCTATATGGAGTCCCAACTCTCTCCCTTTTTGGTTGTTCAATCATGTCAGACTCTTCCTCACCCCATTTTGGGGTTTTCTTAGCAGAGATATTGGCATGGTTTGCCATTTCCTTCTCCAGCTCATTTTACAAATGAGGAAACAAAGGCCAACGGGATAAGTAAATTGCCCGGGGTCACACAGCTTCTAGATGTCTGAAGCCAGATTTGAACTCAGGAAGATAAGAGTGTTCCTGCCTTGAGGCCTAGCACCTGGCTGCCCCAAACATACTCTTGGGGATGCCAGGGATCCAATCCAGGGCCTCATATGTACAACACAAATGACAAAACAGAGGACCAACAAGGAGAAATTCAACACATTCAGATTCGACAACTGGGTGCCCAGGCACTGTGTTAGATGTTGGGAATACAAAGACAGCAGCTTCTGTCCTAGAGAAGCTTACCATTCTATTGGGGTATAGGGATAGTAATAACATATACAAAGGAGCTTGGTGAGATGTGAAAGATCACTAACTTGGAGTCTGTGGACCTGTGTTCAGATCTTCCCTCTGGGAATTGCTACTCAGTAACTTTAGGCAATTCATTTAACTTTCCTAGGACTCAGTTTCCCCAATTGTTAAAAGAAGGGGTTGGATTAGCTCATGGGTTCTTAACCTGGGGTTTGTACACTTGTAATTTTTGTTTGTTTAGTTTTATATTTTTTTCTAATTACATATAAAAACAATTTATTACATTTGGTTTTTTTAAATTTTTGAGTTCCAAATTATCTTCCTCTCTTCCCTACACCTTCATTGATAAAGCAAACAATAAACTTATTTTCTTTTAATACGTTGATAATTGTTGATAATTGTTGGTAATTGTCCTTTGTGATCTTATGTCTTATATACATTTAAAAACATTATTCTAAGAAGGACACCATAGGCTTCACCAGACTGCCAAAAGGGTCTTTTACACAAAAAAAGGATAAGATTAAAAACCTCTGGACAAAATGGTCTCTGAGATCTCTTTTAGATCAAGATCTATAATAAATAATAACTAACATTTAGTTAGTGCTTACCACTTGCTAGGCACTGTGCCTAGGGTTTATCAAGGTCAGCTATGGCATTGATAGTGAATTTTTCAACTTGAAAAGGCTACAAGCCAAGATCAAAGTGGAGGGAGTGTTGGTGCATGATTTTCTGTTTACAGATGATTGTGCACTCAGTGCAGCCTCTGAAGCTGAGATGCAGCAAAGTATAGATCCATTCTCTGCTGCTTGTGCTAATTTTGACTTAACAATACCAAGAAAACACAGGTGCTCCATCAGCCACCACCACACCATCCATACCTGGAACCATCAGTTACAGTAAATGGAGAAGTTTTAAATGCTGTGGATAAGTTCACTTATAAAATAATCATGCCAAGAAGAGAAACAACTCTCTGTGGTCCTGAGCAGACCACATCTAGAATATCATGTTCACTTGTAGTGGAGGAGATTGGACCCTGCCATCTCTAAATTCCATGAATCTGTAAGTGGGTGGCATTTCACTCTGAAAATAGAAGACAGCAGAGGCAGTGGTAGCTTTCCTCACATATCTGAAGGACTTTCACGGGGCAAAGGGATTAGATTTGGTGTGACTTCAAAACAGGGAATTAGAATCAAAGTGCCTGGCACATAATAGGTGCTTAATAAATATTTCTGGAGTTGATTAATGGATAGGTTACTGGGATGCAGGTTTGCCTTCACATAATGAAAACCTGAATGTTCCAAAGTGGAATGACCTAGATTGGGAGGTAGTGAGTTCCCCATTACTGAAGTACTGCAAGCAGAGTTTGGATGGCCTCTTGTCAGGGATATCATAGAGAGGGAGGATTTGTTATGCCTCAGATAAGAAATGAGAGGCTGACTTTCAGTCCTTTCCAAGCCTAAGACTCAAGGTCCCTGTGAGCTATTTACTTTGGCACTTTGGCATTCTGTGGAGGGACAGCTCCATTTCTTTACTCTTCTCTCCTACAAAGTTGGCAACATCTCTTTCAAGAGCAAATACACTAATGCCCTTGCTCAATCCTTTCTCCATAGAGAACCTGGTGCTCATCTCCAGAGATTTCTCCCAGAGGGGCTTTGTGTTACCCATGGGGCCCTTTCTGTAGGGTTTTCATGATCTCCTAATTGCTAGATCTCTTTTCTGCCTTTTTCTTCTTCATATCATTTCTTTAAGGTCTGCAGGCTCTGTGTCCCCAGGGTCCTTAAGGCAGCACCAGTGTCTCCTCTCTCCTTGGGGCAGGCTTTTTTCTCCATATCCTTCCTCTCAGGCTCCCTTCCTTTATGGTATGGGGAATCCATTCTCACCTCTTTTGCTCCCACTCATACCTGCTCCAGCCCCTCTCTTGCTGGTAGTGTACTTTTCAGGGATATAACATTGATAATGAGATTGACATGCTCATTGCCAGTGCTAGTTCTGAAGATCACCCGGCAGGATAAAGTACCAAACACTGAGCCCTTTCTCAAACTGAACTGCCGAGTATTCAAACTACCACAGAGAGTGCAACTCCAATGGGCTGGCCATGTTGTTTGAATGCCAAGTATATGCTTGCCAAAAAGACTATTTTATGGAGAACTCACACAGGGCAAGCGTTCACATGGTGGTCAGCAGAAGCGATACAAGGACACTGTCAAGGTCTCTCCTGAGAACTTTGGGATTGATTGTGTAACATGGAGACACTGGCACAGGACTGCTTAGCATGGCATGCCCTCATCAGAGAAGGTGCTGTGCTTGATGAACAAAGCAGAATTAAAGCAGCTCGAAAGAAACGTGAGATGCGCCAGTTTAGAGAATCTACCCCAAATGTTTACGTGGACTATTTGTGCCTGACCTGTGGTAGAGCATTCCAAGCTTGTATTGGTCTGATCAGTCATAGTCAGACACTAAAACATGAATCCAGTATAGTGATGTCATTTTGGTCCTCTTCTAGAACGAAGGATAGCAACCAACCAACCAGCCAGCTTAGAGTTTAATAGTTATTACCTCATTTGGTCCTCTCAACCATCCTGGGAGATAGGTACTGTTATTATGCCCATTTAAGTTAAGGAAATTGAGGCAGAGAGAAGTTAAGTGATTTGCCCAGAGGCAAACAGAGGTGACTTGCCCAGGGTCACATAGCTAGTAAGTGTGTTTGAGGCCAGACTTAGAACTCAAGCCTATCATGCCTCTAGGAATGGGGCTTGATACTCTGGGCCACCTAGCTGTTCTATTATCTATGATAAATAGATACAAAATGATTTGAGAGGGATCCCCAGCATCTTTGGGGGAGGGAGGAAATCAGAGAAAGCTTCATAGAAGAGGTGTCACCTGAAGAGCCTTGATGGAAAATAAGGCTTCTGAGTGACCAAAATACAGGAGTAGATTAATTACAAGTACAAGGGATGGTAGGCAAGGGAAGAAAGAGTTGGTGTCTACCAATTGAAATGTAGAGTTAATAAAGAGGAGAAACATAAGACTGGAAAAGTACATCCCAGCCAGTCTATGGATGGTCTTAAAAGCTAGCCGGAGAGGTGGGGACTATGGGCTGTTGCATATGCTTTCAGATGTGGTCAATGTGTCACTTGACACAATGTGCTTGACTACATTTTTTTTTTTAATTTGAAAGGAAGGCTCCCTTGGTGGTAGGAGAAAGTTCTGTTCAGAAATGAGATTAAAGGGGCAGCTAGGTGGCACAATGGATAGAGCACCAGCCCTGAAGTCAAGAGGACCTGAGTTCAAATCCGGCCTCAGACCAAACACTTGACATGTACTAGCTGTGTGACCTTGGGGAAGTCACTTAACCCCGATTGCCTCACTAAAAAAACAAAAAACAAAACAAAAACAAAACAGAAATGAGATTAAAAACAAAAGACTGATCAATAAAATAATTTTAGTGAGGTGGAACATTGTTCAGCCCTAAACAGATTAATTGGGAAATATATAACATAATAAATAAAAATACCATAAAGCATAGACAATGTTAATATGGAGTTTTCTAAGTCTCTATCCTGCAGGGATTTACTGGTCCCTGTTTTCGTTTGAGTTTGACACCATTGAATTGAAGGAGGTAATTGGCAAGTAACAGAAACAAAGGCGTTAAGGTCTTAAAGGAAATTGTAAAGAATGGTTGTTGAGGCTTCCCTAAACCTTTAGTGGCAGCAGCTAAGTGGCATTGTGGATAGATTACCAGACCTGGAGTAAGGAAGATCTGAGTTAAAATCCAACCTCAGATACTTAACTAGCTGTGTGGCCCTGGGCAATTCACTAAAGTTCATTTGTCTCCATTTCCTCACCTATAAAATGATCTGGATTCTCTGAAGCTAAGACCCACTCCGGTATCTTTGCCAAGAAAACCCCAAATGGGGTCAGGAAGAGTAGGGCATGACTGAATAACAACAGACTTTTCGGAGTACCATGCCTGGCACGTAGTAGGCACTTTAGAAGTGCTTATTATTCCCTTCCTTCCTGAAGGATCAGCTGTACCCCTAGTGCCTTTAAGGGCAAAATGCTTTGAGCCTCTATGAAGGAAAGTCATCTCTGTCGGTCAGGGAAGTCTGATTGTGAAGATGAAAGCCAGCTAGAGGGGTAGAATCCAACCAGTTGTCAGATGGTTTTTCTGAATCCTTAAAAGGACTTTCTCCTTCCTTCCCTTTGGAGGAAAAGGACTTTGGGATTGAAGTTTTAGGGTCAGAATTCTTGGGATTTTTTTTCTTTTTAAACCTGTGGAGGCTCCATGGACTCTCTCCAAGGTAAGTCCCCAAGCAAAGCACACATCCCAAGTGGGGGGTCAGAGGGACACCCCCTCCGTGCTCAGACTTTGAAGGCAGCTGGCAACATTGGAGACAAAATAATGCTTTCTATTTCTGTACATAGTGATGATGATGAATATTTTTTAATATTGAAAGGGGGGGGCAGCTAGGTGGATATTGGATAGAGCACTGACCCTGCACTTAGTAGGACCTGAGTTCAAATGCAGCTTCAGACACTTGACACTAGTTATGTGACCCTGGGCAAGTCACTTAACCCCGATTGCCTTGTGTACACACACACACATACACACACACACACACACACAAATAAAAACAAAAAAGATGGCAAGTTACTATCTTAAAAAAAAAATCCAGATCATTCTTTGTCTTTTCCCTCCCACCTCTTCCAGAGTCTAGCAGGGAGGGGGGGGAGGGGACTGCTCCCCTACCCCAATATGGCAACTAATTGGATATGTAGGAGTAAGAGTGAGGATTCAAGGGTGACTCCAAAGTTGCAAACCAGGGTGACTAGAAGTATGGTGATACCCTCAACAGAAACAGGGAAATTTGGAAGAGAGGTGTGTGGGTTTGGGGGGAGCAGAAAGATACAGAATGAATTTTGTTTTGGATGTGTTTAGTTGAAAGGCATGCCCACAGGTCAAACAGTTTAAAATATCCAATAGGCAATTCATGATATGTGACTGGAGTTCTGGAAAGAAATTGGGCTGAGTGTATATAGGGCTTTCCAAAAAGTTTTATTTCAATTGTAAGCAGTTATATATGTATATATATGTGCATGTATATCTTTTTATAGATATACATGTATATGTATGTAAATGTACATGCATGCATGTGTGTGTAAAATGAGACTTTGGCACATGCCCAATTCACTTAAGATGGCAACACCTATATTGGAGATGCTAGGGACCTGCTTCTGAGAGAAGACATTTTGGGATCTTCCTTCCATTGTCTAAATAATAGGAGCTGCTTGCATTCTTAAAATGTCCAGACTGAAACAGTCTTGCTCTTGTTTTCTGGTGGCATCTAGAGGTGAAGATTTTGTTCGCCCCATAGCATGGGCACCTTGTAGTAAACTGGGTGAGAGGAGGGGTCATTTCCCCTCTCCTCAGGCCCTGTGACATTGGTCTAATGTTTTGATCTTGTTTCACTTGCACTTTTCAGTTCTAGATGCAGGGAGTGGATCCCAGACCTGGAACCTCAAGCATGGTGACCCTAGACCTAGGATTCCAGGTGGGATGTTGCTGCCAGCCTAGCAAAGAAGCCTGGAAAAACCAGAGTGCTGGGAGGCAAGCCAAGGAGGGCTTTGGACTTTGAACTTGGTGGGACTAGGAATTGAGCTAAACTTCAAACCTAATCCTCCTTCTCTCCATAGAGACAGAGGGGCTTTAGGGAAGATTATGCTCCCCAGGAGCTGGGGGAAGTATTTCTATGTTTTTACTATACCTTTGAAGTAAATATTCCTTTGTAAAAGCTAATCTTACTGCTAAGTGGTTAAAAGGAACGGGGGTGCTTGGACTCCTAAAAGTGAAATAAAACAGAGTTGTAGAGACTTTAAGCCAATGGCAGAGAATAGATACCTTCTGACCCTTGGGGGAAGGTGAAACGTAACTACTGAGTGTTGGTGAAAGGCAAGATTTGGCTGTGTGAAGGCTTTCTCTCTAGCCTTTGGCATGGCTACTTTTCCCAGACCACATCATTTTCTCCTCCCACTGCCTAGTTTGGAAAGACACTACCTTCCCTTCTCTGTAACTCCGCCCCCCACCCCTTCCTCAGTGCCCAAAGATCCTCTGAGACCGTTGGTGTCCAGCTCCAATAGAAACCACCAAACCTTACGTAAGGATCCCTGCAGTCTCCGTACAGACTTTGTTTTAAAATATCACAATATTTATGTTTTGTTGTATTCTTACTTGTTTTGTTAACCATTTCCCAATTACATTTTAATCTCATTTGGGCAGCACTATGGGAGCATTGTGGTCCACCTGTAGCCTGCAAGCCTTCTGTTTGATATCTCTGCTCTAGACCCTTGAATCTGGTTCAATCTGGACTTGTTTTTTTTTTTTAGCGTAATATTAGAGATTTATGTAAATTTCTAATGTTGCTATTTAGGAATTCACAAAACTTATTTTTATAATAATTTTATAATAGGTAGCATTTATATAATGCCTTAAGGTTTGCAAAGTGCTATGAATGTTATTTCATTTATATCAAAACTATAAACATCTTTACTGCTTAGAACCCTCCAGTCAGGATAAAATCCTAGCTATTTTAAATATAGATACTCCCATCTTGTCAAGTAGTTAAATGGAAATAGGGTGCTTAAAACTCCTCTTTTAAATTCTGTGTATTTCCAGATATTCACTGGAATCTTCCATTGTGCTCCCCCTCTCCCACAAAATTATAGACATACATCACAAAGAAGTTATGATCAAACATAATTTTTTTAAGTATATGAGACAAAATCAGGAAATTGGCCAGCAATAGGCACAGAGTAGGGGTTTGGAGAAGTTAAATTTTCTGCAGTTTCTCCCCAGCTTTCAAATGGATAGGCTAGCAGTCTTAGTTTGTTACAGCCACCCCCATCAGAGTGAATAGGAATACTGGCGAGCAGGAAAAGCTCCAGCAGGGGTGGGGAACCCGAGGCCTCGGGGTCACACATGGCAAGGCCACACCCGAGGACCTAGAAAGCCACATGTGGCCCCAAGGCCAAGGGTTCCCCAACCCCTCGGGAGACATCTCAATACCCCATTGTTAGTTTCCATTCAAAACACCTGCCTCCTCTGGAACAATGATTGGAAATTGTAAAATGGTAGGTTTAGGTTTGTGGTAAGGAAAATTTTCCCAACAATTAGACCTGCCCGAAAGAGTTTGGGCTGCCTCTGGAGGCAGTGGAATACTGTGCCCTACCCACTGCCCCACCTCTCTGCTTCACTTTACCACCTAGCTAAATGATCCATTGTTCCACCCAAAGTGCCGTGTATTTTTCTCTAAAATTGTTCTGAGTTGGAAGGGATATTAGAATCATATGGTGCAATCCTCCGAAGCCCAGAAAGGTTCAGGGACTCTTTTACCCAACTTTGAATAGGTAGCAACTAACAGCAAGAATTTGGACTCAGCAGTAACCTATAGTTTTCTGATTGCAAATCATTGTTTTCCCACATTGTAGGGTGAGAGAATAGAGTAGAAGATAAGGCTGGAAAGTTAGACAGCATTCTTAAGAAAATTCAAAGGCATGGTATGTAATGGGGGAAAAAATCAAACCAGTGGATTTGTAGTCAAAGGACCTAAATTTGAATCTGGGTTCTGCTACTTGCTAAACTGAATGAGCTCCAGGAATTCACTTAACCTAGCTAAACCTCAATTTATTCAATCACAGTTTATGCATCTGGAAAATGAGGGTGGCAGAATAAATGACTTCCAATGTCCCTTCCAGCTCTAAATCCTATGAGTCTTTAGCAATGCCTATGTTTATTTATTTATTTATTTATTCTTCCAAATAAATAAATAGATGACTTGGAAACTTTAAGAATTTAGACTAGAGGTTCTTAACCTGGGATCTCTGAATTTTTTAAAAACATATTTTGATCATTGCATTTCAATATAATTCATTTCTTTATAATCCTATGTATTTTATTTTATACTTAAAAAAATTACTCTGGAGAGGGGTCCAGAGGCTTCACCAAACTTTCAAAGTTAACACAAAAAGGTTAAGAACTCCTCTTTTAGACAGTCTTAGATCCTTTCAGTAGTTATGAGGGTGAAATTAAGGATCATAGATGAAAGCCCTGATGAATGCAGGTTTCCAGTATGGGTTTATGTAGAAATGCCATTTCAGAAACTCAAAGAAAATTCAGAACCACATAGCTCTAACTTTTTGTTGCACATGAACTTTTTTTATTTTTATGAATCAGAGTATGAATTTGAGGACCTTGATTGATTGATTTATAGTACTCAAGTTTTTAATCCACATGTGGTAGAAGGAAATTTTTGTATCAAAATGAATTTGCTTCACCTTGATAATATTATTAGGAAAATGACATTTTTTTCTTTTAGATAAAAATAACCTTTGATGTCCTTTGGTGCAAGAAAGCTAGTATGTTGCAAAATATTGTCACAGAATTTTGCAATGAGCCTTCACTTTAATGGATTTTTTATAAAATTTAATACTTTTGTAACAACTTGAAAAACTTTATGTAGCTCTTTACTCATATTGCGATAAGTGGTGGCCTATTCAGCAAGCAATGTGTTCATGCTGCATGAGGGCCACATTTTTATCTGCATTTTCTTGACATTGATTTCACTGCATTGGTGCAGAGTACATTACAGTTCTCTCACATTTCATGATTTGCATGAATAAAATTTGCCAATTTTATTGAAAATTTATTAATGGGGCTCTACATTAAGGTTTCTAAAGCAACAAATCTTTTCTAATAGTTTCAGCAAAATATTGTACATATATAATCAAGTGAGCCTCTTTACCTCTGTTGCTTTGTCCAATCACAGTGTAAATTAGGAAGGTTTTAGTTTGTCAACTAATTTATCATTTCAGGCTACCTGCAGGTATAGATAAGATCAAAATGAAGCTTGGCAAATCACATCCAAAGTGATTTTGAATGATTCTACTTATAGGTAATATGGTGTAAAGGATAATTAGACATTTGTTATTCTGCAACCCTTAAGTACATTTGCCTTTCTCCCGAATCTTTCAAATATCAATGAGATAGCCCAGCAATCATATCTGTCCATTCTTTCAGTATGCTTGGACATAGTTCCCATGGTTCAGGTGACTTCAGCTTATCAAGGGCAGCTAACTTCTTTCTTACTGTCTCCTTACCTTGGGTATCAATTCCCTATTTGTTATATTTTTTCTTTTTCGATCAAAAGATCACTTACCTTGGCAGAAAAAAAAAGAAAAATAAGAGTTGAGTAAGTCTACATTTTCTCTGTCACTAATTATATCATGCCATTCATGCAAAGAAGTGGTTCCATTCCTCTGTTGATCCTTCTTTTTCCCCAAATGTAGCTTTTAAAATTGGGAGTGGGATTTGTGGTTATTCTTAATTTTCCTTGCAGGGTCCAGAGTGTTAGTAATTTTAGTGCTTGTGACACTACTCTTACAAGATCATGCCATGATTTTATGTCCACCCTCCACTACTGCCCTTTTTTCTATCCTCTATACATGTCTTTTAAAAATCTAAGTTGATTGGTGACTTCCCCTGCACAGGTTGATCTCTTTAAACAACTCTCCTTTCTCCTCTTCTTAGGATTTTTTTCTGTGTATTTTCAGATTTTCATTCTTGAGAGTTTCCCATGCTTCATGGACTGACTTCCTCTGCAAAAATTTAGACCACAGAATCTTATCTATGATTCCTTCTGAATCTTTTGAAATCTATGCTGCTTGCCCTACCCCTCTCATATTTTTCTCCCTCTCTACCACAAATTCTAAGGTGAATTGGTTACTTTCTTCCAAAGATCCCATCATTTTCACCCCAGGCAGGAGTCAGTACTCCATGTTGGTGAGAATCAGATCCAAAATAATTCTTCATAGTTTCATAAATTTAAAGCTGGAAAAGACCTCAGAGGCCACTGAACCCAATCCCTTCATTTTACAGATGAAGCAACTGAGGCACACAGAGATTAACTGACTTGAATAAGGTCACATAGTAAATGTCTAAGGTTTTTTTTTTTGTTTTTGAGGGAGTGGGTCTACCCTGGTCTTTCTGACTCCAAATCCAGGGCCCTATCCACTATACTGTGTTCTCCCTCCTTTTGGAAGATGAAATTATGATTAAGACAAATCAAGAAAATATTAGCAATTTGACTTTTGTAAATGTCAGGATAATTGAAGTTCTCCATCACCAACATGTTATGATGACTTGGTGGCAGACTTGTAATCTGTTTCCCCAGCTCCTCGTCTATCTGTCCAGTTGATCTGTAATGTATACTAATGGTCATATGGCTTCTGTTTATGCCTTTATTGATCTTTATTCATCCACTGCCATTCTTCTTTCCCTTTCATTCCTGTATTTCCTCACATAAGTATATCTTTTTAATATGAAATGCTTTGTCACTTCCACTTCCCTCCTTTGCGTATCCTGTTTCTTTTGAATCAGGTACACTCTTCCAGAACTGTAATCTAGGCATAGGTCTCATCCCATTAAGTCTCAGTTATACCTTATCAGGTCAAATTGGCTCCCTTGTATTAGGATCTCCAGTTCATACTGCTCGCTATGCATATTTTGGGCATTTGTATATAGATATGAAATAACTGAGGAAACAAAAGTTTGAGCTTCTGATCATGTTGATTTATTAAGCAATGTATACCAACTGCATAACAAATCAGGACCAGGCCTCCTTAGCTTGGCAATGGCCACTGAATATAGGGGGGAGACATTTTCATGCATGAAAAGAAAACAATTAACATGATATAAACCAAGATACAAGATTAGGTAATCTGATTTCTAATTGGAAGGAAGATTAAGGATTTTCCAAGCTGAGAGGGGTAGGGCAAACAGGTACAATTCCTTGAAATTTAAAAAAAAAAATTGTCCCACTCCCTTGGGTGTCTGTATTCATTCAAAGGAACATGGAAACAGTAACTGATTGATCAGTATGGGGCCAATTTTCAGGTAAGACATATGAGCTGCTTAAGATGTATAATTATGAGAAAACTTCTCATATCACTTTTAGGCTCTGACTGGATTTCTGGTCAGTATAATGTAGGTCCTTAGTTAAGGGTCCCTAAGCAATAGGTAAAAGTGGTCCAGCTGCTTAACCATTTAGGGCTAGGTTCAAACAATACAATAAAGTTTTCTCACAAGATAGAAATTGGACTACACCTATAATTGAATAGAAAGGAACTGAGCTAGATTGGAATCACAAGATGGAGTCAATGTGGTTCACTCAATTACCACAATTCCCACAAATATTGGAGGACATAGATTTAATTATGGGCTTCTTTCTTGGATTTTATCGCCTATGAATTTCTGGGTGTCTCTACTTCTTTTCTTTCTATGCCTTTGAAGGCTACAAGGAAAATTTTCTCTTATCTTTACATTTCAGTTTTAAGCCCTTTTGATTATATTAATCTATAGTACTGTTCAGTTCTGGGTACTTGATTTTAGAAAGAACATTGACAATCTAGAATGTTTCTAGAGGAAGGTGATCATGATGGAGAGGGGGCCATAAACTATGTTCTTTAAGGATCAGCTGAAGGAATTGGAGATATTTAAACCTGGAGAACACTGGGCTTGTGGGGTGAGGGTGGGAATCATGATTGCTTTCCTCAGATGTTTTAAGATTTATTATAGGGAACAGGTATTAGATTTTTTTGGAGGCAGCATAATACAATCTAAAAAGTGTTGGATTTGAAGTCAAAGTACCTGGGTTCAAATACTGCCAAGTTCATATACACAGATGTATTTATACACACACATACACACATATATGCATGCATACACATATGTATTCATATGTGTATAGGATATTATCAGAGACATTTGCTATAAAGATGTTTCTCCCATTTGTTTCCCTTTGAATTTTAACTGAATTGGTTTTGCTTACACAAAAGCTTTTTGATTTTACATAATTGAAATTGTCCATTAAAATAGATAAATGGATGAAACACAAATCTTCTATGATCATCACTGCTATGTCTTATTTAGTTAAGAATTTCCCCCATAGCCATAGTTATGAAATTATCTTCTGGCCTTTTAGTCTAATTTTTATATCAATTTTCATATTTAGGTAATTATTAATTTAAAGTTATTATATTATGGAATTGATGTATCATTCATACAATATGTCAAAAGCTCACTGCTCTTCCCCGTATTCCCAATTGCCATTGCCTTGGGGCCCTCGTTCTGACGACAATCCAGGATGGATAAGGTAGTCTGGCATGGATATCCAGGAGTGGGGACATGTAGGAAAAATACACAGACATGTAGGGAAAAATAGCCCAGTTACCAGACTTCCCAGAGTTGTACTATTCTGCCATGTAGATGTCTCACCTGGTTCTCTTGTTTTTCTAATACCACACTTGGTTACTTAGTTAATTAACTGATCAGATTATAAAAACCTGCTTAGAAGGCTGGGTTAGCTCTGTCTTTATAAGTAGGCTATAAGGCAGCCTCAGAGTGGTGACACATTGGTATTGTCTTCAGACAATCTGCCTCTGCCTTTCCTTATGTAAACACAGAGAGATATCATCTTTTTGGCCTCCAGACAAAAGCATAGTTAGATTAAAAGTAAGGAGAAATAAAATCTGCAAATAGTAAATATTGCACTTTGTGCAGAATTCAGTGTATATGCGATTTCTTTCTGAGCTGCTTAGGCAAATAGTCACTCTGAGAAACAAGTCAAAATTGAATGAATACTAGAAATGTCACATCTAAACTAAGCACCCTTGAGGCATTGTAATACTGAGAATTGTCAGCTTCTAGTCCATAATCTAAGACTTCACAGAGAACATAGAATGTTAAAGGGTTATTGGAGGAAAAGGATCAAGGTTATTTGGCTTATCATATACAGGAGAGTTTCATATAATATGGAAACTATGTGAACATTCATTCATTCATATATTCACTCTGAATCTGAACTGAGCCTCCTAGAAGCTAGGCTGCATAAGCTCACCTTTCTATAGGACTTTAATGTTCACAAAAAGCAAATTTATATTCACCACTTGATCAACCCAGTCCTGTGAGGCAGGTAATGTGAATATAATTATCCCCATCATAGCCATGAGAGAGGTGAAATGACTTGCCTGATGTCACCCAGCTAATTGTTAGAACCTGAGTAGGGATACTCAGTGGGAGAGAGATGATCAGCAGTGTATCTGATGTTTCAGGGGCATACAGTTGTCCTTAGCTGCCAATTATACATGGAGTTTTTTTTAGGTGCTTCTAAAAAGTGAATCTTTAAGGTCCAAGGGTGTTTGCTAGAGCCATGGCGGCAGAAACTAGCCACTTTGACATAGTGTATATGGGAGACTGAACAGGAGAATGTTGAGTTTGTGACAGAGAGGGTGTTTTAAGGGTTCTAGTGCCTCCCTCCTATGTACAGCGATCCCAGTTGTAGCTGGGGTTGGCTTGGAACACATCCCATGGAGCATGTACAGGGATGAGCCTGTGGGGGCCTATTCTTGGGGCTTGAACTGAGTTCCCCTGACTACTTCTGGAGATACATGTACTCAACACCAAAAGAATTTGGGATGATGCAGCAATCCCTTGGTTTCTATGATAGCAACAAGAGGAGGGGGCTGCCTTAAAGAGAATTGGCAACTAAGCCAGGAAGAGCCACCCACTCAGTAAACCTTAAAAGGAATGATTTTAACCTTTGGAGCTCTCTTTCCATTGCCAAGTCTGTGCAACTTCTGCAAGCTTCTTGTACTACCTGTTTTTGGAGGAGGGGAAGGGATCTTCGTCCTCTTCCTCCCTCCCACTACCACCAAGGCTGCTTGCACAGGGCAACAAGCACATGTATTGCTTAGGTCAGTGTAAGCCTAGAGTTTGTGCCTGGGCTACCTCTTCTGCTCTATGTTTCTTTCTCTGGACGCAAGTGACCAAGCAAGTGATACTGAGATGACCATTTCCAGCCTTGGAGTTAACTGCCTAAATCTGAGAGTTCAGTGACTCCTGGGTCCCACAGTCAGGGCTCACAAGAAGTGGGAGGAGTATTATGCAATTACAGCTGTCAGAGAAGATGACAACAGGAGGATGAGACTGAGCTATTCAGTGGTCCCACAAAGTGTCTCATGTTTTAGTCTTTGGAGTATCGCTCTCCTAGGAAAGCATTATAGGAGTTAGGAAGTCCTGTGTCATGCTGTCAATGCATTTTTTGCTTTACAGGTTTCTTTTGTGTAGATGAAATAGCTGCCCTACTCCTGATCTACATTTTATATTGAATATCATTCTAAGTCCTTTGGGGAAGACTATAATAATGACCCTGACTTTGGGGGTGGGTCTTTAAACTTTAAGTGATTTCTCCCGAGTCTCCAGAATGAGGGTGTATCAAGTTGGAGACAATGAAAAACAAAAGGGCCTGATCCCTCTTTTTAGAAGTCTGACTCTCCTAGGACTGAACATAGTCCTTATGAGGGCTCCCCTAGCATTGTGGGTGAGCAATAATTCTATTACTGTGCCAATATTAAAGAAGTTTGATAAGAAAACCTGATAGGATTCCGTATCTCAGTATAGAGTTTCTGACTTCCATATAAGCTGCACAAGGAAAGAGAGTGTGGCTGGGGGTAGGGAATTCTTGGACTTAGAACTATGTGAGTTCATGGTACAAGAAAGTCCAAGAGGACCTTAGATTCAAACCCAAGTCCTCTGACTCCCAAGCCAGTACTCTTTTCATGACCCATTGTTATGTCTTATCTAAACTGTTTATGTCCTCAGAACCTAGGGTAATTCTTTGCTTGAGCAAATGATGTGAGGAAAGGCTAGACTAGGGTGTTAAGTGCAAGTATAAATTCCACAAATTGTTGAAATTGATTTATTATGATGCAGATCCACCAAATAGCAAAACTGATGATCCTACACTAGCCTGTCCTATTTCTGTCCACACAACCAGACGTTTCATTGATTCATCCCACTGAGTTTTAAGCCTCCTAGTCTGTGTGCGGAATTATGAAATCCAGTCTGGAAGTTGTTTGGTCCATTTGTTGTCCACCATAATTTCTACAGGAGCTATCCAACATCTCTCTGTATGAGAAGCTACATCTAGTAGCCCTGATCTTCTGTGAAGTTCTCCATTTGGCATGAATTGAATTGAACTAAACTGAATTGAATTGAATTCAGTTACATGCTGAGTAAATACCAGCTTCTGCTCTTCAACAGCCATCACTGACCTACACTCTAGTGTTCACTTTGTTGTGAGCAACTCTATAGAGGTCAATGCTTCTGTCTTAACCTTAATGGGTTTTTCACCATGGACAACAGTCCAGGTTGTGCAGATGAGGTTGAAACTAATTCAGATCACTTTGTATCTTCTGATCCATTCTCCATTTTGCCAGCTCCTTATCCTGGTGACACTTTGACGATGCTTAGGAAATATTACGTATATTTATCTGGAGTTTCACAGTGGGTGAATTCTTCTCCACCAACACCACTGGAAACCTCTCTAAGACTTATAAGAAAGTTTCATGAGTTTCTTGGCCAAAAACTAATTCACTAAGTCACTTAGTGACTAACTTTGGTAATGAACCTCTGTGCACTTAGGTTGGTCCTTGAATGATGAACATGAAGTCTATCTAGCCTAATAGTTGGAGACTTTCCAGACCAGTAGTTTAGTTGTTTTCAGTCATATCTGATTCTTCATGACTCCATTTGGGGTTTTCTTGGCAAAGATACTGGAATGGTTTGCCATTTCCTTCTCCAGTTCATTTTATAGATGAGGAAACTGAGGCAAACAGGGTCGCACAGCTAGTAAGTGTTTGAGGCCAGATTTGAACTCAGGAAATTGTGTCTTCCTGCCTCCATGCCTGGTGCTCTATCCACCATGCCCCCTAGCTGCCCTTTCATCAAAAAATTGAAGGGAAGCGGATTTTGCCTTAATGTAAGGGAGAATTCTCTAACAAGTACAACTATCTAACAACAGAATAAACTGCTTCATGAAGTAGTGAGCTCTGTGGAATTCAACAATCCAGGGAGTAAAGGTCTGTTATAGTCTTCCTATTTCCTTGTCTAGCCTCCTATTCAGGGGGGAAGAGGCTACCGATAGACTCCCTGAGTAGCTGGGTACTGGAATGAAAAGTGTGGGACTTGCTGACAAAAGAAAACTAAACTCAAATCCTGGCTCTGACATGTACAGCTGTGTGATTACAGGCAAGTCACTTAACCATGCTGAGCCTCAGTTGCCTAATCTGTAAAACTGGACTAGATGATATTCCGACTAGCTCTCACACAGAGTTATTGTAGGAAAATCATTGTACAAGATGAATCACTGTGGCATTATGAACACCAGGGAGGAAAAGTGAAGAACTCTATCTCATGTCGAGTTCAAAATAGAGTTTGAGATGTTTCAGCAGCAGCCCTATTGATCTGAGTTCTCTTCGTTGCCATGGATAAACTGGAATGTATAGTATGCTTTTAGAATTCAAGCCATCAACAATATTTATTAATCATCTACTATAGGCAGGGGATTGTTCGAGGTGCTGGGTGTACAATGAGAAAAATAAGGCAGTCCCTGCCCTCAAGGAGCTTATATTCTACTGGTAGGAAACAATAGATACTTGATAAATTAGTACAAGGTAATTTGAAGATTGAAGAGAGCATTAAGGATTGTAGGAATTAGAGAAGGCTTCCCATAGGAAGTGATACCTGAACTAAATCTTGAAGGAAAGTCAGGATTTTGAGAATTGTAAATGAGGAAGAGGCATTGAGGATGGCGTGTACAAATGTACAAAGATGGGAAATGGAACAAGTAATAAGTCAGGTGGACTGAATGTAGAGCACATGAAGGGAATCATGTGAGATAAGACAGGCAAGGTAAGCTGAGGCCAGTGGTTGTGGTTTTGGAAGTCTTTAAGTATCAGGCTGATTTTCTCTTGGGTACACATAGGCAAGAGAGTGACATTATCAGACCTGTGCCTTAGGAAGATGACTTTGACCACTGTTTGGAAGTGGGATTAGAAAGGGGAAAGACTAGAAGCAAGGAGACCAATTAGACCAGTTAGCAGAGAGATTAGGGCTGGGCATACAGAGGGGAGTCAGCTGCTTAGAGATGATAATTGAACCCATGGGAGTCCATGATATCCCAAAGGAAGAGAGCGTGTAGAGAAAGAAGAAAAAAAAAAAGGGTCCAGGAAAGCACATTGAGAGACATTTATATTTAGGTATCTGGGAATAGATGGAGAGTCAGCAAAAAGAGAAGTGATATTATTAGAAGGAGAACCAGCAAGCAACACTATCATGGAAGCCAAGGGAGGTGAGAGTGTCTAGGAGGGGGTGTGGTCATCAGTGTCAGAAGATACAGAGAGAAGATAGGATCTTAGATCCAGAGAAGGAGGAACCTTAGAGTTCATCTAGTTGAACCCCCTCATTTTATAGATGAGAAAACTGGGGCCTAAAGAGTTTAAAAGACTTGACCAAAGTCACTCAAATAAGATGGCGGAGCCAGGATATGCCTTCAGGTCATCATAGTTCAAATCAAGAGTCTAACAAGTACTCCAACTGTTATATTTTCGGTGTGAGCATTTACTTAGAAATTGGCAATCATTACAAATCTGGGCTTGATTTATTATTCTGTTGATTGACTAAACTTAAGAAAGTTTAAAAATGCATATTAAATTTTAAAGTGTGTATGTATAGTTTTTTTTAGAGGCCGATTATTAAACATTTACCGGAACAATCCTGAATTGCTCTGTAGACATTACTTGTGCTCAGCAGGAGTGCAGGAGAAGACTCAGAGAGTGAAGCCATCATCAGACTACAGGCCTGGTGGCTGGAGGTTAATTAAAATAATGATAATGATAACAACTGGTGTTTATATAGCTTTAAAGTTCACAAAGTGATTTATGTTCATTATCTTATAGAGCCTTGTAACAACCCTTGTCAAAATCCAGTGCTCATTCCACTGTGCCATAGTGTCAATGAGGACCCAAAAAAGACTTGGATTTAGCAATTAAGGAACCATTGATAAATTTGAATAGAGATATTTCAGTAGTGTTGGGACTGTTAAGTATTGAAAAGTGTGTGGGTGGTGAGGAAGTGGAAGTGGTGAGAGTAGATAGCTCTTTCTAGGAGCTTGGCAGCAAAAGGAATACAGCTGTCTTCATGTATGTGAAAGGCTGGTAACTGGAAGAAGGATTTAGCTTGCTTTGCTTGACTCCAGATAGCAAACCTAGGAGGAGTGAGTGAAAGTTGAAAAGAGGAAAATTTAGGCCTAAAATAAGAAAAAAATTCCCTGACAATTTAACTATCAAAAATTGGAATAGTCTGCCTCAAGAAAGAACATATTCTCTCTCCTTGGAGATCTACAGGCAAAGGTTGGATAAATATTTGTCAGGGAATTGTAGAGTTGGTTGTTTTTCATGTCTAGTTTGTACTAGCTGGCCAGGCAGCAGCAGAGTGCCTGAGGAAAATTAATAGTAGGAATTTGTAGTGTACCTGATCTGTGTAGTTGTATCCTGCAACATGGAAGCAAGAGTGGAGAAAATGGATGGCAGAGATGAGCCAGGGGTGATCATGGGCAGGGCATGAGTGGCAATAAGGCTCAGGGAAAAATAATTGAAGGATAGAAGACAGTAATAAAGTTGAACTGGTCAATTACAGGGTCAAGACTTTGAAGAGAGGAAAGGGAAGCCAGAGCAGAATATTGGGAGGGCAGAAGAGGATAGAGAACACAGAAGCCATAGTAAGAATGAAGAACAGGCTTAGGGAAAATGAGGTAGTAGAAGAGATGGAGGAATAGGGAATTACCATCAGAGAGGATTTCAGATGTTTGAAAGCACAGAGGTGAAAGAGTTATGGGTAATAATGAGAGCTAAGGTATTATCACCCTTGTGGATGGCTATGGTTCAGTGAAGAGAGTATAGAAGTTTAGGAAGTTAGTGAACATGGAGACCAGACTGTTTTGAGGGTTCTGCAACATGCATTTTTTAATTTAATATTTTATTCTTTTCAATTACATGTAAAAACAATTTTTAACATTATTTTAAAAACATTTTTGACTTCCAAATACTCTTCTTTCCTCTCTTCTATCCCACCTTCATTGAGAAGGAAAGCAATGTGATGTAGGTTACATATGCGCATTCATGTAAAACATATTTCCATATTAGACATATTGTGAAAGAAAATACAAACAAAAAACCCAAGAAAAATAAAGTAAGAAAAAGTATGTTTCAATCTTCATTTAGACTTTATCAATTCTTTTTCTGGAGATGGTAGCATTTTTTCATCATAAGTCCTTCAGACTTGTTTGGATCACTGTACTGCTAAGAATAGCCAAGTCATTCACAGTTGACCATCATACAATATTGTTGTTACTGTATATAATATTCTCCTGGTGCTGCTCATTTCATTTTGCATCAGGTCATGTAAGTCCAGGTTTTTCTGAGAGCATCCTGCTCATTATTTCTTATGGCACAATAATATTCCATCACAATCACATACAACTTATTCAGCCATTCCACACTTGATGAGAATCCCCTCAATTTCCAATTCTGTGCTACCCAAAAAGAGCTGCTATAAATATTTTTGTACGTATAGGTCCATTTCCTTTTTGTTTTTTATCTTTTGGGAATGTAGACTTAGTAGTGGTATGTGCAACGTGTATTTTGAAGTCCCTAAGTATGAAGTCAAGGGGACTGATGAAGAGGAAGACTGTGAGCCAAGTACTAAGAGTGAACTGGAGGTCAGTATGGAACAGAAAAGGGGATCTACAAGATGGAGTGATCTTGGAAGGAAGAGAGTTTGATGGTGGCAAAGAGAAAATCTAGAAGTAGTACTGGATAGCAAGGAGTATGCCAACTCCTCTTCCTGACCTAATGTGTTTCAGAGAGGGAGAGAAGGAGAGTCCCACTGGAGAGAGTGAACAAGCATGGAGGATGCTCTGGAGTAAGTCAGACTTATGTGAACTTTAGAAGAGGGAAAGAGTGTGAGATGAGGAGGATTTTGTTAATAATAGAGTGAGGGTACCAGAGGGCACAATGGAATGAAAGGATAGGGGAAGATATAGATCATAGACTTAGAGATGACTTCTAAGGTAGCATTAGAGGGCATTAAGTCCATCCCCTCCCCCATTTTGCAGATGAAGAAACTGAAGCCTATGGAGATTAAGGGACTTGCCCAGGGTCACACAGGTAGGAAGTGTTCAAGGCAGGATTTGAACCCTGGTCTTTCTTACTCCAAATCCAGCACCCTATTCACTGTGCCGTGTTGTCTCTAACAGACTATGAAGGGTTAGAGCTGAAATCAAATACAAGTGGTGGAGGAGGAAAAGGCCTCAAAAACCATAGAGTAAACCTTACAACACCCAGACTACAAGTGTGTTAGTGGGTTTTTGAGACCCAACTGGAAAATGAGAGGATATATAAAAGGGGAGAGGGGAGGAAGAAGATGGAAGGGAATGTATGTTGTACCCTAATCAAGTCAATGCTTAGCAATGGAGGGAAGATCACTCCTGAGTCTCTCAGGAAAAAAGGACATACGGGAGAATAGGTGAGGTAGAAAGGGGAAGGATTAAAATAGGGCAGTGAAAGAAAAGGGAGATTTTGATTCAGTAGTGGCAGGGTGTCCCTCTGAAGAACCTTTTCATGAGAGGAGAGAGAGATTCTGTAATGGGATATGGGAACTTTACGATGGATACAATCTGCAGGGATTTGGTGCTTGGAGAGATTACTACATGGGAGACACTGGCAAAGGACTGCCTAGCGTGGTGTGCCTGCATCAAAGAAGGCTCTGTGCTCTGTGAGCAAAGCAGAATTGTAGTAGCTCAAAAGAAATGCGAGATGTGCAAATCTAGAGACACCTCCATTCCAAATATTCATGTGGACTGCTTGTGCCCAACCTGTGGTAGAGCTGTCTGAGCCTGTATGAGTCTCATCTGCCACAGTTGGACACTCTGTACTTTGGCCCCAACATGGTGATGTCATTTTGGTCCTCTTTGAGCATGAAGGACACCAATCAACCTTTAAAAGAAAGTTAGGTCTCCATGGACAGTATCCTGACTCAGAAGAAGGAATGAAAAAATGGACTCCCAAAAGAGTGAGAGAGCATGGATCCAGAGAGATTTTGTGGAAAATGGGAAGAAAATTTGATCATAAGGAGAGCAAAAAGTAGCAATGAACTGAACAGAGACATAGGAAAATTCCATGTAATGGAATAAACCATAGGAAAAAAAACATGTAATACTTTTATACTGCAGGAATTGGTATTTCTAAAAGTAAGGCAAAGCAGAGAAAGGGGTAGGGGGCAAGACCTACAAGGCAACAATATTGAAACTATTTAGAAGAGGGAATTCAAAGTAGATACCTTACAGGCTTTAATTCCACGAGGAATAGACTAAAGAAAGTTTAAATAAGGGTTATGAGTCAAAGAATAAATGCTGAGAATAGAAAGGGAAAAGAAAGAATGAAAAGAATAAGAAAGAAACCATTTTTAGGAAAAGATGCAGAAAATTAAATAAAATAAACAAAACAAGTTAAAAGAGAGGAGAAAGAAGTTTTTATTTAACTACTTAGAGAAAAAGGAGGGGGAGGAATTATATAACCAGATAAAAGTAAGAAAAAAACCCCAAAAATTTAAACATTAAGCAAAACTCCAAAAACTAGGGAAAAGGGCAACATGTGATAGGGGGTAGTTGAGATGAAGGGGAAGTGAACCAGTGGGATTAGGGTTGCCTATAAGTAGACCAACCAAAAATATCTGAAGAGACAAAGAAAGCACTGTTATTTATAAGAGAAGAGGAAAAAATGAACCTAATTCAGGCAAAAAACAAAAACAAAAACAACAACAAAAAAAACTAACCCCCCCCCAAAAAAAACCAACTTCTCAATATTAGAGACAAATGGAGGAAAATATAAACCTAACTCTCATAACTTCAAATGTGAATGGATAAAATAATTCAGTAGATTGAAAATGAGTGACAGTTTGGAGTGACAGGTTGGATAACGAAACAGAACTCCATGATCTGTTGCTTGTAAGAAACACTCCTAAAAAAAAAACAAAAAACAAAAAAAAAACAGGAACACACAAAATAAATATGAAGGGTTAGAACAAACTTTGCTATGACTAAGATGAATCCAAAAAGCTGAAGTTGCAATCATGCTGACAAAGCAAAAACAAAAATCCACAACTTAAAAAAGAGATAAAGAAACTAAATTATGTTGAAGGGAATCATAACAACAAACCAATATCAATATTAAACAAATGGCTTAGCATTTAAATTTATAAAGAAAAAATTAACTGAATTTCAAGAATACATAGACAGTAATACAATAGTCACAAGAGATTTTAATACCCCTCTCTCAGTTTTGGGCAAATCAAACAAAGAGATAAACAAAAGGAAAATATAGAATTGAACCAAAAAAAAAAAAACTGGAAGACTTATGACATCTTCTAAATGGGACTGCTAAAGAATATATAAAGTTGTCAGCACCACCTGAAACATTTACAAAGATTGACCATGTATTAAGACTCAGAGATATTGATAATAAGTGTAAAAAGGCAGTAAATACAGAGTAAACATATCCTTGTAGATCACAATGCGATGAAAATAGTAATCATTTCAGGGAACACCAACAAAAGTCACAGAGTCAAATGGAGATTTAACAATAAAACTGCAAATGAGTAGGTCAAAGAACAAACTGTAGAAATAATAATTAAGAATTGATGAATATAATGAATACAGAGAAACATGGGAAGATTTATATGACCTGATGCAAAGTGAAGTAAGAAGTACAGGAAAGCAATATAAAAGCAGTGACCAAGACAATGTAATCCTTGAAAAAAAAGAAATAAGAAAAAAGGAATAAAAAAATGAAAAAAGCAACAAAATAATTGAAATTGAATGCTATAAAATTACAATGAATAAGTTTGGCTTAAAAAAAGATATGAAAAGTGACATTCTGTTTCTTTGAAGAAATGGGAAACTATAGGTATAGAATATTCATAAAATGTTAGACTTTTTCCAATATGTTGGTTAGTTTTGTTATTATGGGGGATAGCTTTCTGAATGTGAGAGGGAGAGAGACAAAAAATATTGGTAATGTCAAAATATAAAATATCTATCAAATTTTATTAACTTTGTTATATATTTAAAAGGAATAGCAAGTTGTACATAACAGATTTGCAGTTTCCATGTGCAATCATTTTTTTTTCCTATTCTTCTATGTTACAGAAATGCTTGTTTTATTTCTTAAGTTCAGAATTGAAAAGAAAAGAGTTTACTACGTCCTAGGTGCTTTAGTAGGTGCTAGGGATACAAAGACAAGAGCTAAAACAGTCCCTGCCCTGAAGGAATTTATATTCTAACTACAGAGACAACAAATATATACAGATACAAAATAGTTTTAAAGCAAATACCGGGTAACCTTGTATGTTTAATGTATAGTATATCTACTCTGCCTGCCTTAATTAAGGGCAAATAAATGAACCAATTATTGAACCATGGTTATTTGGGATTTATTTTCCTTTACCTACAAATCTCTTTTTTCTTCTATGAAAAGTATTTAAAGTTTTAGAGTTAAACTAGAGGAACAAATTCTGTAGTGTTTGAATATCATTTCATTCCTTGGATTTAGTTTTGTATTCTGTATAATTTATTCATGAAGTTTGTCATTTATATACATGTATAATAATGTACTTTGTTTCTAAAAACTTTTATTGTAAAGAGTGTCAAAAGCTTTTTTTTTTTAATTTTAGGTTAACCAAATAAAATTATAGTCTTAAATTTTAAAAACAAAAACAAAACAGGAAGAGCATGAGTAGCTTGAAGAGCCAGGAAAAGCTTCAAACAAAAGATGGCACTTGAGTTGAGTCTTGAAGGAAACCATGAATTCCAAGCTATAGAGGTGAGAAGGGAGAGCATTCTAGGCATGGGGGACAGTGAGTGAAAAGGCACAGAGATGGGAGAAGGAGCATCATGGGTAAGAAATAGTAAGTACACCACTGTGGCCAAACCACAGAGTGTATAGAGGGAAGAAATATCTAAGAAGGCTGGAAAGGTTGTGCAGAACTCAAAAGGTCAAACAGACAAGTTTATAGTTTATTCTTGAGGTAACAGAGGGCTACTAGAGTTTATTGAGTTGGGGTGGGAGATAAAGATGACAAGTTCAGATCTATGCTTTTTTGTTTGAAGGCACATAGGTAGGGGTTTGGATTTAAACCTAGGTTCCCTCTACCTATAGATCCTGTAATCTTTTCACTCTACTACATCAAGACCTTTCTCTTAAATTCTATTCAAAAACATTAAGTAAGCACCTACTATGTACAAAGTCCCATACTTGGTGTTGGGGATGCAGAACAATTCTTGTTGAACATGAGTATACAGTTTAGTCCTCAAGGAAGACAACATTCACAAGTACCTGTAACACAAGTTGGAAAATGAAAGGCAGTGTGTTGTATGGAAAAGAGCACTGGATGTCAAGTCAGAAACTCTGGGTTTAAATCCAGTTTTGCCAATTACTAACTGTGTGACATTGAACAAATCACCTTACTTTTTTTGGGCTTCATTTTTCTCCTTTGTAAAAACAGGAGGTTGGACCTGGTGGTCTGGATGGTCCTATCTATGTCTAACAGTCAGTGAGTCTATGTCTATCTGAAGAGCTATAGACCAGAAGTGTCTAATACATGGCTAGCAGGTGTCATTGTCCTGCAAAACTCCCCAATGCGGCTGAACCAAATTAAAATGTAATTGGGGAATATTTTAAAAAATAAATAAAAAGACAATAAAACAGATTATATTAATATGTGGTTTTCTAAGTCAATATGTGGTCCCAGGGATCCTTAAATATGGGTTAATGGCACCTGTTTCTACATGAGTTTGATCCCACTGTCATAGACAATACCACTTCTAAAGCCTACCGATGGAGGGGATCTCAGTACAAGAATCCCTTCTACAGCCTCCCTGGCAGAGGATCAAACACGTTCTACTTAAATGCTTCCATTCTGAACATGTTACGTACCACTTCGTGCCCCAAAAAACTCCAGTACCTTCCTATATCAAGGATCAAATATAAACTCCTCTGATTAGAATCTTACTCACCTAACAAGACAGCAATTTTCTTTTTGAACATCTCTAACTGATGGGAAGTTCTTCCCCATACCTCACTCAGTATATACCATTTGTATCATTAGCTATTTGCTATTGCTTTTGGTGAAGCAATCAGGGTTAAGTGACTTGCCCAGGGTCACACAGCTAGTAAATGTTAAGTGTCTGAGGCTGGATTTGAATTCAGGTCCTCCTGACTCCAAGGCCAGAGTTCTATCCACTGTGCCACCTAGCTGCCCCTGGCACCATGCTTCTTGAGGGCAGGGGTGGGGAACTTTTGCTTTTCGTATTCTGCACAGCCCAGAGCATAGCATCAGGCATATAGCAGGTGCTTTGGTGATCAATGGATTGATTATAACAATTACAGATTCTTCTATTTGGAAAACTTGCACAGAACCCTTCTTGGAGCAGGAATTCCCTCTACAACATCCTCCCTCCCTCACTTCCTTTCTCCCTCTCTTTTCTCTTTTTGTCTCTCTCTGTCCCACCCCCAACCCTGGTCTCCATCTCTTCTATTTCTGTCTTTCTCTGCCAAAAATAGAGAAGCTGATAAATTCTTGAGGTGGAGGAAGTAACAAGAGGAACTGCTATTTTGTATCTGATTTTGACCAATAAAGAGGAATTAGTTGCCACAGTAGAAATCATGAGAGCCTTAGGAGGAAATAAACATTTCATCTTGGAATTCACGATAGATAAGGAAGGGAATTATGGGCATAATATGATGAAACATAGGTTTGAGAGAAGGAATCTTTACCTGGGGATAGATTTAAACTGGGACTAGATTTCAGGTTAGATTTAATTTGGGATTAGATTTCACAGGGTCCATGAACTTGGATGGGAAAAAAGATTACATTATTATTTCCACTAACCTCTAATGGAAATTTTGCAATTTCTTCATTATTCAAAAACATTATTTTGAAAAGGGGCTCATAGGCTTCATCAAACTGCCAAAAGAGTTCATGACACAAGAAAAGGTTAAGCTCCTCTGTTCTAGAATAGAAGGGGCCTTAGAAATTGTCTCGTCCAACCCCCTGATTCTGTGAAAATGAACTTCAAAACATTGTTAGGTGTAGAGGGAGTGATCATAACAGATAAGAGAAAGAGGGCTTAACTAATTTTGAGTTAGTACTATTTTTTCAGTTCTGGAGTTTTTAGGACTGGTGTTTCTGATTTCTCTACCAAGGAAATCAATATTTCCTTGGAAATATTGTGGAAAGGTGTTCCAGGCTCAGGTCTAGTCTTTCTCTGTCCAACAAGCCTCTCCCTGCTGCCTGGTACCTACTTCCTCCCTTCCCTTTTATTGGCCCTACCCCCTCTACACGAGCCCATACCTGGAATCTTATATACTTAGAATATTCCAAGTTGGAAACACACAATTTCCCAGCTAGTTGACTTCTCTGCTTGTGACCTCAGGAAGTTACCCATTAGATCTGCCTGGATGGGACCCCACCCACCCCTCCCTCCATATAAAACATTTACACTGCTCTGACTCATAGAGTGAAGAAAGTTGGGAATCAAAAGCTTTATGCAACCATGCATGCACCAAGTCCTGGGAGTAGTGTCTTGAAAGAGCGTCTGTGAAATTCCTTGAGGCCAGGGATTGTTTTTCGTTTTGCTTATATTTGTACTCCTAGCATTTAGCACAGGGCCTAGCACACAACACTTAACAGATTCTTAATAATACTTAATAAATGCTTGTTGACTAGACTGAACCAGAATTTCAGGAAAACATCTGACAAAGTCTCTCACGCTGCCTTAATAAACAAAAATAAGAGTCTAGACAATCATACAGGTATCGGTGTATTTAGAACTGATTGAATGACGGGATTCAGAGTAGTGATTAATGCAGCAATGTCAACCTGGAAGAAGGGCTCCGGTGGTGATGCCATGGAACTTTGTCCTTGATCTTGGTCTACTCAACATTTTTATCAATGACTTGTAGATAAGCATAAGTGGTAGGCTTAGCTAGAGGGGACCTTGGAGGTTATCTGGTCCACCTCCATTTTACAGGCGAGGAAACTGAGGTACACACTGATTAAATGGCTTGCCTAAAGTCACAATGGTTGTAACACAGTGGGAACCTGTGACTCTAAGTTCAACAGTTTTTCTACTAGACCACATTGCTTCCTTGGGTTCCCTCTCCTTGGATATTTT
The DNA here is from genome assembly GCF_900497805.2 of Vombatus ursinus. Lineage (NCBI taxonomy): Eukaryota > Metazoa > Chordata > Mammalia > Diprotodontia > Vombatidae > Vombatus > Vombatus ursinus. The sequence continues at coordinate 20,005,230 of NW_020945437.1, forward strand.
CAAGCAGGGACTGGAAGACCAGATGTGGGGTATGTTACAGTGGGAATTGTTTTCATGTATGGGTTGGACTAGATGGTTTCTAAACTTTTCTAACTCTCAAATTCTGTGCTTCTCATTCTGTAAATTGAATTGAATTATAGCCTTAAGAGTTAATCTAGTCTTGGGCTGTGATAACAGAAGCCAAACCTCCAGAATTTGGGAGATTATGTATTGCTGCCCTTTCCTGGGGTCGTACCCCATCCAGAGTCTTGTGTTCAGTTCTGGGCACCATATTTTAGGGTGTTAAGAAGCTTAAGTGAGTTCTCTTCCAGCTGTGTTTCTGACTTTCCCAACTTTGCTACCATAGTTCAGCCGTTGTTTCATCCCTGAATTTTTCTCAGCGCTTCAGATCTTTTTACCCTGCAATATCCATCCTCCTTTGTGGCCTTCCCATAATGGAATATCCCTTTGCCATGTCAGCTGCCTTCTCCTATGAGTCAGTTTCCCCCAGGGCCTGCATTTTGGGAAGCTGCCTAGGCCCACCAACCATCATTCCCCTTCTGGCTCTGTGTTTCCAGACACTGAAACTCCTCCTCCCTTTTGTGTGTTATCTTCCCAGATCATAATATAACTCCTTGAAGGCAGGGACTTGCTTGCTTGTATTCATATCCCTGGCACTTAGCCCAATGCCTGGCACATAAATGGTTGCTGTCTGTCTGCCTGACTGCCAGAGAAGGTGACTAAGATTGTAAAAGCACTAAAAACCATGCCAAGCGATGAGTAGTTGAAGGAAATAATGAAGATTGATCTGGACAGGGGAAAGACTTAGGAGTGACACACTAGGCGTCTTCAGGTATTTGTGGGATTGTCAGGTGGAAGAGAGGTTAGCCTTGTTCTGCTCGGCCCCAGAGGGAAGAATTAGTAACAAGTATTGGAAATCGAAGAAAGGAATGATGTTGGGGAAATTAAAGTGATTCCCCCAGTATAATGCACTGACTCTGGAGTAAGTAGATTCTACCTGACTGGAGATCTTTAGACTCAGGCTGGATAATCCAGGTATTGGACACTCTGCAGACGGTCTTCCTATTTTGGTTAGATTGATAGTGGAATCAAGGAATCTCATGGTTAGAACAGTCTTGAGTGTGCATCTGGTCCAACCTGACCTTAAACAGAAATCCTCCCAGAACATCTAAGTTGACCTTCAAGATCTCTGGGAATCAATCATTCTAGGATTTTGTGATACAAGTCTCTGTGAGTCCCAATCCAGGGCTGTTTCTGCCACTTAGATGAGCGGCGCCTACAATGTCTCTCTACTGGGCTAAAGGAGAAAATGCTGAAGCAGCTGGGGAGGCTGTTGATTCCTCAGCATATCCTTACATGCCCTTTTCTGGCCTCCTGCCTCCACATTGAGGGAAAAGGCCTAGGCTATTTATTCTCCCATCTAGGAAAGGAATCCACCCAGCCCTTTAGCTCCTTAGGGAGAGGTAGTCTACTAGTACAAGCATTTGCCAATGTTGTCAGCTCAGCTAAGCATAAAAATGGGAGAACATCTCTTTATACCAAGTGGGAAGATGGCAGTCTTCCTTGCTACCCATAGGGATGGGGGACTCATTTCCTTCGAATGAGAGCTCACATTTCCCTGCCCTTTTGAAGTTTACAAAGTGCTTTTCCTCATTGCACCCTATTAGGTAGAACATGAATATAGTAATAATAGCTAGCATTTATATACTTCTTTAAGGTTTTCAAAGCCTTTGTCACATGTTATCCCATGTGAGTCTCCCAATCCTCCTGTGAGGTAGGTGCTATTATTATCTCCATTTTACAGATGAGAAAACAGCTGTGATTTGTTCAGGGCCACCAAGCTAGTAAGTGTCTGAGACAGTATTGCAACTCAAGTCTTCTTAACTCTAGCCTTCTGTCTAGTGTGCCATTTAGCTACATCTGTTATTAGCCTTAAATTACAAATTACAAGAAACTGAGATACAATGAGGGAAAGTGGTTTGTCTAGGATCACATAGTAAATGTAAGAACCAGATCTTGAACTTGGAAACTATGATTAAAAGTGAGGAGTCCTGAGTTCTAATCTCAATTCCTCTACTGGGTAACTTTGGATGAGCTGTAGCAAGTTGCTAAGCTCTCTGAGCCTCAGTTTCCTTATCTGTGAAATAGGTATTAAAATTCATTAATTCAATAAGCATTTATTAAGTGTCTACTATGTTTTAGGCACTGTGTCTTAAGTTCTGAGAATACAAAGACAAAACTGAAAATCTCTGCTCTGTTTACCTCTCAGAATTATGAAGATAATAATTTATAGAGCACTTGGAGGTTTGTAAAGCACTTTACCTCCATCATTTCATTTGATCCTCCCTACCATAGTAGGTGCTACCCACATTTTACAGATAATGAAACAGCTTCAAAGAAGTTTAGTGACTTGCTCAGGCTCACACAGCCAAGAAGTATCTGAAGTAGGATTCCCACCCATGTCTTGGACATCAAGTACTTTGTAAATGGTAAGGGAGGGCAGAGTGTGGCAGAGAGGAAGGAGCCCTGGACTGAGGGTCCAGAGACCAGGGTCCAAATCCCAGTTCTTCCTCTCAAAGTCTCAATTTCCTTGTATGAATGATAATAATAATAATAATTAACATTGATATAGTGCTTTAAGGTTTGCAAAGTGCTTTATAAACATTATCTCATTCTATCCTTATAACAAGAATACTACCACTACAACTACAACTACTACTACTATTATTACTAGCTAAAGCAATTATATAGTACTTTTAGGTTTGCAAAGTGCTTTACCAATATTATTTTATTTGACCCTCACAACATCCCTAGGAAGTAGGTGCTATTGTTATCCCCATTTTCAGATGAGGAAACTGAGGTAGGTAGCAGTTAAGTGACTTGTCCAGGGTCACAGAGCTGGTAAATGTCTGAAGCTAGATTTGAACCCAGGTCTTTCTGACTCTAGCATATATGGGGCCACCTAGCTGCCTTAATAGTCCCTTCTGGCCTTTCCTCACAAGATCAAATGAGATGATGTATGAACAAAAAAAACCTGAACCATCTCATTTTATTCTCATAACAACCCTGTGAGGTAGGGACTATAATTATCCCTATTTTACAGGTGAGGAAACTGAGTTAGGTAGAATCAAAGTGACTTGCAGATGTCATACAGCTAGTAAGTGTCTAAGGTTTGATTTGAACTCAGGTCTTCCTGAGTCTAGGCCCAGAACTCTATGCACTTTGCCATGTCTAAAGCCTACCCTCAACAGGGGAAGGGGTCTATGTGGTGAAAAGAACATTGCGCTGGCAGTCAGAGATTCTACATTTGACTTCTGGCTGGTATGGGAGAGTTTGACTTTAGGTAAAAATCCTCAGCCTCCCTGAGCTTCAGTTGCCTTAAGGCTCTTCACAATCTGGCTGCTACTACTCTAGGTCTACTGGATCTCTCTCTCTTTCATGTGCACTGTGTTCCAGCCAGGCGGGCTTATTTGTGGTTAGAAATGATAGAGGCAAAATCCTAGGTTTTATTTTGCTTAAGCACGTGTTCAGGAGGTAGAAAAACAACCCTGAACACAGATTAGGATTCTAACTAGGCTTTTTATAGACAGAAATTATGTCAGAGAGACAGAGAAATAATTTTTGACGTATAGCAATCTTGTTAAACAAAAAGTTTACACTAAGTTAAACTAAGTTAAACAAACTTAGTTTGGAATGCCTATTCCATAGGCAAGAACTTTCCTTCATCTTAAATCTTTTCTTCTCCCATTCCTTCTATCTTCTCGCTATCACTGAAAGCTGGCTCCCTCCCCCCTGCCCCATGACACAACCTTTCCAGCCACCCTTTCCAGTGCTGGCTGCATCTTCACTCTTTCCTTCCTTCAATTCACTGGTTGAAGTGGGAGAGTTGGAATACTCCTTGCTCCCCATTGCAACTTTGAGGTTCTCCCCCTTCCTCCTTCACTCAGTAACCTCTCTTCCTTTGAGGTTCGTTCTATTCATATCTACCACTCAATCAAAATTAAAAAAAAAAATAGCTGTGGTCTACGGGCAGCCAGGTCACTCCCCTTCCTTCCTCAATGAACTTTTCTCTCCTCCCCAACTCCTGCCCTCGTGGTAGGGGACATTAAAATACACATTGACTCACCATCAAATACCCTAAACACTCAGTTCCTCAACCTACTCACTTCCTATGACCTGCTCTGCCCCTCCTCAGTCACACACAAGGATGACCATTCCCTTGATCTTGCCATCACCCACAAATGCACTGCCTCCGTGTTCAAGAATTCTGAAATCCCTTTATCCAGCCATAATCTACTGGCTTTTCATGTCTTCTTCTTCCGTCATGATGGACCCCTCTTCCACCTTTCTGGTCTTATGCTTTAGTTCTCTCCAGGTACTCCTTTATCTAGTGACACTGCTCTCCTGGAGGTTCCTTGAACAAGACACACCACCTCTTGGTTCTGGGCATCTTCTCTGGCTGTCCTTCATGCCTAGAATTCTCTCCTTCCCCATCCATGCCTACTGGCTTCACTGGCTCCTTTTAAGTATCAACTAAAATCTGATTTTCTATAGGAAGCCTTTCCCAACCCTCTTAATTCTAGCTTTCCCTCTGTTAATGATTTCCTATTGATCTGGTATATTACTCATTTGTACATATCCATTTGCTTATTGTCTCCCTCATTACTCTGTGAGATCCTTGAGAGTGGGGGCTGTCTTTTGCCTCTTTTTATGTCCCTAGAGCTTAGCACAATAGTTGGCATAGTGTAGAACCTTAATAAATGCTTATTGATTGACTGAGAAGAGTGATAGGAGGTAGGAGGGAGCCAAGTTATGAAGGAAGGCAGGAAAGAAGGAGGAAAGAAGGAAGGAGGGAGGGAGGGAGGGAGAGAAGGAAGGAAGGGAGGAAGGAAGGAATGAAGAATGGAGGGAGGGAAGAAAAGATGACAGGAAGGTAGGAAGGGGGGGAGAAAGGGAGGAGGGAAGCAGGGAGGAAGGAAAGAAGGAAGGAAGAAAGGATGGTGGGAGGGAGGAAGGAAAGATGGAAGGAAGGAAGGGAGGAGGGAGGGAGAAAAAAGAAAGGGAGGAAAGAAGGAAGGAAAGAAGCATTTATTGAGGGCCTACTGTATGACAGTAGTACTGTGCTAAGAGCTTTACCACTTTTATCCGATTTGATTTGAAGGGCTTTAAAAGTCAAACAGGATTTTCTATTTGATCCTGGTGGTAGTAGTGAGCCAACAGGGTTTATTGACTGCAGTAAATGACATACTCAGACCTACACTTTAGGATGATCACTTTGGTGGCTGAATAGAGAATAGATTGGAGTGGGGAGACACGAGGCAGCAGACCCACCAGCAGCTATTGCAATAATCCAAGCATGAGGTGATGAGGGCCTATACCAGAGTAGTGGCAGTGTCAGAGGACAGAAGGGGGTGTATTTGGGAGATGTTGCAAAGGTGAAATCAATAGGCCTTGGCAACAGCTTGGATGCGACAGGGTAAGAGATAACAAGGAGTCCACTATGACATCAGAGAGTTCACTATGAGGCAGAGAGGCAGAAGCCAAGCTCTGGCAAGTTCTGCCAAATGAAAGGCTTCTGGATGTCTACTCCCCATACCCCCCTTGGGACCAAGGACCAGTTTACCTAAGTGGGGAAAAGCTCATTTCAGAAAGGCTTCCAGGAAATGATTTTCTTTTGGCCATAGCAACCCCAGAAGGCCCTCTAGGGAGTGGAGGGATAGAGATCAGGAGGCGGAGGAGGAAACAGGGGCACTGATGACTTCATGCATTGATCCCTTGAATTATTGAAATAATCAGAGACGCTCTCACTTTATAGATGAGAAAACCCAGGGATAGAGATTGATTTGCCCAATACTATAAAGATAATAGGTGTCAGGGCAGGGCCAGGATTCGAAACAAGACCCTCTGCCTCCAAATCCAGTGTTCTCTGTACTGTAACACACCGCCACCTGAACTCCCCCTCACTGGGTGTTCAAGCAAAAGCTGGATCCGTTGGGGAATGCTGCATGAGATTCTTGTTCAGGCACAAGGTGAACTGAGTGGATTCTGGGGTCCCTGCCAACGCTGGGATTTGATTATTCTTTCTCTGATTTGGGGGACCTTGGGATTCAAGGAAAAATATAATTGCTTCCAAATATAAGAGCCCACAAGTTAGGCTTAACTTTGTGAAATTTTAGTAATCATGGTCTGAATTGACCCCATAAATCTCCTTTTTAAGACATGCTAGTCAATTAGAAAACATATATATCTATGTATATATGTGTGTGTGTGTGTCTGTATTAGGCAATTGGGGTTAAGTGACTTGCCTAGGGTTGCACAGCTAGTAAGTGTCAAGTGTTTGGTCTGAGGCCAGATTTGAACTCAGGTCTTCTTGACTTCAGGGCCAGGGATCTATCCACTGTCCCACCTAGCTGCCCCTAGAAAGCATATTTTTAAAATAAATTTTTGTCCCCCAGTTTCTCCTGAGCTTTTCCTTCTAGACTCAGTTCTTCCTTCCGTTGCTTGTGAGGACTCATGCTAATGTCTACCTCAACTGTATTATTGTTGGTCAGAAGAAAAGCTATGGATCACTGATGCTGGAAACAGTACAGAGTAAGGCTATTTATTGTCTGGCTACCATATTGTAGAACCCACCCATGGCAGAGTGTAGTCACACTGTACTTGGGCTCAAAAGACCTGGCTTCATATTCTGGCTCCGCCATTGACTCATTGTATAACTTCGATCAATCATTTCCCCTATAAGGGCTTCAGGTTCCTCACTTGGAAAATGATAGATGATCTCCAAGCCAGGTCTTTAAATAAAAACATTTTCAACAGGAGTCACGCATATCTTGGATATAGCATGTATTGCTTGGTTGAGGGAGCAGGAGAGGTAGGCAATAGACTCTGGTTCACTGGTCGCTGCTGGGGAAGCTGCCTGGCATGGAATGAAAGGGCGAAGCAGAAGAGCTCACCCTAATCTGTCATCTACTAGCTTGCTAATTTAATGAAGTTGGTCATGTGGTGAGAACACAAGATAAAACAGTCATTTCATCGACCCTATCGGCAACCTCATGATGTCAAGCGCAGCAGAGAAGGCCTTTGAAACATTGCATGGACTTCCTGTGGGGAAGATGAGCAAGAGCCCTGGGGGGCCAGGCATAGATGGGTTGGTTTCTACACCAACGCAGGACAAATACATATTGACGAGCTCATGGGCTCACTGGAATATAATGGCATATACTTACTAACTAAGGACTGCAAGTACTATTAGTATCATCTAAATTTGATATTCTGGGGTCAGTGTCTGTTGGCTCTTATCAAGGTGTGCCTCTATTCTAAGATTATGTTAAGAACTAGAGTTCTGTTTCGACAGCTAACCTCTCCAAGGAAATGCCCCCACAAGATGAGGGCAGCAATCACAGCTAAGATCCAGACCACACTGAGAGAGGCCTTATTTATTGTTTAATAAACCCACGCCCTAGATCCCCAGAGCTCATCATGGTCCTTCCAGGGTAGTTGCCAGCTATGGTATACTGTAATGGAAAAAGAATTTGGACATGTCTGGAATCAGAAGACTGGGGTCAGAGTACTGTCACTGATGTGGAAGAGAGTAGTAGAAAGAGGGCTGGATTTGGCATCTAAGTACTTGGATTTTAATCCTGGCTCAGTCACTTACCATCTATGTGACCTCAGGCAACTCGCTTTACTCTTTTGTGCTTCAGTTTTCTTAACTATAAAATGTGGTAAAAGTGGGAATAGTAGGGAATAGAGGTATCAATTAGATAATTTCAAAGATCTCTTTAAGCTCTAAATCTATGATTCTATGATTGCTACTCATGATCTTATGGGTAAGATGAAAATCTCTGATTGAGAAAGATAACAGAATTGGCAGAACGGTCTAATGAACTTGACTTTGGGAGTTCACAGGGACAGATTCCAGATTTGGTATGAGTATGTTTGGATGGAAAGATACTAGGAACAATGATCTTGGCCTATGGAGCACAGTGTGCAAAGTTGGGGCCATAATTTTAGTAAAAGTTTAGGAGAGAAAGCCAGTCTGGGATTGAGTACAGTTCTTTCATTTTGCATAGGCCAGGGGTGGGTAATCTGTGACCTAGGGGCCACATATGGCCTTTTAGGTCCTCAGGTGCGGCCTTTTGACTAAGTCCAAATTTTACAGAACTAATCCTTTTATTAAAGGAATTTGTTCTGTGAAGTTTGGATTCAGTCAAAGGGCTGCACTTGAGGACCTAGAGGGCCACATGTGGCCTTGAGGCCACAGGTTTCCCACCCCTGGCACAGGTACTCCTAATTAGTTTACCTTCATAATAGTCTTTTTGTATTTATTTGCATATTCTTATTTTTCTTGTGAGTAAACCCTAGAAAATGTACTCTTGTGGTCTAGAAGGAAGGAAATAAACATTTATTGAGCACCTACAAATATTGTCATTCTATTCACAACAGCCCTGAGTGGTAGGTGCTATTATTATAGCCATTTTACAATTGGGTAAACTGAAGCAGAGAGAAGTAAAGTGACTTACTAGGGTCACACAGCTATGAAGTAGCTGAGGCTGGATTTGGACATGGGTCTACCTGACTCTAGGCTTAGCACTCTGTCCACTGTACCATCTAGCTGGGACTAGATAATGTCAGGGTTGGGGGAAGTGGGGAAAGAAGTGAAAGAAGGCAGTGTGGGCTGGCAGTGAGCGCCAACATATGGTAGTAACAGCAGTGGGAGAAGGGACATAGGGAACGAGGGATCTGGTATAGCAGATCTCTGAATACAAGGAGCCAAGCAGGCTCCTGGGTCAGGAAGGCACAGGGATACTTGAGGGCTTCTGACAGATCGAGGAAGTCTAAAACTGAGTGAAAGGTGAAAACCCTGAGGATATAAGTAAAAATCCCCTAGATCTGTTCCAAGAAGAAGAGCTATAACAAAATTGAAAGCAAAATAAAATAAATAAATAAATGAGTAGATAATGAAACAAGGAGCTGGGTTTTTTTTGGGGGGGGGGGGGGGGGAAAAGCCAGGGATAAATAAGCCATTTGCTAACTTTATTTAAAAAAAAAAAGAAAGAAAACCAAAATACCAGTATAAAAATGACAAAGATGAATTCACGACCAGTGAAGAAGAAATAAAAGAAAATTAGAAGCTATTTTGCCCAATTATATGACAATAAAACTGACAGTCTAAACGAGATGGATGAATATTTATAAAAATATAAATTGTCCAGATCAACAGAACAGGAAATGGAGGATTTAAATAACCTTATCTTAGAAGAAGAAATTGAGCAAGCCATGAATGAACTTCCAAAGGAAAAAAAAGGCCAGGACCAGATGGATTACAAGTGAATTCTATCTTTTCTTAATTATTTCTAACTAGTCTAACTGTTCTATCTATCCTAAACTATTTCTATCTAAAATAATTCTATTTTAAATATTTAAAGAATAATTTTAATATGGCATAGACAGCTTGAAAAAATAGGAAAGGAGAGGTCTTACCAAATTTCTTCTATAACATAAATATGGTTTTGATACCTAAGCCAGGGAAAGTCAAAAAAGAGAAAGAAAATGATAGAACAATATCCCTAATGAATATTGATACAGAAAATTTAAACGAAATGTTAGCACAAAGACCATACACTATGACCAGGCTGAACTTATGCCAGGAATGCCAGGCTGAGTCAATATTAGGAAAACCATAAACATAATTGACCATATCAGTAACCAAAACAACCAAGAAGTGTGGATGCTCAGGAAGCTGACTTCAGGATAATGCTAAGAATGGATTGGATTCTTCTCAGGGAGCCCCTCTCCATGCACCTGGCCTCCTAGGTAATGTAGAATTGTGGAAATAAGTTTTGATTTGAAATTAGGAGTCCTGGGTTCCAACACTTACTACCTATAGGTTGCTGGGCAACTCCTGAACATTTCAATTCTTGCGACTTCAGTTTCCTCATTTGGAAAATGGGTATAATAGCTCTTACCTCACAGGGTTATCCTGAGGAAATTCCTTTGCAAACCTTGAAGCATTATGCAAATGTGAGTTACTATTATTGTCTAAGGGTTGCTATAAGAAAATTCTGTATGAGAGGTGGGTTACTAAAATTTTTAGAGACGGCTATAGCGTAGCTGAAATAATACGGCTTTGGAGTCAAAAGACCTACATTCAAATTCTAGCTTATTAGGCCCCTTATTGGGTGTGTGACTCTAGACAAATCCCTTCACCTCTCTGGGCCTCAGCTTTCTCATCCACAAAATGGAAAACACTTCTTAAAACTCAAAGTACTATAGAAATTTGAATTATTACTAAGGTTGATTTTCCAGCGGTCAACACATCTTTATTTAGAATTTGGTCAGTAGCTTCTGCAACCACGGGCAAGTCCCCTTTCCCATCTTTGGGCCCTGATTTTGTCTTCTGTAAAAGGAGAGAGTTGGTGGTTTCTGTGCCTACTTCCCACACAATCCTTCTGTGATATATGACCTACTGAGCCAACTCCTATAGAGTAATTAATTCATCTAATTCAGTTCAGCAAACACTTAATAAGCACTCACTGTGTGTTCAGAGCACTGGGCTGGCCAACAAGGGAGGTACAAAGTTTAGATAAGATCTTGGGGCTTTACTGGCCAATGAGATACAAACAGGTAACTATAATGCACAACAACAACAACAACAAAAAAATGCTAGGGGCATTTGGGAGGGGAAGGGAAAGGGAGGCAATATAAGCAAAGATCTTGAGACCCATTTAGGAGATAGTGATTTGTCCAGGATCACCTAGGGAGTCACTGGCCCAATTCTAAATAAAGATTTGTTGACCGATGGAGAAGTAAATGGCTGTGTGAAGGTAGAGGGAGAAAGTTCTTATTGACTGTGTAGATTAGGGAAAGCTTCCTGGAGAAAGTAGCATTTAAATTGGCATTCAGAGAAGAGAAAAAGCTTAAGAAAAGGTCCAAAGGTAAAAGAGTATAGGGGAAAGGGAAGGGAATAAGTATTTATATAGCACCTACTATGTGCTAGGCACCTTACTAAACTTGCGAGGGTTATTGTTCGCATTTTATAGTTAAAGAAACCAAGGCAAAGAGACTAAGTAACTCACCCACGGTCACACAACTAGCAAGGATCTGAGGCTGGATTTGATCTCAGGCTTTCCTGAGTCCAGGCCTGGTGTTCTATCTACTGTGCCACCAGCTACCTCCAGACTCATAGTTCAGGGGTAAGGAATAATCTGTTTTCTTTGGTGCACAGAGTACATGAAGGGGATAAAAGAGTCATAGATTTAGAGCTGAAAGGGGCCTTGGAGGTCGTCTGATCCAATCCACTCATTTCTTTCCTTGTCTTTTTTTAAAGTAAAGGTTTATCAAAGTCCTCTGTTCTTACATCACTGTCTCTCCCAGATAAACCAGGCTGACATCCAACAAACTTCCCCTTGTAATAAAGAAAAAGTTAAAGCAAAATCAATAGACTGTGTCTGACAGCATGCATAATATTCTGCACCCACAGTTCCCCCTTACCTCCTACGCTCCAACAGAAAGAAATAGATTAATTAATTGCCTAAGGTCCCACCCTAAGTGGCAGAGCCAAGCTTCAAATCCACATTCTTTTTTTTTTTAATTTTTAAAAAATTAATTAATTTGTTTTTAGTTTTCAACATTTACTTCCACAAGATTTTGAGTTCCAAACTGTCTCCCCACTCTCTCCTCCCTCCACCTCAAGACAGAGTGCATTGTGAATACCTCTTCTCCCAGTCTGCCCTCCCTTCTACCACCCCTCCTCCTTCTCTTATCTCCTTCCCCTTCTATTTTCCCATAGAGCAGGATAGATTTCTATACCCCATTGCTTGTATCTTATTTCCCAGTTGCAGGTAAAAACAATTTTTGACATTTGTTTTTAAAACTTTGGGTTCCAAATTATCTCCCTTCCTCCCTCCCCATCCACTCTCATTGAGAAGGCAAGCAACTCGATGTAGGTTATACATGTGTAGTCATGCAAAACACTTCCATAATAGTCATGTTGTGAAAAACTAGCTATATTTCCCTTCATCTTATCCTGCCCCCTGTTTATTCTATTCTCTCCTTTGACCCTGTCCCTCCTCAAAAGTGTTTGCTTCTGATTACCCCTTCCCCCAATCTGCTCTCCCTTCTATCGTCTCCCCCTCTTATCCCCTTCTCCCCTATTTTCCTGTAGGGTAAGATAGATTTCCATACCCAATTGAGTGTGTATATTATTCCCTCCTTAAGCCAAATCTGATGATAGTAAGATTCATTTATTCCTTCTCACCTCCCCCCACTTCCTCTCCACTGTAAAAGCTTTTTCTCATTTGTTTCATGTGAGATAATTTACCCCATTCAACCTCTCCCTTTCTCCTTCTCCCAGGACATTCCTCTCTCACCCTTTAATTTTCTTTTTTAGATATCATCCCTTTATATTCAACTCACCCTGTGCCCTATGTGTATATATGTATATGTATATGTATATAAAATACATACATATACACATACATATATACATATGTATGTGTGTGTGTATATATGTATGTATGTGTGTGTGTGTATATATATATATATATATATATATAAAATATATATATACTCCCTCCTACTACCCTAATAATGAGAAAGGTCCCATAAGTTACAAATATCATCTTTCCATGTAGGAATGTAGACAGTTCAACTTTAATAAGTCCCTTATGATTTCTTTTTCCTGTTTACCTTTTCATGCTTCTCTTGAGTCTTGTATTTGAAAGTCAAATTTTCTATTCAGCTCTGGTCTTTTCATCAAGAATGCTTAAAAATCCTCTATTTCACTGAATGTCCATTTTCCCCCTGAAGGATTATACTCAGTTTTGCTGGGTAGGTGATTCTTGGCTTTAATCCTAGTTCCTTTGACCTCTGGAATATCATATTCCAAGCTCTCTGGTCCCTTAATGTAGAAGCTGCTAAATCATCCTGATTGTGTTTCCACAATACTTGAATTGTTTCTTTCTGGCTGCTTGCAATATTTTCTCCTTGATCTGGAAACCCTGGAATTTGGCTATGATATTCCTGGGAGTTTTCCTTTTGGGATCTTTTTCAGGAGGTGATTGTGGATTCTTTCAATTTCTATTTCATTTTCTGATTCAAGAATATCAGGGCAGTTTTCCTTAACAATTTCTTGAAAGATGATTTCTAGGCTCTTTTTTTGATCATGGCTTTCAAGTAGTCCAATAATTTTTAAGTTATCTCTCCTGGATCTATTTTCCAGGTCAGTTGTTTTTCCAATGAGATATTTCACATTGTCATCTATTTTTTCATTCTTTTGGTTTTATTTTATAATTTCTTGATTTCTCATACAGTCATTAACTTCCATTTGCTCCACTTTAATTTTTAAGGAATTATTTTCCTCAGTGAGCTTTTGGACCTCCTTTTCCATTTGGCCAATTCTGCTTTTTAAGGCATTCTTCTCATTGGCTTTTTGGACCTTGGGTTAGTCTTATTTTTTAAGGTGTTATTTTCTTCAGTATTTTTTGGGTCTCCTTTAGCAAGCTGTTGACTTGTTTTTCATGATTTTCTTGTATCATTCTCATTTCTCTTACCAGTTTTTCCTCTACCTCTCTTACTTGCTTATAAAAATCCTTTTTGAACTTTTCTATGGCCTGAGACCAGTTCATACGTTTCTTGGAGGCTTTGGCTATAGGAGCTTTGACTTTGTTGTCTTCTTCTGGTTGTATGTTTTGATCTTCTTTGTCACCAAAGTAAGATTCTGTAGTCTGATTTTTTTTTGTGTGTGTGGTTTGCTCATATTCCCAGCCAATTACTTGACTTTTAAACTTTTTGTTAAGGTAGGGCTCTGCTTCCAGTATGGAGGGTGTACAAGTTTCAGGGATTTTGTGCAGCTGTTTTCAGAGATACTTCTAGAGACCTATAAATTTTCACTTCTTCCAAGGTGGTATGATCAAGGGCGAGGTGTTTACTCCTTTCCTGGCCTGTGCTCTGGTCTAAGAATGACCACAAGGACTCTTTTCTGCCTTGATACTGTGAGGAGGATTCTCTCTCCATCACCACCACAAACTCTACCACACCAGCGCTCCTCCTCGCCCCAGGACCGCTGCTCAGAACTGTGACCCAGATCCAAGCACAAGCAAAGCAAGAGATTCCTGCCTCAGCACCAGCAAAGAGATCCCTGCAACACCCCTGTGACCAGCCACTTGATTTCCCCCCACCCCCACTGTCTGTGGGCTGAGCGCTCAGGAAGCAGCTGCCACCCTGGGGCTGCACCAGGACTGGGGCTGGACCTCGCTCCTCTCTCACCTAGGTCTGACAGACTTTTCCTATTGACCTTCTAAGTTGTCTTTAGTGTTTGTGGGTTGAGAAGTCTGGAAACTGCTATAGCTGCTACAGCTGCTAGTGATTCAGTCTCCTGAGGCCTGCTCCAGGTTAGCTGAGGCCCAGTCTTGGCCTACACGCCCATGCAGAACTTCACCCCTCTCCCAGCCCAGTGCAACAGACCTTTCTGATCAACCATCCAGATTGTCTTGGGCTGGAAATTTGTTTCACTCTGTCTTTTTGTGGGTTCTGCTGCTCTAGAGTTTGTTTAGAGTCATTTTTTTTTAAGGTTCCAATCCTTTCATTAGCTTTGTCATCACAGACTAAAGATCACTCAAACTTTCACACTCTCAGTTTCTTAATCTGTAAAATGTGTATAACATTTGTGTTACCTAAATCAAGGGTGGGGAACCAGCCCCTCTGAGGCCACACATGGCCCTCCAGGTCCTCCGGGTGCAACCCCTTGACTGAGTCCAAGTTCCACAGAACAAATCTTTTTATTAAGGGGATTTGCTCCATGAATCCTGGACTCAATCAAAGGGCCACACCCGAGGACCTAGACAGCCTCATGCAGCCTCAAGGCCACAGGTAGAGCCATTTTTAACAGGTATTTGGAGGGGTTTGGGGGAGAGCTCAAGCAAGTCACTGCTTTTACTCTGCCATCTTGGCTCCACCCCCCAAACCCACATTCTTTGATTCCAAAGCCATTTCTCTTTCCATTGCACTATGATGTTTGAAAGTAGTTGGAGGTAGGTAGCTGTGTTATGGAGGACTCTGAATGCTGGGCAGAGATGGTTTTTAAAAGCCATCTTTGACTGCTCACTCATACTCACCCCACGTATCTAATCTCTCGTTGAACCTCACAACCTCTCTCCTAACCATCCCTGTCTCTCCTCTCAAACAGACACCAGCAGCTGAGTCCCAAGGGTCTCATTGGGACCCTTGCAGTGGTCTCCTAATTGAGCTGCCTGCCTCCAGTCTTTCCCCACTCCAAACCATCTTCCACTCAATTGCCAAAATGATTTTCCTCAAGTGCAGGTCCTACTGTGTCACCCTCTCCACCTTTATAAACTTCAGTGGCTCCCTGTTACCTCCAGGATCAAATAGGAAGTCCTCTGTTTGGCATTTAAAGTCCTTCATAGCCTTGCCTCTTTATCTCTTCCAAGTCTTACATTTTACTTCCCTCTACACATTCTGCCATCCAGGCATACACATCTCTTTGTTGATCCTCTCACCCAGACATACTCTATCTACCAATTCCATGCCTTTTCAATGGTCCTCTTCAATGTCTAGGATGCTACCCCTCCTCATCTTTGCCTCCTGGCTTCCCTGGCTCCCTCAAATCCCATCTTTTGCCAGAGGAATTTCCTAGTCCCCTTCCAGATGCTAAAGCCTGTCCTCTATTTACACTGTACATATCTTGTGTGCACATAGTTATTTGCATGTTCTCTCCCCTAATTGAATGTGAGCTCTCTGAGGACAGGGACCCTTGTTTTTGCTCTCCTTGTATCCATAACATTTAGCATAGTGTCAGTTACATAGTTAAGTGCCAACTAAATATTTAATGACTTTATAAAGCTTCTAATTTAGGTGGGGGAGGCACACACTTAAACACTCAGTGAAAAAGTGGGTACTGAGTTTTCTGGGAGGCAGCATTGTTACTAAACAGAGAGCTGCCTTGGGTTTAAGTCCCACTTCTGACACCTACTGGCTGTCAATAGGTCAAGTCAATAAACACTTAAGTGCTTACTATGTGCCTAGAACTGTGCTAAGTGCTGTGGATACAAAGAAAGGTAAAAGACATTTCCTACTTTCAAGGAAGAGCAGCTTGGTAGTGCAGTGCATAGAGTGCAGGGCCTGCAGTCAGGAAGACCCTTCTTCAGTTCAAATCTGGCATCAGACACTTACTAGCTATGTGATCTTGGGAAAGTCATTTTACCCTGTTTGCCTCAGTTTCCTCATCTATAAAATGAACTGGAGGAGTGTGAGGGACTGTCTGATGTTGGCTACTGCCAAGTAAGGGTTGTGGCAAGATGGGGTAGGAACAAGATATTAGGAAGTGACCGGAGCTCACGCTCCCGAGGCAGAGGCTGTGCTAGGCGGAGTTGTGGTGAACTGGGATGGGAACTGGATATGGAGAAGTAACCAGAGCTCACGCTCCTGAGGCAGTGGGCAGTGCTATGTGGAGCTGTGATAAGCTGGGGAAGGAACAGGATACAAGGAAGTAGCCGGAGCACGTGCTCCTGAGGCAGGGGGCTGTGCCACGTGGGAGTGGGACAGCAGAGAACGAGTTCCCTTCGTTTAGTCCCCTCCCTAAGTGCAACGTCAACCCCAGACGCCTCCTTCCTGTGTCCTTCCTGACTTCCTGGGTCACATACTTTCCCTTTGTGTAGCACTGACCCTAGACGCCTCCTCCCAGTATCTGGGCCTGAATTCCTAGGTCACGTACTCTCCCTTTGTCTATGCACTAATCCCAGACGTCTCCTTCCTGCATCTGGTCCTAGCCTCCTGCGTCACTTCCTCTCCCTTGGTGCGCTAAACCCAGACATCCCCTTACGGTATCTGATCCTACAATCAATGACTAGTAGGCGGGCCGAGGAGGAGGGGCTAAGTAGGTACTTATGGAACGGTAGTGGTCGGAGCTCGCTCTCTCTCTTTGCTCCTGCTCTCTTGCTCTGGCCTTCCTGCTTGGCCTTGCTGTGATGGCCTCTGAATAAAGCTCGGGTGTTGGCACCTCCTGATTGGCTCATCTCTGTGTGTTTATCCGGGTAGGCTCCGAAGACTGGTAAGTAGTATGACCCTGGCAGCCTGCTCTTTATAGGAGGAGAGTGCACGGCGCGGCCGGCACAGAGGAGGAAATGGCAAAGCTCTCCAGTATCTCTGTCAAGAAAATCCTGAAAGGGGTCACAAAGAATCAGATGTGACTGAACAGTAAAAACTTTTAGAGAGCTCAAAGGCTCCTTGTATGTATAAATTATGTACAAGTCAGCTATAAAAACAATAAATTTTGAATATTTTGAACCTTCATAGGCAAGTTTCAAAATTCCCAAGTTAAAGAGAAAATATTGCAAGCAACAAAAAAAAAGCAATTTAAATACTGCAGAAAAAAAAAATCAGAATTTCACAAGACCTAGCAGCTTCTACATTAAAAGACCATAGGTCTTGGAACATTATATTTTTAAGAACAAAGGAGCTGGGGTTGCATCCAAGAATAACTTATCCAGCAACATTGAATATAATCCTGAATGGAAAAAAAATGGACATTTGATGAACTGAAAGACTTTGAGGTATTTGTAACAAAAAGAGCAGAAGTCAATGGAAATTTTGATATAGAAGATCCAGAAGAAATAATAAGGAAATCACTAAAGACTAATTAGAAGACACTGATAAAGGTTAAACTGTTTACTTATGATGTATGAAAGTGTTATCAGTATCTTAATACTATTGTCATTACTAAGGTAGTCTGAAAGTAAGGTTGTAGCTGAGTTGTGTATGATGGGGGGATTCTAAAAAACAAAATTGGGTAGGAAAAGGTAAAAAGAGCAATTATCTCATAAAAATGGGGTGTGAAAGGAAGAACTAATACAGAGGAAATAGGTGGGGGTGGCGGGGTGGTAATTTTGGAAACTTACTCTTCTGCACTTCTAGAGAGGTGAGAAAACTAGGGGATAGGGTAAGGGAGGGACTTTTAAAGGTGTGTATAGAATAAGGTTAAGAGAGTGGAGGAAGAAGATGAGAGGGCACTTTAGAGAAGTGGGTAAAATTAAGAATGAGGGTAAGGGGAAAAGATAAGGTAACAAGGATAGGGTAAGAAAGAGAGGCTGATAAGGAAAATAGTGAGTAAAAATAAAATGGAAGGAAATTCACAAATAGTAATTAGAATTTTGTTAAATCTGTAAGAATATGAGTCATTCCCCAATTGATAAATGGTCAAAAGATGAACAGGCAGTTTTCCAATGAAGAAATCCAAACAATTTATAGCCATATAAAAATGTTCCAAATCATTATTGGAGAAATGCAGACTAAAATAACTTTGAGATATAATTTTACACCTACCAGATTGGCTAGAATGATAGAAGGGGAAAGTGACAAATGTTGGAAAGGATGTGGAAAAATTAGGACACTGATTCATTGTGGAATCGTAAAATGATCCAACCATTTTGGAGAGCAATCTGGAATTATGGGAATTATTAAACTGCCTTATATTCTTTGACCCAAGTAGACCACTACTTGGTCTATTTCCAATGATGATTAGGGAAAAAGGAAAAGAACCTATATGTTCTACAATGTTTATAACAGCTCTCTTTGTGGTGGCAAAGAACTTGAAATTGCAGGGATGCCCATCAACTGGAGAATGGCTGAATAAGTTGTGGCATATGATTGTGATGAAATACTACTGTACTATAAGAAATGATGAGCTCAATGACTTTAGAAAAAACATGGAAAAACTTGCATGAAATAATGAAGAATGAAATGAACAGAACCAAGAGAACATTGTAGACCAGTAATATTGCTTTAATAAAGACTTTGAGCAAACAAGTTATTTTGTCTATTATAAATACCCAAATTAACTATAAAGGACATATGAAGAAAGATGGTATCTATATCCAGAGAAAGAATTGATAAATAGAAGTATGCATAGAATAATTTTATATATATATATTTTATATATATATATATATATATACACACACTTATTTGTGTCTAATGGTAGCCACCTTGAGGGGAAGGGGAAGAAAAAAATCAAAATAAACAGATCTTGGCTTGGAATGATGTCGGGAGACCAACTAGTCAAGAGAACCTTTGGAGAAGCAGGATTCCAGAACATGATAAGACAGAATTGGTAATAGAGATATATAACTTTGTGTGTATGTGTGTGTGTGTGTGTGTGTGTATGTGTGTGTGTGAGATGGGCTTCTTCTTCCCACAATAATGTTTTTAAATGAATAAAATACAAAAGACTAAAAAGGAAACAAATTATATTGAAACAAGTTATCAAAAATGTTTTTAAAAGGTTCATGTTTTAAAAAATGAATGTTAAAAATTGTTTGTACATGTAATTGGGAAAAATAAAATATCTATAAAAAAGAAAAGAAAAAAGTTCATGAACCCCAGTAAAGAACTTTGCTCTAGATTGTCCTACCATTTTTTTTTTTTTTGCCTTGGAACAACTCCCCAAGGAACCTAGTGCATGTTGTAGCTTTCCCATTTGACAGATAAGAAAGTTAAGGCTCAGAAAGTTGAAGAAACTCACTTTCAGTCATATAGCTAATAAGCAGCAGAACCAGAAATGAAACATACATGTCCCTTAACTCTAGTTCCAGTAGGGTTCTTTCCACAAAATCTGGGGTCTGGAGTCCAATTATGGAAGGTCTTGAAACCTAGATAGGGAAGATTAGATTAGATGCAGGAAGCCATATGGACCCCCTAATAAGTTTTATTTTTTAAAAGTCTGTGGAATCATCTGATGAAAGCAAGGTTGAAAGAAGATTAATCTGGCAGTGTGTCCAGATTGGAGCCAAGGAGACACCTAGAGGCAAGCTGATTGGTTGTCTCTGTTCAGGCAGGAGTGGATAAGGGCTTCACTTATGGTGATATTGGGGGAAGATGAAGGAAGGGAGGTGTCTGTCGAGCTAGGGTTTGCTGAAGATATTAAATCACCAATTTTGTCCTTGAGATATTTTTTTAAATTCTCTAATTCAGTACAGTGTAACATATACGGATTGAGTACCTGCTCTGTGTTGGGACCAAACATGACAATATTTGCATCAGAGGGTGCCCCGGCCCTCATGGGGTCTACAGTCCAGTAAAGACACAGATAATGCTAATGCTGTACAAACACGTCACTCTCCCCACTTGGAGCTGCCACTTGATGAATCTAAAACAATCCATTAGAGGCATGGATCGTTAGACCTTGGAGGTCCACATCCTTCTTTTTATGGTGGAGAACACTGAGAAGTCACATCGTTTGCCCAGGTTATAGAGGTAATTTGTGACAGACCTAGGACTTAAATGCAATCTGATCTCTGTGCCCTGGCTTAAAATATAGGAATGGTATCTTCCTGGCAAGGGGTGGAATGGCTCTAATGAGGGTTATTAGGAGTTTCACAAATTGAAAAATAGAAAGTATTTTAAATTGGAAAAGGAAAGGGGAGGCAGAAAACTGCTTGTGCATATTCACCAAGATAGATACCATGGAAAAGTAAGTGTAAAACAGGAATTGCAAGGAGTCGGAAGATAAAATTCAAGAAAGGAGCCAGCAATAAAACCTAGGGCCTCCGATTCCCATGTCTGCCTATAAATAAACCAACAAAGCAAGTGTGACCTAGCTATGTATGTGTATGTGTGTGTATATACACAGACACAAAGTGTGTATACATATATAGGTATGTATGTATATGTATACACAGGTATGCATATAATACATGCATACTTACATACACACGTGCATATATATACACATATGCTCATATGTACACAAAGCTATATGTGTGTGTATATATATACACACAGAAACACGACTCAGCTACAGGAACTGTCTCTCTATTAGAATGTAAACTATATGAGATCAAAGACCCTTTACTTTTGCAATTTTATCTCTAGAACTTTGCATAGTGTTGGCACATAGTAAGAACTTAATAAATGTTTTTTTCATTCATTCATTTATTCATTCATTCATTCATTCATTCATTCATGCGTTCACTCACTCACTCATTCATTCATATGAGGAAATCTAACAACCAGAGAGAGGAAATACAGCAGAAAGTATTTGGGTAGAGATAAAAGGGAATGGAATAGAAAGAGAGGTGCTATTATCTTTGGAGCCTAGCTGTGAATAGAGCCATGGGCCAGCTGTGCTTTGGAGTATGCTACAAACCACATGGGTAGATAGAGGAATCGGATGAGGAATTCAGGAAACAGACCATAACTTGATGCTGAAGCTTGATATTGTAGTAGTGATGAGGAACTTTAATTATCCGTACATCTACTACACATTTTTTTTCCTGCCAAAAGCAGAACAATTAAGTTATTTCTTATTTTGTCTGAGCAACAATTTCATTTTTCAAAAAGAGGAACAAGCAATAAAAGGAACTTCTATTCTGTGTCAGATTCCCACCAGCAAGGAGGAGCTGGTTGTTGGGATGGAAATGATAGGGACCTTGTGGGGAAAGTGACCACTCCGTCTCAGAGTGAGTGATAGAGGAGAACAAAGCTGGACACAGTCTGACAAAGGATAGGTAATCTTACTGACTAAATCCTACAGAAGTCAGTCCCAAAATGTCCAAAGCTCTTAAGAATTTTGGGGGAAGTGGTGTGGAAAAAATACGAATATTAATGCATTGTTGGTGGAACTATGAACTAGTCCAATCATTCTGGAGAACAAGTTGGAACTATGCCCACAGAGCTATAAAACCGTGCATACCCTTTGACCCAGTATTACTACTACTAGGTCTGTATCCCAAAGAGATCACAGAAAAGGGAAAAAATGTACAAAAATATTTGTGGTGGCAAAAACTGGAAATTGAGGGGATGTCTATCAATTGGGGAATGGCTGAACAAGTACTGGTATATGATTGTGATGGAATAGTATTATTCTATAAGAAATGATGAAGGCTGTGGTTTCAGAAAAACCTGGGAAGACTTATATGAACTGATGCAAAGTGAAGTAAGGAGCACCAGGCGAACATTGTACACAATAACAGCAATATTATATTGGTAATCAACTGTGAAAGACTTAGCTACTCTGGTCAAGACAATGATCCAAGACAATTCTAAATGACACATTATGAAAAATACTGTCCACCTCCAGAGATAGAACTGATGAATTCTGAGTGCAGATTAAAACATATTTTTAAAACTTTCCTTATCTTTCTTGTGTGTGTGTGTGTGTGTGTGTGTGTGTTTTCTTTTGCGACATGGCTAAGATGGAAATATATTTTACATAACTTCACATGTATAATTGATATCATAAGCCTTCTCAAGGGGTAGGGAAGGTGTGGGAGGGAAGGAGGGAGGGAGAAAATTTGGATTTACATGTAGTTCGGAAATATCCAATGAAATATATATATACATTTTAAACTAAAAAACATGAGAAATAAAAGATATTTGAAAAGACAAAAAACAGAAAAAAAGAATCCTGGAGGAGGGAGGAACCCAGTCCTTGGGGGGCATATGTAGATATTCCTGCTTTAGTACAGTCTAATTGGCCATGTGGAAGTTTAAGGTGAGCCTACCTCCAGCCATGATGACTGACAGGCTTGTACTACGTAGCAACAAGAAGTCTTTTATTAGTAGTAGTAGCAATAATAATAATAGTTAGCATCTATATAATACTTTAAAGCTTACAAAGCATTTTATAAATATGATCTCCTTTGATCTTCACAATAACCCAGGGAGGAAAGTGTTATTATTATCCCTATTTTATAGATGGGGAAACTGAGGCACAGAAAGGTTAAGTGACTTGCTGAAGGTCACATAGCCAATGAGTGTCTGAGACTGGATGCAAATTCCAATCTTTCTAATTTCAGGTCCAGTGCTCTTATCTACTATACCCCATATATAGATATAGATATAGATATAGATATAGATATAGATATAGATATGGATATAGATATAGATATGGATATAGATAT
>NW_020945437.1:20028155-20081531 GCF_900497805.2 Vombatus ursinus
GATATAGATATAGATATGGATATAGATATAGATATGGATATAGATATAGGTATATAAAGTTATAGTTGGTTTTGGAGCCAAAAGAGTTGATGACCAAACCAGAACTGAGTGGTAGTACAAACAGATTAGCCCATACTCCATCACTCTGTTTTCCTTTGCAGCTGCAAGGAGACAATCATATTTAGTCCGTCACCTTTAGGATTTCAATGGTAAACCTCCTTTTGTTTCTGTGACTTTTGCTATCCTTGAACTAACTACTTTTTATTATGTTATGATATGTAAAAGATTTCTTTACAATTTTTGTCTTTTTAACAATTATTTGCAATGTTTCTGCTCCTTAATACAGTCAACTTTTGTAAAATTTCATGTGATGAGAAATAAATATATTCTTTAGCAGTCCCATTTAGAAGACATCATAAGTCTTTTACTCCTAGTTTCTCCAGAGATTATTCAAGTCTATATCTCATTTATTTATCTTTCTGTTAGATTTGTCCAAATTGGAGAGGGAGACGTTAAAGCTTTCTACTATTATTGTGTTACTTTGTCTTCTTGTAATTCTGCTAATTTTTCATTTATGAATTAAGATGCTATGATGCTTGGAACATACAAGTTTAATATTGGTTTGTTGTCCATGGTTCTTTTTAGCAAGCTATGATTTCTTTGTGTATCTCTATTTATATTTATATTTGGTTTTGCTTAGTCTAATTGTAACTTCTCTTTTTTAAATTTTCACCTGTTGTATAGGATATTTTATTGGAGTCCTTCATTTTTATTCTATGTATGTCTTTGATTTTTAGGTTTGTTTCTTTAATCTGCTTGCAGTTAAGGAGTTACTTGCTCTTTCTTTTGGGGGAAATCTCTGAATTTGCATTAATTTTTCATTGATATCTTTTGTTTTTACATCACCTAAATTTCCCCGAGTCCTCTTGCCCTTGCCCAGTCTCTGAGAACCATCCTATGTAAGAAAGAACTTTTCTAAGGAAAAGAGAAAGAAAAGAATCAATACATAGAAAAAAATCTTACAATATATACAATGTCATACACTCATGGACTACCTACCCTCTAAACTCTATAAGGGAGGAGAAGGAGGTAACTTCTTTTAAGGGACCAAACTTGTCATTTGTAATTTGGCAACATTCATTTTCAATTGTTTTGTGGTTATTCTTTCCATGTGGTCATTGTGTATATTGTTATTCTAGCTCTGCTTACTTCACTCTGCATCAATTCATGTAAGTCCTAACATGCTTCTCAGTAATTATTGTATTGTTGTTTCTTGCAGCAATGTTCCATTACATTCTGTACCATAATTAGTTTGGCCATTTCCCAATCAAAGAGTATCTATTTTGTTTTCAGTTCTTTGCTACCACAAAAAATGCTTCTATAAATATTTTGGTGTGTATAGTGACTTACTTTTTAATCAGTTACCTGCATCAGGTGTGTGCCTAGCAATGGAATCTTTGGGTCAAAGGGTAAGGACATTTTAGTCACTTTGTTTGCAGGATTCTGTATTGCTTTCTAGAATGGTAGCACTGATTCACAACTTTACTAACAATGAATTATTGTTCTTATTTTTCCATAATCCCTCTATCAAATATTCCTGTCTTTACCAGTTTGCTGAATGTGAAATGAAACCTCAGGGTTTTTAAAATTTCTATTTATAATGATTTTTATACTTGTCAGGTTTGTTTAATTTAGATTTACAATGACTTTTTTATACTGGTCGGTGTTTTCTTTGACTTACTTATCTTCCCACCTTTATATCTTGAATTGAAGCTTTGTATCCTGGCCAGGGTTCTCCCCCTGCTGCACTTTTGGGTATGGTGGTCAATCCTGCTTGGTCTTGTCTTATGTCTCCTGGGTTTCTGACCTGACTTCCTCCTCCTTGGGTTAGCCTCCTCTCTTTTGAGAGTACCTCTTTTGAGGTACAGAGTGCTTTGTCTCCAGGTCCCTCTCTGGTCTCTTAGGGCAGGCTTTTTGGAACTTCAGGGCCCCTGGTGCTTAGAAGTTCTGATGAGGTCTTGGGGTGCTAGGAACCCTGAAATGCAAGGGTACAGAGTGGAAGTCTGCCTTGAAAGAATTTGACCACTCAAGCCTTCTTTCAGTCCAAGTAGCAAGTTTATTATGATATTGATTGGGTGGGTGAGATTCCTAGTGAGTGTGCCGTATTTGTGATGCCAATACAAGTGGGCCAGATTTTAAGAATCAGAGCATTTGATGAGGATGGGACTGATATTTTTATACAGAAAAAGACTGTGGGAAGATCTGGATGGGATTAAGGAATGGCAAGTAGCTTGGGGTGGTCTGGAGGTAACAGAGAATGAAGGGCTGGGCTGGGTTAGGGGCCACAGTGAAAGGACAGTTGAAAGGATTATATTGGAATGGGCCAGATGCCTCAGGCAAACACCAGGGAAATGGGCTGCTGAAATTTGTGGGAAAGTTCAAGGGCCCTTTTTTACGGGTCCCATTGCTCCATCAGCCCCATCAGTTCCAGTCTGTATATCATGCTGGTTGATGTCCTTTATTCTGTATTCTTCACTCTCTAGGCCTCCCACAGTCCCTGCCCTGGGGCTTTCTGACCTCTATGGAGCTTTCACATTGAGTCATCTGCTCTTGCTACCTTTGGACACAGAGCCTTGTGGGTTACATGTGTCCCTGGCTCATCTCTTGTTACACCGGGAGCCTACCCTGCTCTGATGCTGGCTTTGCTAGCAGGCTCCCTTTCCTATTGTCCCTGGGAATTTAGCTAAATTTTTTATGTGATTCCAGGTTGGAAGAAGTCACTTACTGTAGTTTCTCATCCACATTTCTTGATCATTATTTGGTTTGGTGCTACATTCAGGCTTTTGTTGAAGTAGGTAGTAGGTATGAGGAGGTATGCGGTATGAAGTAGGGGGCTAGAAGATCAACATTCTGATGTGGTTTAGGGGTGCTGGGACCCCAAAATCACAACACACAGGTCCTGCCTGAAAGAATTTGACCCAAGCCTTCTTTCAGCCAAAGACAAGGTTTATTAGAACATCCATCATATTGGGCAGAGTCTGAACATGGGTAAGCAGTGGCTAGATTATAAGAATCTGACCAGTGGCTAGATTTTAAGAATCTAATCCATGGCTAGATTTTAAGAATCTCAGCATCTTAATGGAGACAAGATGGACCTTATATACAGAAAGACTGTGAGAGGGATCTAGGAGTGGCCAAGTAGTTTGGGGTGACTGGAGAAGGGGTCTAAGGAGATCTGGATGGGAGTGGCCAGTAAGCTGTTGGGGTGAACAGAACTCCCGGGACCTGGACAACGGAGCCTAGCTAGGATTGAGTGTGGGAAATGGCCAGGGGCCATAGGGAGGTAAAACAATGGAGGGGAGATTGGGTGTAGCCACAATGAAAGGCCAGTTGATGGGATTATAGCCTCAGGGGAATGCCAGAGATTTGGCCATGTGGGAAAGTCCAGGGTTTTTCCTTTCTGGGGTCCAGATCCCAACCCATCAATTCCATTTAGATCCGAGTAATGTTAAGGACTTAGAGCAGAAAACTGGCAAACGTGATAAAAGAGCCAGTGGATGGAGCACTCACAAAAATGAAGACATGGATCCTTTGACGTACATTGCATTTTCATGCTAGAAAATTATTTTCTCCATATGAACCATGGGCAATTTATTTTGCAATGTCAAGTGAAGGCCCCAAAGTTCTGGTGGATAGAAATAACCAGGGTCTACAAGGTTTAGTCCTTGCAGAGGGCAAGTCAAGATTTTGTTTTGTTTCGTTTTGTTTTGTTTTCCTTCATTAAGCTTTGGTCCAAGAGTTTAGAGGTCATGTTTAGAGTTTGGGAGTGGGAAATACAGAATGTTAGGTCCCTGGCCCTTAATAGAGGTAAGGAAATGGGGGATTAAGCCTACTGGTATCTATGGTCAATGAACAGGCCCATGAGCAACCTCCCAGGAGGTAATGGTCCTGCTCTAGCTCTGATCAGATCACTTCAGAAGTGTGTGTTATGTTCTATACACTTCATTTTAGGAACTATATCAGTGAGCATTCAGAGGAGAATAGTCATGATGGTGAGAGGAGACTGGACACTGTGTTAGGCAAGGATCTTTTGAAGAGAAAAAAAAGGCTTAGTCTGGAAAAGATAAGACTTGGGGACATAATAGATGTTTTTGAATATTTGAAGGGTTATCATGTGGTAGAAGAATTTGACTTATTCCCCTTAGCTCTAGAGAACAGAACCAGAAGTAATTGGGTTAGAAGAGTAGAAATGCAAATTTCAGTTTGTTGTAAGGAAAACACCCTCTTTGTGCTATCTGGGGTAGGCCTCCTCCCTTCTGCCTGCAGTGTAGCATTTCCTCACAAGAATGTCCTTCTTCCTTTCCCTAGCTCCTTTGTGTATTGTCTTCCTCTGTTAGAATGTAAGCTCCTTGAAGGCAAGGACTGTTTTGTTAGCTTGTATTTTTATCCCTAGCAGCTTATTCCAGTGTCTTTCTATCTCTTTTCCCTTCCCCATCTCTCTCTCTCTCTCTCTCTCTTTCTCTCTCTCTCATCCTACTTACTTATTATCTATCAGAGCTATGCAAAAGTGGAATGGGATTCGTGGTAGGCTGTCTTTCGCTAGAGGCATTCAAGTGAAGACTGGATGACTACTCATTGACAATGTTTTATAGGGAATTGTTCTATAGGAAAGTCCATTACTAAGCAGGGAAAGCTACAGATACGTGGGGACCGGGGAAGGCCTTCTGAATGAGTCTCAGTTTTAAAGGATGGATAGGAATTTAGCAAATAAAGGGGGGAGGTTTGGGGGAGGACATTCTAGGCATAGAGGCATAGTTTTCATCCTGTGCAAAGGAACTGAGGAAGGAAAGCACTGTCTTTGTCGAACGATCAGAGATTAGAACCAGTTTGGCCCGATTACAGAGTACATGAAGGAGAGTAGTCTGAAAGAAGACCAGAAAGGTAGAATGGCTAGATTGTAGAGGTGCTTGAATGGCTAGTAAAGAAGTTTGACTTTTATTCATGTAGCAATAGGGAGTCACTGAGAATTTTAGGCAAGAGAGTTAGATCACATCGATTAAGAAATATTCTTCTGGTGAAGGACATTTAGAAGGGCGAGACAATGGATTTGGGAAGAGTTATTATGAAGTTACTGCAGTGGTCCAGAGAGTTTGTTAGGGAAGGCCTGAATTAGGATGATGGTCATGAAAATAGAGATAGAAACAGATGTGAGACATGTTGCTGAGAGGGAACAGACAGAATTTAGTAAATGCTGAGAGACAGGAAGTCAAAAAGGAAAAAGAGTCCATGATAATGCTCAAAGGATGCCTTGAAGGATGGGTGGGAGAAGGTCATTCCAGGGAGAAAGGATGTCTCATGAAAAGGTATGGATATGGAGGCAGCTAGGTGGCACAGTGGATAGAGCTCTGGCCTTGGAGTCAGGAAGACCTGAGTTCAAATCTGGCCTCTAGCACTTACTAGCTGTGTGACCCTGGGCAAGTCACTTAAACTGCTTTTTCCCTCAGTTTCCTCATCTGTAAAATGGGGATAATGATAGTGTGAGAGATGATCTCTGAGAATCTCTCAGGAATGAAACCTCCTCAGGGAGTTAATTGCTTCTTGTTCTGTTGAAACACTTGCAGCTGGTTGACCTTGTAAAGAAACATGCTTTTCAACTTTATCAGATCTCCTCCTCCCTCTCTAAAACTATTTACTCTAAAAAGAAAAAGAAAACGAAAACCTCCTGTCTCCAGGCAAGTTGTAAAAAGTGTCCTTGTTCTTTGTTGCTGGGGTAGATTGCCAGGAATAGATTGTACCCTCAGAGCTTACATTAATGAGCCCTGAGGAGGGAGGCTGGGAAAGGGGATTGTGCTAGGACCTATATAACCCGTTGGTCTGAACACACCTCTGCTCTCTTCGGTCAGCGCCAATTTTTGATGTTCTGAGGGAGCCCTTTCTTGAGAAAGCTAATAAATAGAATTTTCTTTTTGCTAATATCTCTAAGTCTCTGATTCGTTGATAAGGGTCTCTGTACCCCGCACAGTAGCAACTACCTCTGGTGGTTGTTGTGAGGATCAAATGAAATAATATTTATAAAGCACTTAGCATAGTACCTGGTGCTTAATAAATGTTCATAGCAGGTACTTAATAAATATTTGTTTCCCCCTGTATCAGTCATAATTTATCTTATGGTAACTTATTCTGTGAGTTTCCTTAGAATGAATGGTAGTTGGATTAAGGGTTCAGAAGAAGGGGATCCTTTTCTTATAATCAAAAACTACCCCGCTCTAGATAGAGTAGCTTTCTCTGATAAGGAGACACTTGTAAATCTGATTTACTCATCATATTTCACACCTCCTCTTTATTTAGATCAGTCATTTGGGTATAAATAGGCAAGGGTATTTGTCATTATGAATTAAGAGCTGTTGACTGTTCTATTTCTTAAGCTTAGTGGGCTATTATGAGTAATGAGGGGATCCTGCCCTTTGTGGGTATTTCTGATTATGGTTGGCTCTGCACATAAGCAGAGTAGGAGGCTTACCCATAGGGTAAGAGCCAAGAAACAGGAAATGTCTGACCACTCAAAAGTACTGAGTTAGAGTCACAAAATGTCTGAGCTTGAAGCACCCTCAGAGGCCATCCACCTATACCTGAGTAAGAATCCTCTCTATTTCACCTTTGCCTATGGACTGGTCATCCAGCCTTGGATACCTTTGCTGTTGTTCAGTCCTGTCCGACTCTTCATGACCCCATTTGGGGTTTTCTTGGCAAAGATACCTGAGTGGTTTGCCGTTTCTTTTTCCAGCTCATTTGACAGATGAGGAAACTGAGGCAAACAGGATAAAGTGACTTGCCCAGGGTCACACAGCTAGTAAGTGTCTGAGACCATGTTTGAACTCAGGAAGATGAGTTTTCCTGACTGCAGGCCCAGCACTCTACCCACTGCAAGGGTATTTCGCTTTTAGAGTATGAAGTCCAGGGCAGGAGCAAGCTTCCAAAGTGGAAAGGTTTCTGGGACCTTTGGAGAGAAAGGCTGGGAGAAAAGTCAGTCTTCAGTCTGCAGAGAAATAACCCCCAAGGCCATGTTGAATGCTGTTTGCCTGAGTCTTATGAATATGGCTGCTGGTCAGCAGAGAGAAGGAAATTTTTCAGATGTGCGTGCGAAGGAGATTTCCATATTTTAATAATCCTGAGTCATATTTCATTTCTTACTGTCCAGAACTGGGTCAGCAAATGTTTCTGTGCTCTTTGAAGCCATGGGGCTTGGCAAGGTTGGGCTACCCACACGAGCACATGGGATCTTTTGCCAGACAAAATTGTAAACAATTCTCCTCTGCATAGATATTAATGGAAATAATAATATGTAGAATTTATATTGTGGTATAAGGTCTAAGAAGTTCTTTACCTGTGGTAAGAAACAGACTGATCAATGGAATAGATTAGATATACAATATATAGAAGTAAATGAGCATGGTAACCTAGTGTTTGATAAACCCAAAGGTCCCAGCTATAATGGGACAAGAACTCACCATGTGGTAACAACTGCTGGGAAAACTGGAAAGCAGCCTGGCTAAAACTTGACGTAGAGCAACATCCCACACCATACACTAAGATAAGCTCAAAATGGGTATGTGATTACATGAAGGGTGATATCATATGTTATTTCAATGATAGTCTGTCATTATGTCAGCTTACTGAAGGCTGCACCCCAAGTTGGATGTGGGCTACTATCGTTTCTGTAGTATTTCCTAGGATATGCCCCTCAAATATCTTCTCTCCTCTTCTGCTTTTCAGTTTCCTATTGCATGTTGTCTTCTTCCATTGGATTGTAAGCTCCTTGAAGGGAGGAATTGTTTTTCCTTTTATTTGTATTTGCATGCCCTGCTCTTTATGGCACACAGTAGAAGTGTGTTGATTGACTGAGGGGGATCCCCACCAAAGTCTTACATGCAGGCCACATGACCGACCATCACATTTTTGTAGTATATAGTTCCTTCATTCTTCTCCAGGCTGCACTCAGGACTTCCTCTAGCATGCCCCCCAAAACTTCTTCATTCTATCTGTGAAATTCACACATTGCAAGTACCCTTGGAATCTGGGTCTCTCCCTCTAATTGGATTAAGCTCACAGTTTAGCTCAATTCCTACAAAACATTAGTCCCTCCATGTTCAAGCGCAAAGTCTGCAGTGCAAGCTTCTACTGAGCTGGAGTACCCTCAGAGTATCACTGCTGAGATAGATGACTGCAACATCTAGCCTAGTTTGCTGGCTTCCTGGGTCCCTATGGTTGGCACTCCTGGTGGGCCTGATTGGAGGCTCTACTTTCTTTACCTAGAATGGAAAAGAATAAATGAAAAATGCCTTTCTTGTGACCTAAGGGAGTAGTGGGGGAGAGGAAGGAGGTGACCCTCAGCCCCACCCTTATCACGTAGTCTCACTGAGTGAGAGTTATCTTCATCCTAAGATCCCCAATGGCAAAAGCCATTGCTGTCGCTCAGTCGGGCCATTTTAAAGATATATAGGCAGTCCTAGCTATTCAGCCATGGGGAAAAGCTGCTCCCAACAATGGGGTAGACCAGCCAAGAATGTCCACGCATGCATGTCCTGAAAGCAGTGCCCTAATATCCTCCATCTAAGGGTGATGCCATCTTAGGCAGTCTAAATATGCACCAAATCTCCATCACGCTATCACTCTTAATGACTTTCCTGGTGCTGCCTCCCTCCACTCTGCCCATTTCCCTCCTCCAACTTAGAATGCGTGTATCTCATTTCCTAAGGGCCTACAGGGATGTGATAAATAGCCAATCCGTGTTAGTGTCTCCATGGTAGAAGGCTAGGGGAATCATTTCCAGGTAATGTATGCCCTCTGCTTTTGTTGTCAAATCTATGAGTGCGATTATGTATACTCTAGGGTCCTCTCCAACTCAGTGACTCTTAAATTCTCTGAATATTTGGCTGGTGATGGAGGAATTCCAGGCTTTTAGTGTCTCTTGAATAATAGTGAGCATCCAGAGGGAGAGCCTTGGGTAGGGATTACTTTCAAGTCTAAGAAACTTGATGCCTTTGTAGTAGGTAAGTAGTTCAATGTAGTGGGAAGAAAACTGGCCTGGGAGTCCAGAGACCTGGATTCTAGTTTGAGCTCTGCTGCTTGTGGCTAACTTGCTAAGGTGACCTGAAAAATTACTTTAGGGGCAGCTAGGTGGTGCAGTGGATGGAATACCGGCCCTGGAGTCAGGAGGACCTAAGTTCAAATCCAGCCTCAGACACTTGACACTTACTAGCTGTGTGACCCTGGGCAAGTCACTTAACCCCATTGCCTAGCCAAAAAAAAAAAAACAAAACAAAAAAACAAACAAACCAGAAAAGAAAAATTACTTTGCTCCTCTGGGTCTTGGATATGGATCTCCTTACTTTCCTCCTCTGAAAAAGAAAAGGGGTGGACAGGATAACCTTTTAAGTTCTAGCTTGGGTGCTCCATGTTCTATGAAGCAGGTAAGGAAGAAGGCCAGAGAACTTATGATTTGTCTCAAGTTAGTATAGTAGATAGGGTACCAAACTTGGAGTCAGGGAGGTCTGGATTCAAATTAGATTCAGATACTTACTAGCTGGGTGATCTCTGACAAATCACTTAATCTCTTTCTACCTCAGTTTCCTCATTTGTAAAATGAAGGGGTTGGACTTCACATCCTTTCTTATGAACATTGACCTTAGAAGTCTGCTTTTTTTACAGCTATAGTTAGCATTTTCATAAGCACTTTAAAATGTAGAAAGTGCTTTACATATGAATGAATGAATGAAAACATTTATTAAGTGCTTAACTGTGAGCAAAGTGCTTTGCCAAGTGTTGGGGACACAATTGGGAAAGTAAGAGGGCTCTTACATTTTAATGGGGGAGATGCATGCTATCTCAATTAATGCTCATAATAATCCTGGGAGGTAAGTATTGTTACTATTCCCATTTTACAGATGAGGAAACTGAAGCCTAAAGAGGTTAGGTAACTTGTCCACATTTTTCTATTGCTTTAAAGTATATAAAGAACAGGCTTAGATTCTTAAAATCTGACCCACTTGCATTAGTGATACAAATGCTTAGATTCCTTAAGAGTCTGGCCAATATGGTAGATTCTTAAAATCTTGCCCCCTACTCCTTCCCCATCGATGTTCTAATAAACCTTGTCTTTGGCTGAAAGAAGGCTTAGGTTGAATTCGTTCGGGCAGGACCCATGTCTCTTGCTCTTGATATTTTGGGGTCCCAGCACCCCTAAACCTCAACAGCCCCTGCCTCACCAGTCTATACTTTTGTAGAGTTTATTCTGAAAGTAGCAACCTACCTATGGCCTGCTGAGATAATGAGAAAATGACAGTACAAAACATGTAGAAGAGGCCATTTTCTGATTATTGCCTTAACCAAGATAAAGATCTTGTCATCTTCCTGGGTGATCAAGCAGAGAATGATAATAGTAAGAAGAAAAAAGGAATGTAGAATCCAAGGACTTGAAATGAAAGCTTCCTACTCACAACACCAGAAGGACTTCTGAAAGAAATTGCCCCAGGACTCCCAACTAATACCAATTTGTTTGAAGCATCATGTGCTGAGATTAAAAAAAAAAAAAGAAAGGGCAACTAACCCATCTTTGTGCTAGTGTCCAAGCCGCCATGTTGTTTGCAGCTCTTTGAGCTCTAGACTCAAAGGGAGAGAGTTGAGACCCTGAAAATGAGGCCATGAACTGGCTCCTGGTGTTGGATTATGCCCATTCTCTTTGCTTGGAGGACTTTGTTGTTTTACACAGGGGGACATTTGATATGGGACAATGATCATTCTGATCACTCTAGCAGAGAGCTCTCCAAGATACTGGCAAAGCTTGAACACTTATGACAACAGAATGAAGACTTGAGGTGGATGGCGGAGTCTCTCAGAGCCAACATCCATTATAATTGATTAAAATGGAGAAATGGAAGGAACAAAGAAATCAAAATTGTCAATAACAGAGATTCTGTGGATGAATCAGATATGCAGAAATGGAGTTGAAGCACAAGAAACACAGGTTATTGGCAAGAATTGGAACTTCAAAATCTCATAGTTTAAATATGACTTCCTATCCTTCTACTTCACCTTTAACTCTCATTTCCTCTCCTCTCAATCATTATAAAACTACTCTTTGCTCTTATCTAAAAAAAAATAAAGTATAGAAAGAACAGCACTTTGAGGTAGAACATATGGGTATTATCCCTGTTATAGAGATGAGGAATGGGTATTATCCCTGTTATAGAGATGAGGAAAATGAAACTTAGCCAAATGAAGCTACTTACACAGGTTCAAAAAGCTGGTGTCAGAAGGTTTTTTTTTTAATCATGTCAACTCCAGTAAAATTAAGGGAACCATCAAAATGATAAGATCTGAAATTGAAATGGAAATGAGAGAGCAATGGAGAAATTTAACCTATTGAAGAAAATTGAAAATATGAAATTCATGGGCAAAGCTAAACCATCAAGGTCATTGGTGATAAGAAACTGTTTAAAACTCACAGGATGATGTTCCCTTAAATTATTTTCTGGGAGGAAAAAAAAACCAAGTAGATGTCATTTTGGAATCAGAATTCATTAAGAGCTGCACACTTTAGAAAAGTCAGATAAAGACTTTCTGTCATTCCTATTAAGTGATTGAAAGATGGTGATAGGACTCCTTGTCGCTGGAATCAGGGAAGCAGGGTAGGGAGCTGTGGGGGCAGGAAGGCAGCAGCTGCTGCTGAGTGCTAAGAGCAGTGTTGACTTCTCTGCCACCCTGAGTCTGCTTGTAGACAGCAGAAAAGAAGCAAGGAATCTGCAAACAGATGCTCCTCAGGTTGGCCTTGTGCTGGGGCATTGAATGTGTTCTGAGCAGGCAGTCAGGAAAGACGTCTTTATGACAGAATATTGCAGCTGCAGGGTGGTGGGGAGTATGGATGGCTTTCCCTGTGGGTCCATATTTGTTTTTCCCTTGGTTGTATGTGTACCTGAGGAAAGTCTCATGCTTTGGGTTTTGCTGTAAGCTGCTTGAGATCTTAGGAAGGGAGTATATCACAAGGTCAGTGAAAGCTGAATCTTTGACATTGATGCGAGCAGAACCAGGAGAACAACTTAGGTAATCACAACATTGTAAAAATGAACAACTTCAAAAGACTTAAGAACTCTTATCCACCATTGTATTGATGGCCACCACCATTTCAGAGGGCTAATGACGATGCCTTTTACTCACTTCCTGACAGAGAAATGATAGACTCTATATGTAAAATGGGACCTACATTTTCAGAACTAGCCCATGTGGGATTTTGTTTTGCTTGAATATGCATATATATGTGTGTGTGTATATATATATATAATATATACATTAATTTTTAGTATTAAACATTCACTTCCATAAGATTTTGAGTTCCAAATTTTCTCCCCCTCCCTCCCCCCACCCCAAGACGGCATGCAATCTGATATAGGTTCTACATATACATTCATATTAAACATATTTTCACATTTTGACTATGCATATTTGTTACAAAGGCTTTCTTTTTCATTTTCATGGCATGGGATGGTGGAGGTAGAAGAGAGAAAGAATAAATGATTGTTATTTGAAAGAAAATAATTTAAAAACACAAACATTTTATTAGGTGCTTGCCCTTTGCCAGACTGTGTGTTGGGCCTAGAGGTACCAAGACCAAAAATAAAACTGTTCTTACTCTCCAGGACTTTCCCGCTCTAAATCTTATTCGGATCCTGTGTCAGAGCTAGAAGGGACCTTAGAACAGAGAGAACTTAGAAAATTAGAGTTAGAAGAAACTTGCTAGGTCATTTTTATTGAACCTCTCATTTCATAGTTGGGGAAACCAAAGTTCAGGTCAAAGAAGGAACTTCTCCCTGGGAACAAATTGAGTTATCTATAGACAAGAAGCCAGGTCTCCTCTTTCTCCACCCAGATTAATTTACCACAGTGTCTGGCAAATGGTAAGCAATGAATAAATGTTTGTTGACTTGTGCACCCTGGGTTATTTCTCCCATATTCATATATCCTGTTTTCCTCTGGTATTTTCAAATACACAAGGGACTGGTAGATTGCAGATAATTCAGACACAATAGTTAAGGGCAAACCCAGTCTCCCTGCTGGAAACCATCTCTCAGTCCAGTGTCTTTGTTTTCTCCATTTATAACTTACTCCTCTCTCTTCCCCTTTCACCCCAAAATATGGATTTTTAAGCCAAGAGGATGCAGCTTCCTCTTCTTGCTGCCACAAGACCTGGCAGAAGGTGTAGAGAAGCTGGTCAAACAAAGCATGATCTGACAAGCTCCCTTGGAATCTATCACCAGGCATGGTCCTGCACAAACTTCTCGATGTGCATGTACAGAGGGAATAGGAGAGAAAAAATCTGAGTCATCTCCAGTGCCTGGCATATAGTAGGTGCTTAATAAAGGTTTATGGATCAATGTATAGTTCCCAACTTCAGGCAAATAATAGGTGCTTAATAAAGGTTTGTTGATTAATGAAGCTATAATTCCCAACTTTAGGCAGAGACCTAAATAAAGAACCTTATTACCCCTCTCCTGTGGGGCCACAGAATTCTCTGAAAAGACTCACAGAAGGAAAATGTAACCTCTGGCTTCCCAAGGCTACCTGGTCCCTCCTCAGTATCAACTTTTAACTCTGTCTTTACTTCAGAAGGGTTTTTTTTTTTCATTTTTAAATACCCTCAGTGATTAACCCAGTGCCTTACACAGAATAAATGTATAATAAATACTTATTGACTAATTGACTATCCACAACTGTCTCCTTAGAAAGGACTCTCCCTCTCCCTACCCTTACTCGCCCCCCAAAAAATCCCTCCAGTGCATTATAGGAGCTAAATAGAATAGAATGTCAGAGCTGGGAGGACCCATAGGACATAGTATGTTAGAATGTCAGAGTCTGAAGGTAAAGGTTGAACCTAAGCAAGAAACAAACAAACAAACAACAAAAACCTTAATGGTCTCCAAGCCCCTACACATCTTTATTTGTTCTTCTGAAAGTTGTCAGTCAACAAGCATTTATTAAGCACTTACCTACATTCAAGGTATTGTATTAAAGCACTGAGGATACAACAAAAAAGGAAAAAATATAGTCCCTGACCTCAAGGAGCTCCTATCTGAATGCACAACATGGAAGGTGATTTCAGAGGGGAAAACACTAGGGGTAAGTGGAGGGTAGGGAGAAGACACCTGGAAAGGCTTCCTGCAGAAGGTAGGATTTGGGATGTCTTATAGGAAGTCAAGAGGCAGAGATGAGGGGCCAGAACATTTTAGTGGGGGGTGTCTGGGGGTGGGGTGGGCAACCTGCGCCAACCTGTGCCAAGGTATCAGGAGATGGAGGGTTGAGTTTGAGGAAGGGGGTAGAGAGTGGTGTCACTGGGTTGTAGAATCTGTGGAGAGGAAAGGAAAAGTAGAGGAAGGCTGGAAAGTAGGAAGAAACCAGGTTGTGAAGGGCTTTAAAGGCCAAACAGAGGAGTTTGTATTTAATCCTAGAGGTCATAGGGAGCCGCTGGAGTGTGTTAAGTAGGGGGGTGACACGGTCAGATTTATGCTTTGGGAAGAGCATTTTGGCAGCTGAGTGGAGGATGGGCTAGAGCAGGGCAGGATTCTCTGAGAAGTGCCGTTGGAAGAGCATTCTAGGGATGGGAGACGCTAGACTGTTTAACAGCCTCTTCTTTCTCATTCTTCCAGACCTATGAGTCAGTAAGTGGGGTGTTCCTATGAGCCCAAGTTCCTCAGGAGGAAGGCACCTTAGAAATTATTATGATTGGAAGCTGTCAGTGGTTAGCAGTCCAAGCCGGGGAAGTGGGAGGCCAGGCCAAGCCAGGCCAGGCTGGGGCAGTCAGCAAACTCAGTCAAGTGGAGAGTATAGGGGTCTCCTAGCTCTGTGATTTCTGACAGCCACTTTAGCATAAGAAGAGGAGACCTGGGGAGTTCCTAGAATCTTGTAGGGCAGGATAGAGAGAGCTACTTTGGGAGAAAAGAGGGGATATTGGATATTGGCGGCAAACATTCGTTACATTTGAGAGTTTGGGCAATGACTGTAACAAATCCAATTAGAATCCTTCCCTTTGTTTAAGGTCCAAGCTTAGGCACCACCTTTTAGGTGTACCTCTCTCCCAGGATAAGGGCCAAAGGAAACATTTGTAAAGCTCTTAGCAAGGTACCTGACACAGAGTAGGAACTTAATGAAG
The DNA here is from genome assembly GCF_900497805.2 of Vombatus ursinus. NCBI lineage: Eukaryota > Metazoa > Chordata > Mammalia > Diprotodontia > Vombatidae > Vombatus > Vombatus ursinus. The sequence goes on from NW_020945437.1 coordinate 20,043,355, forward strand.
CCTGTCTTCTTTCCTTCCCTTCCCTTGCCTTCCCTTGCTTTCCCCTGTCTTCACCTACCTTCCCCTGCCATGCCTTCCCTCCCTCCCTCTTTCCTTCCTTCCTTCCTTCGTTCCTTCCTTCCTTCTTTTTCTCCTTCCTTCCCTAGACTAGAAGTGATTTCCCTTTTTAAAAAGTTTTATTGATGCCTTTTATTTTTACATTACTGCCTCCGCAGGAAGCCAGTCTTTATAGCAAAGAGGGGAAAAACTGGTTACACAAAATCAACAGATTAGCTATCATTTGAAAATGCAACTTTGCACCACCATCCCCACCCCCACCCAGGTACCCGTCTTTCCAAGGAGAGGAGGGGTTGCATTTCTTCATCTTGGGAGAGATTTCTTCCTCCTGTTTTCTCACACTCCTTTCCCTGAAGCTCTTCCTGGTACACACTACTTTGTACCTCACTTTTATTTTTGTTATTTGTTCCTTATTCTCTCTCCCACCCCCTCATTTGGCGGTGAGCTCTTATTATTATGTCTTATTTTCTATGGCACAGGAGAGACTGTGGCTCTGGAGTGATACAAGACCGAGTTTGAACCTGCCTCCTCTACCTCTGGAGTGGCCATCAAAGGTTGTGTAATGTGGGAAAACTTAGCTGAAGCCCATTAAAAGTCTCAAAGTGTTGCTTGTTTTATCTTAGGGTCAGGCTATTTTATATTGAGGATCAGGCCTCTTACACATTAGGCACTCAACGGGTGCTTGGTAAGTGGAACTAGAAAGTTATAAGATCAAAACTTTCCAGATGTCCAGTGTTGGTAACTATGAGACTTTTTTATTTTAATTAATTTATTTTTAGTTTTCAACAATCACTTCCATAAGCTTTTGAATTTTAAATTTTCTCCCCCTCCCTCCTGGCCTCTCTCCTCAAGATGGCGCACAGTCTGTTATAGGTTCCACATATACATTCCCATTAAACATATTTTCACATTAGTAAGGTTGTAAAGAAGAATTGGAGCCAATAGGAGGAACCACGAGAAAGAAGAAACAAAATAAAACAGAATGAAAAAAAGAGCAAATAGTATGCTTCGATCTGTGTTCAGACTCCACAGTTCTTTCTCTGGATGTGCATAGCATTTTTCATCATGAGATTAACAGTGAGTCTTAAACTCTAGGGTGGGGAAGAGACTTCTCTACCCCTTTCCCAGATTCTCTCCTTAAGTCAAGTTCAGGGGAAAGGAGAATGGCAAGCAACATATTTGTTCTGCAAATTCTGTATGGTAGTTAAGAGTCCCTACACACATTTAACAATGACAATGTAGAGAATGGTGATGTTATTAATGCTCTCTGTCTCTCTGTCTCTCGTCTGTCTGTATCAAAGGCCTTGAACCCAGCTCTTGGGTCCAAGGCTTTCTCTCTAGGAGGAAAGGGGAAGGGAATAAGCATTTGGGAGGGGGGAACGGGGAGGAAATGACTAATAAAAATAATACTTAAATTCTTCATAACCTGTGCTTTGAGCAACGTGAGGACGACTTCCACTGGCAGAGACCTTAGTCACTCCATGCCTTAAGAGGCCGTCTTTGTGAGTAGTCAAGGTTGGAAAAATTAGCTAGCTGGTGACTGATCCTCTGGTGATGAGTCTCAGTGCCCTTAGCTAGGTAGCTTGGCCCAGATTTGACATTTTTAAAGCTGGCTGGGACCTGCTCAAGCTTGACCTCTGCTGGCAGAGCTTTCCAGAAGCCAGGCCCACCTCTGGGCTGTAATGTGATAATAATAAGAGCTACTATTTATATAGTGCTTTAGGATTTGCAAAGTGCTTTAGAAATATTATCTCACTTGAGCCTTACAATGTCCCTGGGGGTGGGGTAGGCATTGTTATCTCCATTTTACCGATGAGGATACTGAGGCTGAGAAATATTAAATGACATGGCCAGGACCACACAGGGAGAAGGGAAGAGAATAAACATTTATATAGAACCTACTATGTACAAATTTTACAAATATTATCTTTACAAATAATTAAGTAACACTTTACAAGTATTATCTCATTTGACATAGCCATGAGGGAGAATTTGAACTCAGGTCTTCCCAACTCCAAGAACACAATAATAGCTAACTCTACAGTGCTTTAGGGTTTACAAAGGGCTTACTTCATCATAAGAGAGAAGGAAGGAGGGAACAAGAATTTATTTTTGTTTGTTTGGAGGCAATTGGGGTTAAATGACTTGTTCAGGGTCACTAGCTACTAAGTGTCTGAGGCTAGATTTGAACTCAAGTTCTCCTGACTCCAGGATTGGTGCTCTATCCACTGACCACCTAGCAGCCCTGGGAACAAGCATTTATTAAATACCTACTATGTGCCAGGCACTGTACCAAGCACTTTAGAAATATTATTTTAAAAAAAGAAATATTATTTCATTTGATCTCACAACAACCCTGTGAGGTAGATGTTATTATTGGGGTGGTTTGGTCTAATAGAATTTGGAGACCTGAGTTCAAGGCTGGTTCTGCCATTGGCTAGCTATGTGACCCTGGACAAGTCACTTAACCTTTGTTCCTCAACTGTAAAATGGGAACAATAGAATTTGTACTCCTTAAGTCACAGGCTTGTTATCACTTTGTAAAACTTAAAATACTCTGGAAATGGGAGCAGTTAATCTTCTTATCATAATAGAATGTGAGCTCCTTGAGGCCAAAGACTTTTTTTTCATTTCTTTGTATCCCAGCATTTAGTGGAAATAATAAACACTTAATAAATATTTGTTAACTGACTACATGGAAGGGATAGAGTACTGGACTTGGAGTCCAGAAGACTTGAGTTCAAATCCTGCCTTAAACATTTAAAAGCTGGATGACTCTGGTCAAGTCACTTACCCTTTCTGGGCCTCGGTTTCCTTATCTGTAAAATGAGTGAGTTGGACTCAACAGCCTCTAAGGTCTGAATCTATGACCTCAGAGGCCAGATCTAGTATGATGCCTGAATTAGGTGGGCCCTGATGGGAAGGGGAAAAGGAAGCAAAGAAGCATTTATTAAGCACCTACTATGTACCTTGTACTGTTCTAAATAAACCCCTTACAAATATTATCTCATTTGATGGGAAATTTCTCCCTTTTCATCAAAGGGATAAGGAAGGATCTCTCCTGGGTTTTACAATAGCCAGCTCTCTGGGTCCTGGCTTGGGTTCCTCACCTTTACTGTGGTGGGGGCAGCAGCAGAGTAGAGCCTGTAGCATGGGTTGGTGGAGACTGAAGGGACTCAGGTTGGATATAACCTCACTCCTCTGAGCCTATTTCCTTCTCTGTGAAATGGGGACAATAATCCCAGCCCAACCTTCCTTCCAGGACCTGTCCTAAGCATCCATCCAACTACTGCCTGCTTGTGGGAAAACATTCTCCAGGAAGGAGGATCCTCCTTATTACCCCATTCATTAAACTGCCTTCTTCTCCCACAGATTCATTAGTTTGACTTTGTTAATTTGCTTTGTTTTTTAACAGTGCCCCCTGCTGTATGTCAAGGAAAGGATGGGTCAGTATCTGGGACCAGCCTTCATGGTTTATCTCTTCACATTTCTGCAATGGCTCTTCTCCTTAGACTTAGCACAACTGGAGAGGCTTCCTGGCAGCTCTCAGCTGGAGTATTGCCATGCTCTTTCAGGAAGAGCAGATGATGAACCAAGGGTAGCTATTTCTATTGATTTTATCATATTAGAAATTTAGACTCTCAGACCCTCTGAAAGAGGCTCAGAGACCCACAGAGATCTCCAGACCACACTTTGAGAATGGCAAATAAGTGTCTGGGGGCAAGAAAGTTTATGCCTGGGGGCAAGCTCATTGTTTCTGTAGTCCTTTTCACAAGCAATTGAGCTACTCTAAGACTGCAGTGGAGAGAGCACTGGGCTTGGAATCAGGAAGACTTATCTTTGTGAGTTCAAATCTGGCCTCAGATACTTGCTAGCTGTGTGACCCTGGGGCAAGTCACTTAACTCTGTTTGCCTCAGTTTCCTCATCTGTAAAATGAGTTGGAGAAGGAAATGGCAAACCATTTCAGTATCTTTGCCAAGAAAACTGCAAATGAGGTCGTGAAGAGTTAGACCTAACTGAAAACAAGAGACAGATATATTTTGTAATATTCCCAATGAGAAGTTGCCATATGCCAGTCAGATTTATTTTTCCAGTGACATATTCGGCTCTATATTTCCTTAACTACATCGGTTTAAATGTTTTCCTATGCTTCTTAAAAATTCTTCATATTCATTGTTTCTTACAGTGCATTAATATTCTATTACTTTTATGTACCAGATTTTATTTTGCCATTTTCAAATTGATAACATCCCCTAATTTTCATTATGTGTCATATATTTTAGGTATGTTTCTTGAATGGTTTTTTTTTGAATCCATTTTCTTGTTCTCTTTCTTTTCATTGGGAAATTTAATCCATTCATATTTAGGGTTAAAATTATCAAGTTTATTTTTTTCAATTAAATTCTTTTGATATTTGTATTTTTATCCTTTGTTAAGTCAGCATTTAGTCTTTTGGCTTATTTTATTACAGTAACCTGAACTTGATCTCCCTTCTAATTCCCCCTTTTCTGTTATCCTGCACAATTCCAAGTTCATTCAGGCACTGGTCTTGTTCCTTGACTTTTTCCTCATTCCCTTTTTATGTCATGCCATGTTCCCTTTTATAGGTTCATATTTTATTATGGTTTTGTAAATTTAGAGCCAGAAGAGACATTAGAGCCCATTTAGTCTGACCCCATCATTTTACAGATGAGGAAACTGAGACCAAGAGAGGTTAATTCACTTTCTCATGGTCACTAGTTATTGTTAGAATCAGGAGTTGAACCTAGGTCCTTTGGATCCAGAACCAGCCCTCTTTGCATTCTCTCATGCTGCTTCCTCAAAATCTGTGACCTCCTATTCAAGCTCATACTCTTAGCTGCTTCCTTCCACATTGTGGGAATTAGTTCTAAGAAACAGGAACTTGGCTTGGAGAAGCTACTCTTCTGAAAATTTCCTCTTCTGCAATGAAGGAACACAAAATCCCAGCCTTAGCCCCATCTGCCTCTGTGGGATTAATTTTGTGATATTGCCAGAGCATTCCCCTCTGTAGGTGAGAACTAACTCCCACTCCACTCTTAATCACTATTCCCAGGTCCCTTTATGAATTTCTCTAATGGGAAAAAGTCTAGAAAGAATTTTTAGACTAGAAAAAATATGATTTCTTAATATTTTCAGTTGAACTATAAGAGTTTTTAAATATGCTTCCGCAGGAGAATGAAACTATTCTAAAGAAATCTTGACAAGAAACTCAATTAAGGAAAGTCATCCCAAGGGCATTTACAGATGAAACCAGAAGGATACCAAAAGAAGAAATATGGAACAAATCTGCAAAGATTTATATAACACACTTTTCACTGTTAAGAAAACTGAAGCCACCACACTTGGACTTTAAGATGCCTAACCTACAAATGCTAAAAGAGGAGGTTGAAAGGGCATTAAAAAGAATAAAGATAAAAAAAGCCACTGGGTTAGAATAAGACCAAGTGAATGTAGAGGAGATCTGTGCAAACATTTGTGAGGGTGTTGAAAGATCAACTTACAAGGTGTCTGAAAAAGGGGAAGATGACAATGGTGTGGGAAAAAACATCCTCATCCATTATTGATATTAAAAAGGGTGACTCGGGGAATGCACACAATTACTGTCCTATTAGCATATTTTAACGTCTATATAAATCCATACACATTGAGGGCTTCCTCAATAAGATATTAGTAGGAAGTAAGCAGATTTTTGAAGTGTTAGTTCACAAGAGCACCTATCTTTATCATCTTATCATAATTGACTGAAGGGTGTGGAGGATACAAGATGCCACTGTACTTATAGTTTGCTGGTTATTAAAAAAAAAGTTTTTGATTTGGCAGAGTTACCTTAAAGTCCCTCTTTCAACAAAATGTGTTCCATATACACGTCCAAATCACACAAGATTCCTTGAAAGATATAACATCTGAGATAAGCTTGTTCTACCCTCTGAGTATTAATATGGCTAAAGATGGTGATATCTGCTATCCAACATTGTTTGTCCTGGTCATGGAGGAGATCCATGCAGACCAATTATGGCATCATTGTCTTCATAGGACAGTCTGTCATGCCCTAGAAAGCCCTTCTTCGTCTCAGAAGCTCACTCCACCCCCAGACTATTTTTTACTTTGGGTCATTGCCAGTCATCTTGACTTATGTCTTGCCATTGGATTCCAATGACTCTTGAAGGAGAAAGTGTGGCTGGTGACTTTGCACAGCTCTGCCTCACTTAAAAACAATTCATTTGCAAGTCAAGACATCATTCTCCTGATGTCACTGGTCCTCTTTGAGAACAAAGGATGAACAACCACCACACTTTTCACACTGGACAGTACCCTCCATCTCTACAGGCCCTCCCTCTGATTGACTGATCCCTTCCAGAACCTCCATTTTAAGGGGGGTGCTCAGGCCAACCAGGTCTTCATTCTTCTTCAGGATGCACTCCTGACTCTGGACTTTCTTTACCATGTCCCTGTGCCAATTACTTTCAATAATCTCTCTCTCTCTCTCTCTCTGTCTCTCTCTCTCTCTGTCTCTGTCTGTCTGTCTGTCTCTCTCCTCCTCTCTCTCTCCTCTCTTTTGCCTCTCTCTCTCTCCTTCTCTCTTTTGCCTCTCTCTCTCTCTCTCTCCCTTCCTCCCTTTCGCCTCTCTCTTTCTCTCTCCTTTCAGCTTTGTTTATGTACTGTCTTTGCCTACTAGAATGTAAGCTCTTTGAAGGCAGCTGCTATCTTTCTTTCTGCTTGCATTTGTATTCCCAGTACTTAGCACAGTGCCCAGCACACATTAAGTGTTTGGTAAATGCTCCTTGACTTGATTTGTGACTTTGGGTTAAGGAAGTATTCTCTGTAGATGGTGAGGTCGTTCAGATGCCCCTGTTTGCTGATGACCCTAGGCTGATTGTATCATGAGGCAACCTGGATGAGACCCATAACTGTCCAAAAGAGTTGGGCCTAAGCATGCACACTGGAAAGATAAACTGGATGAAGAATAACTATTGTCTAAATTATGATATGCAGATGTTGTTTAATAATGTTGTTTAATTGTTTTCAGTCACGTCTGATTGTTTGTGACTTCATTTTGGGGTTTTCTTGGCAAAGACACTAGGGTGGTTTGCCATTTTCTTCTCTAGCTTATTTTACTGATAAGGAAAACAATGAAGCAAACAGGATTAAGTGACTTGCCCAGGGTCATACAGCTAGTAGGTGTCTGAGGCTGGATTTGAACTCAGGTCTTTCTGTCTCTAGGCCTAGTGCTCTATCCACTGTGTCACCTGACTGCACGTTGATATTCATTCAGGGCAAACTACAAAGCTTATCTGTCATGGTATACATGTCTTAGATAGTCATAGCAAATAGACAATGAGTTGGGCCCAGAGTTAAAAAGAAGGTGGAGTCGAGGCTGGACTCCTTTAGGGAAATGGCAGAATTCTTTTACTGACCCCAAACTTCTCCTGAATCACAGGTCTATGTTTTTGAAACCAGTAATCTACCAGCCTTATATGGCCACGATTCACGGCACTATACAGTGTCTGAAGAATTAAAACTAAGTACCATCTGGAGGAAAATGGAGAAGTGAGTGAGAGGTGTGAACAGGGAGGCTGCAATAATACATCATAAGTGAACTACCGAGAATGAATTACAAAGATGAATCAAAGTAAAGGATGTCATTGAAGAAATGTATGATTGAAAAAACGGGCTGGTCACAGTGGGAGCAAGAGGGAGCTGGTAGAACCAGCAGCCCACGTGCCCCAGTGGCAGGGATCCTCTTGAGAGACAGAGAGGTGAGATCGGATGAACTCCCTGCTGTGAGCCTGGCCAGCATGGGGACAAAAGTCTCCCAAGACGAGCAGGCTCAGGTGGTTGCACTCTGTATTCCTGGAGGGAGGTCACTGTTAAGGAGCTCACAGCTGTCTTCCACTATTGGGATATCTTTGGAACTCAGTGTTGCAGCAGTATATGGTAGAGCATGTGCCATGATCTGTATGTGAGCCATGGTTCATGGGGTCTATGGGAAGCCTGGCTGCTCTGCCAATAAGGCCATGGCCCAGCCACCCCTGGCCGCTCTTTGGAAACTGAGCTTCGCTCACATTCACCTTATAAACTCGAACTGAAAAGTGAAAGGCAGCAGCTGGCCTTTGGTGAAATGTCTGTGCCTTTAAAAAAAATAACTCTCCCTAACCCCTTTTTTCTAGTTTGTTTCTGCCTCCCTGCGTATGAAAGAAAACTATTTCATCTCTAACTTTTGGGAAACGTACCTCAGTGCTCAGATAAGAAGCAGTGGCAGCCTTAATGAGCTGGCCTTCCCTCCTGTAAAGTGTTTGATGCAGATCTGAATCCCCTTGGGGGTGGGGGGGAGAGCCAATTTAGAATCATTCCCCAGTGGGTCTCTGCTCCCCAGTTCAAGAACTGGGCCGATGCCTCCCTTCGAGGGGCCTGTGATTCCAAAAAGGAAGGCGGATCCAGGGCTGGGGTGGGCCCATCTGATGAGCATCTCAGTCTGGGAAGTTGTGAATTTCAAAGGCCTTTCAAGAGCAGCATTTTTCAGGCACACATCTTCGAAATTAATCAGCTCAACAAGGGAGTATTTTGTCAACTTCAATGTGTTGTCCCTGCACCACCTTTCCTGTCCTACAATGCCATGACCTTGGTTATAGCTAGCGTTTTAAAGAGCACTTTCAGGGTTTTATGGAGTTATCTCATTTAACCCTCACAACAACTCTAGGAGGCAAGGGCTATTATTATCCCCATTTTACAGATGAGGAAACTGAGGCAGGCAGCAGTGAAGTGACTTGCCCAGGGTCACAAATCTAATAAGCAGCTGAAGCAGGATTTTAAACTCCAGTGCTTTATCCATTTCACTTTGTATTTAAAGAGTATTACTAAGGAAGAAGGGACAGCCTGGGGCACAATAGTGAAGGAAACAATATTTGCCTCCACTGATCTTTGCTGGTAACCCTTATAGAATCATTGTTGGTCAGAACTGGGAGAAGAAGCCTTAGCTTTTTCTTTTTTCTTTTTTTTTTTTTAGCTAGGCAATGGGGTTAAGTGACTTGCCCAGGGTCACACAGCTGGTAAGTGTTATGTGTCTGAGGCCAGATTTGAACTCAGGTCCTCCTGAATCCAGGGCTGGTGCTCTATCCACTGTGCCACCTAGCTGCCCCAAGCCTTAGCTTTTTCTACCTCTGCCATCCACATTTGACAGAGGATGAAACTGAGCCTAGAAAGGGAAAGTAACCAGTCCAAGATAACAGAGCTAATTGGTGGCAGTCAACAGTCAGTCAACAAGCAATTATTAAGTGCTCACTGTGTGCCAGGCACTCCCCAGGGTTGTTGTGAGGATCAAATGAGACATTATTTGTAAAGGGCTTAGGACAGTGCACATGGTAAGTGCTTAATAAATGCATATTTTCTTCCCTTTTTTCCTAAGCACTGGGGATACAAAGAAAGGCAAAAGCATGGTGCCTGACCTCAAGGAGCTCACATTCTAAAAAGAGAGGCCAGCATCTAGCATGTTGTTCAGTCATGTCTGACTCTTTGTGACCCCATTTAGGATTTTCTTAGCAAAGACACTGGAGTGGTTCGCCATTTCCTGCTATGGTTCATTTTCTTTTCTTTTCTTTTCTTTTCTTTTTTCTTTTTTCTTTTCTTTTCTTTTCCTTTTTTTTTTTTGGTGAGGAAATTGGGGCTTAGTGACTTGCCCAGGGTCACACAGCTAGTGTCAAGTTTCTGGTCTGAGGCTGGATTTGAACTCAGGTCCTCCTGACTTCAGGGCCAGTGCTCTATCCACTGCGCCCCCTAGCTGTCCCTAAAAAGAGAGGAAGCATACAAACAATTACATATATACAAGATGGCAGAGCAAAGACTGGAAGCCAGGCCTCCTGATCCTACCTCCTGGCTTTTTAATGCTACATTTCCTTTCACTTTGCTCTCTTTCTTTGAACACAATCACCAACTAGCATCTTTATGCTACCTCTGAACGCTTGGGTCACCCACATATTGCCCACTGAGTGTCACTTACCTACTTCCTCCACAAGTCATACCACAAAGCTAATGCCATCTTAGACTTCTGAACAATATTCAATTCAATTAAATAAGCATTTGTTAAGTGCCTACTATGTGCCAGGCACTGTGATAAGGGCTGGAGATACCAAAAATGACAGAAGATAGTCCCTGCCCTCATGGAACTTATAATCTGAAAGGAGAAACAACATGCAAACAGATATATACAAAGCAAGCCACACACATAGAATAAATAGTAAATAATTAAAAGAAGAAAGGCACTGAAATTAAGAGGGGTTGAGGAAGGCTTCCTGTAGGAGGTGGAATTTCAGTTGAAACTCAAACAGGGAGGTCAGTAGTCAGAGTAAAGAGAAAGAGCATTCCAGGCATGAGAAGGAGCCAGAGAGTATGTCTAGAGCAGAGAGACAGTGTCTTGTTAATGATACCCAGAAGGGGGAGGTTTTAAAGGACTATTAAAAATCACTATGGGGGTAGTTAGGTGGCACGGTAGTTAGAGCACCAGCCCTGCAGTCAGGAGGACCTGAGTTCATATCTGGCCTCAGGCACTTGACACTTACTAGCTGTGTGACCCTGGGCAAGTCGTTTAATCTCAATTGCCTTGCAAAAAACCCCTGAAAAACAAACAAAAAAAGATCACTATGAATCAACAGTGTGACATGGCAGTTGAAGGAACTACTGAGATCTTTTCTACGAGGAAGGGGTCTGAACCTGAGATTTCATAGGTTTTAGAAGTTCATGGTGAGGAGAACTCCTTGGCTGCATTAACAGAGAGACTCTGTGTCCAGAATAAGGGAGGTAACAGTTGTCATGGACTGAGGGCATCTGGAATATTGTGCTCAGCTCTTGAACTACCTTTTAGGAGGGATGTTGAGAAAATAGACAGCATAGAGTTATCAATGTAGAGCTGGGAAGGATCTCAGGCTCATCTCATAGTCCAACCCTCCTGATTTTATAGACAAGAAAGGTCTAGGGGCAGTTAGGTGGTGCAGTGGATAGGACACTGGCCCTGAAATCAGGAGGATCTGAATTCAAATCTGACCTCAGACACTTACTAACTGTGAGACCTTGGGCAAGTCACTTAACCTTGATTGCTACCTCGCCAAAAAGACAAGAAAAGTCTATATAATCTAGAGTCTGAAGGAACCTTCAAGGGATAGCTGCCTATTCAACGTAGGAGGCCCCACTACAATTACATTGTGTCATGGCAAGAACACTGGAATCAAGAGTGTCAGGTCCTATGTTCAAGTCCTAACCTTGCCATTCATGGGCTGTGTGATTTTGGTCAAGTTTACTTCACCGCCTTGGGCCTCAGCATTCTCCTCTATGAATTGAGGAGGTTTGGGTTAGATTAGATGGTGTCTCTGATCTCTTCCAACTTTAGTATTCTATGTTCTTTTACAAATGGTTATCTCCCAAAAAACCTCCCCAAAACCCAAACCTAAACCAAAACAGAAAACCTAAATGGTTATCCAGTCTCTGCTTGAATGCTTCCAGGGAGCTCACTGTCCTGCAAGGTTTCCCATTCTGTTATTGAGTTCTCATTCCTAGAGAGTTCTACCTTAGCTCTGATGCTGAGTTGAAATCCACTTTCTTTCAAAGCATTGACACCGAGTCCGTTCCCTGGAACCATGTAGGTAGCTTTTCAAATATTTGAAGAAGCTAAATATTAAATATTTGAATATAGTCCCCTACAAATTATCTCTTTTCTAGGTTAAATATACCCAATTCTCTCAACTACCAAATGAAATCAAGATTGTTCTAGCCATGCTCCACCATGACTTGTATTGAGATTGTGATCAACCAAAGTCCTCAGGGGGTTTTCCCATGAAATATCATTTCTTTCCCCTCCTCTACTTACTGACAGTGTAGTATTGCTGTAGGCTTCTTGTACTTCTTGCCCAGTTTTCAATTCATTGGGGAGAATAACTATGGACTCCCTCATTCCCTTTGAAGTAAATGTCACTATGGTCTTTGCTTCATCATTACCTAATCTTTTGATAAATTATTTCATGTATTATCACTTTCCTTAGACCAGTAGGAAATGTTGGTTAAATGCTTAGAACCACTAGGGAAATAGAAGGTCATTTTGTTGAACCTCCTCAGTTTACAAAGAAGGAAACTGAGCCCCGGAATGGAGTTTGGCTAGCTCAAGGTCATACAGGTAATCAATTGTAGTACGAGGATGATAGTTCAAGTCTTCGTAATCAGTCCAATGTTCTTTCCAGTGTGCCTTCCATGGCACTGTCTATACCAGGTCCTCTTCTCCTCTAATTCCTTGCTAAAGGTTTGTGCAACGTTAGACTGGATCCCGATGGTGACCTTATCACTGGTTCTCTGGGCTCTCCAACACTACTCCTCTGCAATGAGCTTTTCATATTTCATATTCTCTTCATATTTCATATTTCATTCTTCTGAATAAATATTTCATATTTATTCAGTTCAGTTCTGCAAGAATGTATTTAGCACCTACCAGTTAGTCAACAAGCATTTATTAAGGGCCTATTATGTGTCAGGCGCTGTGCTAAGTTATGAGGATACAAAGAAAGGCAAAAGACAGTCCCTGGTCTCAAGGAGCTCACATTTTAATGGTGGCGATACTATGCAAACAACTGTATGCAAACAAGATATGTACAGGATAAGAAGGGGATAATTAACAGAAGGAAGGCACTAGTATTAAGGGGGATTGGGGAAGGCTGTGGGATTTTAGCTGGCACCTAGCTAGGAAAGTCAGGAGGCAGGGAAGATGAGGGAGAGAATTCCAGATATGGGGACTAGCCAGTGAAAATGAGAAGATGGGAGATGTAAGGGACAGCAAGGAGGCTAGTGTCATTGGATTTCAGAATACTATGTTATGGGGGAGTCAGGTATAAGAACACTGGACAAGTAGGAAGAGGACAGGTCTTTAAAGAGTTTTAAAGGTCCAACAGAGGATTGTATATTTGATTATGGAGGTGATAGGGAGCCCCTGGAGCACACTCAGTGGGGATTGACATGGAAAGTGGCATAGACAGAAAGATCAATTTGACAGCTGGCTGGGGAATGGACTATAGTGGGGAGAGATGAGTTGGGGAAACCAACCAGCAGCCTATTGCAATAGTCCAGGCATGAGTGACAAAGGCCTGCAGCAGGGCCATGGGAATATCAGAGGAGAGGAGGGGAAGTGTATGAGAGATGCTACGAAGGTAATATCAACAGGACTTGGCAACAAATTGGATCTAGGGGATGAGTAGTTGAGGATAACATATGGGTTGTGGACCTGTGTGACTGAGGGTGGTGGTGCCCTTGACAATAATTAGAAAATTAGGAAGAGGAAAGGGTTTTTTTTGGGGGGGGAAGAGAATGAGTTCATTATGGATGAGTTCATAATATGTCCATTGAGTATCCAGTTTGAGATATCTAATAGGCGGTCAGAGATATTAGACTTGAGGTCAGCAGAGAGGTGGATAAGTAGATCTGGTAATCATCGGTGTAGATATGATCATTGAATCTATGGGAAGTGATGTGAAATGGGATAGAACAAGGAGAGAAGAGGGTTCAGGACAGGGCTTTAGGGGAGACTTACTGTTGGTGGGCATGGCCTGGATAAAGATTCAGTGGAGGAGACTGAGAAAGAATAGTCAGGTGGGTAAGAGGATAAATAGGAGAGAGCAGAACCAAAAAAACCTAGAGAGAAAAGCCTAACGAGGAGAAGATAATGATTGATAGTGTAAAGGCTTCAGAGAAATCAAGAAGAAAGAGGACTAAGAAAATGCCATTAGATTTTATGATTAAGAGATCACTGGTAGACTTTTAGATCACATGATCAACGAGATGAAGGATTAGACTTTTGATCCCCCTGACCTCTCAAACCTCTCTGAAACAGAAATTATGCTCTAAATGTAAAGTGATTTTAGTTGTCTCCATGGTCTAGGACACCCAGAATCCAAAAGAAGGTTTAAAAAAGAAAACTGAAGACCCATTAACTGATATTCACTGACCCTGAGCTCACTCAGCACCCCTCCCTCATGCTAAAGGCAGGGAGGGTACACTAACAAATTCAAGGACCTGATCCGTGGGCTTACAACAAAACCAATCCCTGCACCCTGGTCTCCCCTCCCCCTTTCCAATGCCACTGAGACCTCAGCTCCAGGCTGTGAAAGTTTGCCCAGAGTATGCCAGCCAGCCAGAGCAGCCACAGCCCTTCAGGAACAAAAGCCTGCTGGGGTGCCACGACCCTGTGGCACTAGTGCTACTAAATTCTGAACTGCTGGCGCTGGGGTGGACAAACCTGGTGGCACCAGTGTTACAAAGCTCTGAAATGTAGGTGCTGGGCAGAGAACTAAGGAACAGAAAGAACATGCACGTGCACGCATTTGTGAGTGTGTACAGGTTCAAATCTTATCTCAGACACTTATAAACTTTGTGATGATGGGTAAACCTCTCAGAATCTCAGTTTTCCCATCTGTAAAATTGAGATCATACTTTTACTAACTACCTCACAGGACTGATAGCCCTCTTTGCAGACAAATTGAAATATGTCTATTGGAGGTCCAGTAGAAATGGGAGCTGTCAGGGGGGTACATCCAGACAAGGGCATGTGGTTGGGAGTATGTTTGTTTCTTGTTTCTTTTTTTATGGTCAGATTTGTGATTTCCTAAGTAGTGAACTCCTTGTGAGGAAATTCCCTTTATCAATGTGGATCAGCAATTGTTCTGTAATATACAGTTTCAAAGAATTAACTGAGCCACTGAATGATTAAGTGACTTACCCAAGGTCATATAGCTTGTATATATTAGAGGGGAACTGGAATGAAGCTGGTTCTCTTATTCACAATGCCATGGTGACTCTCCTGTGTTTGTACTTCCTGGTAGCACAGTGGGACAGAGAGGGCTGGACTCTGAGTCAAGAAGACCTGAGTTTAAATTGTGGCTTAGATGCTGACTGTGCCACTCTGGGCAAGTCACTTAATCTCTCTCAGCCTCATTTTCCTCATCTGTACAATGGGGATAATAGTAGCACCAACCTTGCAGGGTAATTGTTGTGAAGCTCAGAGGCAATAACATATGCATGGTACTTTGCAAGTCTTAAAGTGTTAGATAAATGTTATTTGCTATTCCTTTTCCATCACAAAAGAAAATGGAGAATGATGGTAATTATCTGAATCATTGTTACCGTTATTAATTATCAGCTGTATAGACAAGACTCACAAATGCATATATATCTAGCCCTACTGTCTCTTCAGCATCTGCCTATTGGACATTTCAATTTGTATGAAACAGCATCTCAAACTCAACATGTCTAAAACAGAATAAATTATCTTTGCCCCAAAACTTACTCCCTTTCTGAACTTCCCTGTTTCTTTTGAGGGCACTATCATTCTTACAGTCACATATGGTGTTATCCTTGACTCCTCTCCCTTTCATTCAACATATCCAATCAGTTGCCAAGTCTTATAATTACTGCTTCTACAATATCTCTTGCATCAGTCCTCTTCTCTCTACTCATATAGGTACCGCTACAATTCAGATCCTCATCACCTCTCACCTGAACTATTACAATATAAGCTCTTTTTAAAAAAAATTTTATTTTAAAAATTCTTTTTGTTTTAAATTGAGTTTCAAATTCTGTCCCTCCCTCACTCCTCCCCAACTCACTGAGAAGGCAAGCAAAATGATATCCATTATATATGTGAAATTATGCAAAACATATTTCCATATTAGCCATGTCACAAAAAAGCAAAAAAAAAAAAAAGCAAGAAAATTATACTTCAATTTGCACTAAAATTTCACCAATTCTCTCTTTGGAGATAGCATTTTTTTTTATCGTGAGTTCTTTGGAATTGTCTTAGATCATTATATTGATCAGAGTAGCTAAGTCTTTCACAGTTGGTCATCATTACAACATTACTGTTATTGTGCACAATGATCTCCAGGTCCTTCTCACTTCACTTTGCATCGGTTTATATAGTCTTGCTGGGTTTTTTTTTTTTTTTCCCTGAATCTCTCCCTCCTCCTCTGCTGGTTATTTCTTATAGTACAATAGTATTCCATCACAATCACATACCCCAACTTGTTCAGCCATTCCCCAATTGATGAGCATCCCCTTAGTTTCTGATTCTTTACCACAACAAAAAAAGCTGATATAAAAAATTTGGCATATATATATATAGGTCCTTTTCTTTTTCCTTTGATCTCTTTGGGATACAGATCTAGTAGTGGTATTGCTAGGTCAAAAGAGTATGCACAGTTTGATAACCCCTTGAGCTTAGTTCCAAATTGTTCTCCAGAACGGTTGGACCAGTTCACATCTCCATCAACAGCTTGTTAGTGTAACTGTTTTTTTTCCCCATCCCCTCTGGCATTTATCATTTCTGATAGGCCTGAGGTGGTACCTCAGAGTTGTTTTAGTTTGCATTTCTCTAATCAATAGTGATTGAGAGGGGTGTATAAGGTGTTCAAGGAGGACTAGCACTCTGGTGTGAGGGTTTACTGAGCTCTTTTCAAGGCTGCTCATCCACTTTTGGAGACTACCTGACACTCATCTCTCCCCTGTGACTGCAAGAAGCTGTAGCACATGCAGCAGCCACACCTTAATAAACCATCTCGCCAGACAGGCTAACCCAGATCGAGGGTAACTAACTGGCCTCAGACTCATTGGATAGTTAGAAGGGATGTCTGCCCCAAGCACGTGAAGATTTTCCCAGGCGGAATGGGCAGATGAGAACAGTTTGTTCCAATGGCCATGAAGGCGACTGAAGCAGGTGCCGTGGAGTACTTAGAGCTTTGTCAGACATCAAAGATGCCAAGCACATCTACTGCAACCTAAGTCTTTACCAGTTTTACTGCTTCTTCAGTAAAAATTTGTGCTTCTTTTACCATTAAGTTAATTAGTTTTTTTTTTGTTTGTTTGTTTTTTTGGCTAGGCAATGGGGTTCAGTGACTTGCCGACGGTCACACAGCTAGTGAGAGTTATGGGTCTTGCTATGGGTCTGAGGCAGGATTTGAACTCAGGTCCTCCTGACTCCAGGGCTGGTGCTCTATCTACTGTATCACCTAGCTGCTCCCAATTCTGTTTTTTAAGGTGTTATTTTCTTCATTATTTTTTGTACCTCTTTTCATAATTTTCTTGCATCACTCTAATTTCTTTTCTCTATTTTTCCTCTACTACTTTTATCTCTTTCTTGAATTCTTCCAAGAACTCTTGCTGAGTTTAGGTCCAATTAGCATTTTTCTTTGAGGATTTGTTTATAGTTGTTTTCACATTGTTGTTTTCTTCTGTGTTTATGTGTTGGTCTTTCCTGCCATTGTAGTAGCTTTTTATGGTCAATTTCTTTCTTTCTTCCCTTTCTGTTTCCTGACTTTAAACTTTATGTTAAAATTGGGCTCTGCTCACTTTGGGGTAGGAAAACAGTGTTCCAAGGTTCAGACTTTTTTGTGCTGCTGTTTTCAAAGCTAATTCTAGGGGTCTACAAGTTTGTGGTGCTTCCAAGGTGCTGTGGTGTAAGCAGAAATATGGTCACTGCTCTCTTGGTCTTCACTCTGGTCTTTACCCAGAAAAGACTCCTGTTCTTCTGCAGCTGCAAGCACTTATCTTGGCCTTAGAATTGTGACCAGGTACCCTGCTCTCCTGTGACCACAAGTAATGCTGCTCTTTGCCTTGAAACTGTGAACAGGGCAGGGCCTCTGCTCCCTTATGACCAACCACCAGCTCCTCTCCGCCCTGAACTGCGATTCAGAGCTGTGTGTGGGCAATAGACATTCCAGTCAGTGCCAGCTCCACTCAGTGAAAGTAAAGTGTCCCCTGTGATCTCTTTTTGACCAGTTATACAACCTCTTTACCATCTCCGGACTGAGAGGTCCCAAAGTAGCTGCTGCTGCTGCTGTCGTCACCAGTGGGCTGGCTCCCACCCTAGTGTCACAGACCTCTCCTATGGACCTTCTAAATTGTCTTATGCTGGAAGAAAGTCTCACTCTAACCTTTTGTGGGCTCTGCCACTCCAAAATTGGATTTGAGGACTTATTTTAAATAATTTGGAGAGGAATGTTGGGAGAGTTCAGCTGGGTTGCTGTCTGCACTCCACCCACAATTTAAGCTCTAAATTGACTCAAGTCCCTCCCTTTTCCAATCTATTCCCTTCTTGTAGCTATCAAAGTGATTTTCCTCAAGTGCAGGTCTGACCATGTCCTCTCTCCCTACTCAGACTGCAATGGTTCCCTACTGCCTCTAGGCTTAACAATAAGCTTCTCTATTTAGCTTTCAAAATCCTCCACAAACAGACTTCAATCTACCTCTTAAAACTTATATATTACTCCCTTACCCTTTCTTTCTGTTCCTTACACAGGAAACTGCATCTTTCATCTTTATGCCTTTTCTTGGGTTGTGTTCCATGCCTGGAATGCACTCCTGTGTCCGCTGAAACTGCTGATGAGCAGGCGATTCCCATTATTATGCTCCAGCTGTCTTAACATGGGCTCTTAGAACACTGGAAGAATGTGTAAAAAAAATAAGGACTAGCCCTGGGTAGCAAAGAATAAAAACAGATGCAACTGATCACACACACTGAGGCATAACATGATAATAGTATAGTGTGGGAAAAGCACTGGATCTGCTGCCCAAAAATAATAATAATAAGGAACAGGTAGGTAGGCAACAATCATTTATTAAGTGCTTGCTATGTGTCAGGCACTGCACTAAGTATTGGTTGGGAAAAGTCAAAAGCAGAAGTGGGAGGGGAATGAAGTTTGACCTGGTCCCCTCCTCAGAATAAAAGCACTCAGGAAGAACTCTCCAATGGCAGGAGGGATGTTCTAGGGTGAGGAAGCTGCACACAAAGATGAATATTCTGGATTTGTGATTTTACTGGCGTAGGGGACTCCCGGGGGAGGACACTCTCTCTACCAATGCAGATTGGCATTTTTTCAACAAGGAATAGTCAGAATTGCCTAGAGCGCTAAGGTTAAGTGACTTTACCAATGTCACACAGCAGCCACATGTCACAGGTAAGAATCACCCAGGTCTTCCTGGTTTCCAGGTCAGCTCTCTATCCACAAGAGGCTTACAAAGTGTAAGTTGTTTCTGTGAGTTTCGGTGAGAAAGAAATCACTTACTTTCAGCTGGGCAGAGGCCTGTATTGGCTCAAGGCTGCAAATGACACCTTAAATGAAACACAGTTTAAAAAGTCAACCCAACTGTCAACAAAGATTCATTGCTGATCAAGGGGTTATGAGTAGACATTAGATGGATACTAGCCACTGAGAGACATTAGCCACTAGCACACATTGGCTTTGACCACTTGAGCTTAACGTAAGGGAGGAAATAAGCATTCATTAAGTGCCTACTACGTGCCAGGCACTGTATTGAGCACTTTACAATTATTAGTGTATTTAGTCCTCACAACAACCCTGCAGGTAGGTGCTTTACTATCCCCATTTTACAGATAAGGAAACTGAGGCAGCAGAAGAGAAATCACCTACTTAGGGTTGCACAGCTAGTAAGTTATCTGAGGCTGGATTTGAACTAAAATCTTCTTGGCTCCAGGCCCAGCACTCTATCCACTGCACCACCTGGCTGCCTTAATGGCAAGGTTGCTTTGCGGCATAAAGCCTGGGGGTCCCAAGAAGGGTGTGCCCTAGACACACACTGGGAGATGCGTGTGAAGGCATTACTGCAAATAGGGTGGGTATCTGCTGAGTGCTGGGCACGGATCTCTGGCAGCAAACTCTTTGCCCTTTGGCAATGATTATGCTTGGCAAATTACCACCCAGGGAGAGCAGTTTAAACCTTTAATAGCTTCCTGAGATTCTCAGGTACTTCCGCAAACTAGGATTAGCATAGGCTGAGTTTAGAGCCTAAGGCAAGAGCCAATTCAGAATGTCCCAAGTCATTCTAACCCTTGTTTTATTTTCCCTTTGGTTCCCTAACTAGGAGAGACGGTGGTCTTCATTCCCTAGGCCCTGGGAAGAGGAAGCAAGATTCATAGCTGACCCCGCCTTTTTCCATAGAAACATAAATAGAATGGGATGAGCACCAGATTTAGACCTGAGTTCAAATCCTGGTGCTGCCACCCACAGCTTGAGTGACTTTTGGCATGTCACCCTCTCTGGGCCTCAGTTTACTCATCTGTTAAATGATGAAGTTGGAACTTAAGACCTCTAAGGTCCTTTCTAGTTTTAGCATATTAGAATATACAGAATTTTAGAGCTGAAAAGGACATTGGGTATCAGACGATGAGACTGAGTAATGCAGGAGAAAGAGGTGTGGATTTGGAACCTAAGGTGTTAGTCCTAGATTTGCTGCTTCTGTTACTTTCTAGCTGTATGACTGTGGGTGGGAAAGTCATTTCCCCTTTATGGGCATCAAGGGAAGGGAATAATCATTTAAATAGTATCTACTGTGTGCCAGGCATTGTGCTAAGCACTTTACAAATATTTTATTTGAAGCTCAAAACAACCCTTAGAGATAAGTGCTATTATCACCCTTATTTTACAGTTGAGGAAACCGAGGCAAGGTGATGCTAAGTGACTTGCCCAGGGTAACACAGCTAGTAAGTGTCTGAGTAAAACTAAGGAAGATGAGTTTTCCTGATTCCAGGCCTGGCACTCTATCCACTGCACCATGTATCTTCCGCTATGGTGCCACCTAGCAGGCTAAACTTGAAATACATCTTTCTAGAGAGCCAGTTGTTAAACATTTACCAGCACATTCCTATCTCCAAACCTTGGCCTCTCTTGGTCTTTGCATGGACACATCCATGCTCCCTTTAGTTTAGCCAAGACAATAACCTTAAGACTCAGAAACTGAGAGGAAAATAAGATATCAAAATTCAAAGGCTTTGCCATTTTGGTTTAGAAAGCAGAGATTTCTGGAGTAAGTTCAGAGGTTGGCCCTCAGGCTTGTGAGGGGACTGGAGGTGAGGGTACACAAGGAAAGACTGAAGGAATTAGGGATGTTTAGCAGACCGAAAAGAAGATAGAGGGGAAATGTGGTGGATATCTTCAAATTTGAAGACCTGACTGTGGGGGAGGGCTTAGGTATGTTCTATAGATTTAAGCTCTGAAGGCAGCAATCTTCCTGTCATGAGGAACATGAGGAGGGTGGATGACTTTTCAGGGGCTGTAGCAAGGACTCTGCCTCAGGGATTAGATTCTCTGTTTTTAGAATGCCTCTCCTAAATCAGATAATAACAATAATAATGTACTTCAGTGGCCCTACTGGGTGTGCTGGTTCCTTTCATCTTCCCAGCCTCACCTTCTCATCCTACCTGACTGCTCTCCAGGATCTCTTCCACATCTTCAGCCCAGGATCTGGATGATGTGCTACGGGCCTTCCTCTGCATCTCTATTCCCCCAGGCTAAGACTGTCCACTTGCTTTTGTGATGATGCATGCCCCGAGTGATCTCTGGCCCATCTGGCCATCCACCAGAAAACCCGACCTGCCCAGTTTCCTTGCTATCTGCCCTGCATCTGATCCTCAATCACTCCCATCTCTCACGATTCACTCCCTCTCCATCCCTTGCTCTCGATTTGGGAACAGTCATTGGAAAGGTCATAACATACCCTTATGGCCAGTGGTATTCTGGAGCCAGCTCATAAGGGCTGGAGAGAGTGTCAGAAACAAACCTGCAAATCTGACAGCAAGCCTACTAATCAGGGCTTGATTTGTTATTTTCTTGACTGTCTAGACAGTGATGTCAAACTCAAATAGTGAGGGGAGGGGAGGATGGGGGGCAGGGGAGATTGTAGGGGTACTAAATCATACATAAGGATCTTTGCAGGCTACATATTGATTTAGAAAACCACACATGTTTATATATTTCTTTT
This sequence comes from Vombatus ursinus, assembly GCF_900497805.2. Lineage (NCBI taxonomy): Eukaryota > Metazoa > Chordata > Mammalia > Diprotodontia > Vombatidae > Vombatus > Vombatus ursinus. The sequence continues at coordinate 20,065,229 of NW_020945437.1, forward strand.
TAAAAATTATTAATACATCAACATGTTCACATCAGGTAGGAACAACCTTTTAATCTGCTCCGGCTGCACTCCTGAGTGTTGTGCCCCGCATGGTCAGCAGTGTTTGACACTTTTGCCCGATAGCAAAGATGAGAAGCCAAGTCAACAAGGGTTTGTTGAGGTCCTGCTCTGTGTCAAGTGCTGGGGATACAAAAGAGACAAAAACAGTGCTTGCTCTCAAAGATCTCACAATCTCAAAGGGAAGGGCTGTAATTTGCCCAGGGTACCCTTGATTTTGTCCCACAATGGGAAATTTAGAGAACACACAAAAAAGTTAACCTTGCAATTCTTCAAAAAAGTAGAAGTGTGTGAGAGGAGCACAAGCTCAGATGTTGACTGGAGGGTCATAGGGACATGGGGAGAACAGACTGTGCTCTGTACACATCCTCCCTCTCTTCCTCTGTCCTCTAAGGAAATCCCCAGCCTGACCCACCCGCTCCATTTCCCACTCCCCTTCCTTTTTTCTTTTCCAGGCTCCTCTCTAGGGCTCTTCCTCTGAGGGAAGCAGGGGCACATGCATCAGTGAAGGAGAACAATAATCCAGATGCTCCTTCCAGGATGCACTCAGTGCTGGAGGAAGTCCTTGGGAGGCTTCTCTGGCAAATAAACAGGCCTTGGGACCCCCGATTCCTTGAATTAGGCTAAATGTACCCCAGGGCCCTTCCAATTCTGAAAAGTTACTTAGCCCGGTAGGCTCCTATAGCAGGGGTTCCTAACCTGGGGTCCATGAACTTGCTTTTAAAAAATATGTTGATAAGTGTAATTGCTTTTCTTTGTAATCCTATGTATTTATTTTATGCTTTTGAAAACAAGCTGAGACGGGTTCGCCACACTGCCAAAGGGGTCCATGCCACAAATGAGTTAAGATCCCCTGTCTTATTCGTTACTTATTCATTACTCATTCTCCCTCACACTGAACGAGTCAATGAGTATTTATGAAGAGCTTACCATGTGCCAAGCACTGTGCTAAGCACTGAGAATACCAACACAAGCAGAAAGATAGCCCCTGCCCCCAAGGGGCTTACATTCTGATGGGGAAGTCAACACATGAAAGGGAGATGAACGGGTTGGGGAGGGGATAGGAGGTATTCTCTGGGGTCATGGTGGACAGAGTCCAGAGTGGAGTCTGGAGAGGAATAAAGGCTTGACTGGACTGGGTGCCTTCCAGAAAATGGAAGTTTTGGGATGAGCCAGCCAATCAGAGGAAGGGGCTGGAGGGGGAGAGCATATTTCTAGTGTGAGAATTTTCAAGGTGAGGAGTTTTCTGTGGCATAGGAGAGAAAGTGTGGAGGGTCAGGAGTGGGGTCTGGAGACGAAGGAAGATGCGTCCTCCTTAAAATGGAGATTTTGCCCTTGCGGTTTCTTGAATTTGTACATCATGAGCTATGAAGCTGATTTAAGGGCACAATTCTTTACGCTGCTTAAACACATTTGGTGCTCTTTGTAGGGTTAGCAGTTATCCCAGGTGCTGAAATGACTAGTCATGCCCCTACGCTTAGGTCACCTTTGGAAATTTATTGCAATTTCCTTGTGACCACCAGATGTCTCTCCATTGATCACCCTGGACTTGAGTCTTCAGAGTTTCTTGTGTTCCAATGTTCCCAGTCAGACAGCAGCACTGGGAACTTCTGAAAACATGGGTGTTTGTGCGGAGAAGTAACTTAGGACTATCAAAAACACGGCACAGCTGAGAGGGGAGGCCACAAAAATAGTACAGACAAGCAGGGCAGCTTCGAAAGTTCCATGGAGAATTTATTATTTATTGGAAAAGAAAAACAAGCTGTATATAAGAAAGACCTGCCTGCAGGTTTCATGTAAAATCCTATTTTCTATTCTAATATATATGTATATGTAGATGCATGTGCATCTACATATGTATGGAAATGCCCGTTTTGGGTTTTAAGTGTGTAGTAGTAGTAGTGGTGGTGGTAGTGGTGGAGTAGTAGTAGTAGTAGTAGTAGTAGTAGTAGTAGTAGTAGTAATAGTAGTAGTAGTAGTAGTAGTAGTAGTAGTAGTAGTAGTAACCCTGAGGCAGCTAAGTGATATAGTAGATAGAGTGCTGGACTTGAAGTCAGGAAGACCTGAGTTCAAATCCAGCCTCAGACATTTACTATCTGTGTGACCCTGGGCAAGTCACTTAACCTCTGTTTGTCTTAGTTTCCTCAGTTATAAAATGGGGATAATAATAGTACTTACCTCCAAGATAATATTTGTAAAGGGCTTAGCGCAATGCCTGGTGTATAACAAGTGATTTGTTATTATTATTATTATTATTATCATTATCATCATAGCTATGTGACCCTGGGCAAGTTACTTTACCTCTGTTTGTCTCAGTTTTCTCAATTGTAAAATGGGGATAATAACAGCACCTACCTCCCAGGGTTGTTGTGAGGCTCAAATGAAATAATATTTGTAAAGTGTTTACCTCAGTGCTTAGCACATAGCAGGTGCTATATAAATGAGTAGTCTCCCTTCATATGTATATGTATATTTATTTATGTGCATATATGCCTATATAGGGAAAAGTCCATTTCATTTGTTGTATAGTAAGTTCATCATCATCATCATCATCATCATCACCATCAACAACTGTGAAGCAGCTAGATGGCTCAGTGAATAGAGCCTGGACCTGGAGTGAGGAAGACCTGAGTTAGAATCTGGCCTCAGACACTTATTAGCTGTGTGACCTTGGGCAAATCACTTAACCTCTGTTTGCCTCAGTTTCCTCATCTATGAAGTGGGGATAATAATAGTACCTCCTTCCCAGAGTTGTGAGAATCAAATGAGATAATATTTGTAAAGTGCTTAGCACAGTGCCTGACACATATGGTGCTATATAAAAGTTGTTGAGTTGTTTCAGTTGTGTTTGATTCATATATGACTCTTTGTGACTCTAATTGGGGTTTTCTTTGAAAAGATACTAGAGTGGTTTTCCATTTCCTTCTCCAGTTCATTTTACAGATGAGGAAACTGAGGCAAACAGGGTTAACTGACTTGTCCAGGATCACACAGCTAGTAAATGTCTGAGGCTGGATTTGAACCCATGAAGTTTAGTTTTTCTGATTCCAAGCCCAGTCTTCTATCCACTGTACCCCATAGCTGACCCTAATATAAATGCTAACTTATTAGCTATTAGCCAAAGTGTGAACACAAGTCTTCTAACTCTGAGCCCATCAGTATTTCCCAGCCATGCTACTTTCTGGAAAATGAAGCCCAGAGAGGGAAGGAACTTGTTCACAGTCACACAGATTGGACTCAAAGCCTTCTGCTTCAGAGCCAGAGTATTTCCAATTCACCACACTGCCAGTGAAACATTTCTGCTGTTTGGTTTAGGGGTAGCAAAAAAAAAAGTATTCCCTAAGGGGCATGTAATAATTTTAGCTATGATCTTATTTTCAAAAAATGACTCATAAATTTAATGTTGAACACCAATACAACCAATTAAACTTCTTTTGCTACTAGGTAAATCTAATTAAGTGAATTTCAACACATAAATCTCATAACCACTTTTCAGTCACTCCCTTGAGGTCTCCATCAGAATTCTTTGTTTTTTCATTCATTTTCTTTCACTTTCCACTTACATGGTCTCAGTCACCCTCTGCTCTGGCTCTCTTCTTTTTTTCCACTGCTTTGTATTAGTTCATAAAGGCCTTGTTATATTTCTTTATGTAGCATCCTCTCTTGAATATTATACGTATACTCTTTGGTTGGGGTCCCCAGAGAGGGGTTGATTATATACTCAGGGTTCTAGGGGTAACTCAGGGGCTAGGTTTCTAGAATTGTTACTCATGAGCCCCCACTGGTGTCTTCCCATTGACAGTTAGCCAGAAGATATCAAGTAGTTCATATTTCCAACAAAAAACATTTATTTACTAATTATTTATAGCAAGAAGAGTTGGTATGAAACATGACCTCCACTTGGGGAGGGGGTGCTACCATTCCCCTCTGACAGCCACAAGGTCCCTGGGGAGAGTAGGGTCCAATTTAAATGCAAAGGCAGAGAGAATACGGGTGGCAAAGAGATTCTTAACTCCTGGTCCTGTAAGTCCTTTTTCCACTTTGTGAGATCCCTATTAAGTAGGGTATGGAGTGTATCATCAGCGATAGATGGTTCGCCACTCAGGTGGGCTGGCTTCTTGCGTGGTGTGGCATCTCTGTTGGAATGGATGATCTACTTCTGGGTTGGGCCTCTTCTGCCAGCTAGTGTGACCTCTGATGGGATCTTTGGATCTCTTGAACTCACATGGTTGACCAGGCACGATCATCTCAGAGCATTCATTCACCTAAGATCAGGACAATATAAATGAAAAGAGACAGAGGCATCCATAGGCTGGTAGCCACCAATGTCAGGTGGAGACTGGGCTGATGCCCTGGCTCCCCCCAACTTTCTGGATTAGATCAACACAGTTCTGCCTTGTTTGCAGCTGCACAAGAAAGAAAAGAAACTAAAGGAGGGGCAGGTCATCCATTTTGTAAAATTTCACCCTCATTTCTGGCTGAGTAGCCCTTGAGTCATTGGCTCTGAAGCCAACTGGGAGATGTATCATCATTATACCGTACCAGTCCCTCAATCATGCATGCATAGAAACAAGCTGCTCCCAAGTTTCTACATGGTTCACTTTGACTGAAGCCAGGCAGGTAATATCATGCATGCTCCAAGGACTGGAGCTGCTAGGATAGTCCCTCTATGCCACCCTCTTTCCCTACTGAATGTTCACCTGAGTCAGTGCACCTGGGGTGCATTTTGAACTCGATGGTCATATTCTCAATCTAGAAAAGACTTCTGGGGTCCTTGGGAGGCTTAGAGATTGGTATTCCAAGTGTCTTTCCCAGTACCTTATGTGAAAGAATCTCAATAAAGTCCAGGTGACAAAGATCTTATATTGTCTTACAGGCAGAAAACACAGTCACCTCCAAAGACAGAGTTATGTAGACCTAATAAATGAAGCACATTTAAGCTTATCAGAGGTTACTGCCTGCTTAGTATTTAGAAAGGACCTATCTGATGCTTCCAAAATGCAAAGGCAATAAATGGAAGAAATCAGGAAAGGAAATCAAGCTTCCTATATCAGAAGGAAAGACTGGTCCCTATAGAGCTCCCAAAAGGCATGGGATTCTCCCCATAGGGATCAAGGACCTTGGGGTGTCGTCCTCTTACCCTTCAAGTGATAAGCCAAACCCATTTGGCTTGGTGCTTTTGTAGCCCCCTTAATACACTAGCACTAGGGAAGACCAAGGCCCTTACCTTCTTCTGCTGAGGGGCCTCTCTGCTCTGGGCTCAATCAGGTTCCAAATGAGACAAAACCACACTAAACAAAAACAAACAAATAAAAAACTAGCATTATGTCCATGGAGTAACTGGACCACTTCTTTCTATCTTCACCTGATCCCTATCTGTCCCACCCTCCATTCTGGAAATAACCCTCACAGATCTGGTTTAATGCTATACAATTCCTTTGGCTCTTTGCAACAACATTGGGTGCCCCAAATTTCTCCAAATATCCTTAAAACACATAGGGAGTCCAACTGGAAGTCCAGAAAAACATTTCCACAGGGTTTACCTCTGTGTCTCTGCCACAATTTAAGGCACCCAACATTTCTACAATTTCCCAACACATAAGGAATTCCAGTGGCAAGTCTGAACTCAGAAAAGCCCCAAAAGTGGTATGGGGCTCCCAAAGTATCAATCATTTGGGGTTGATTACTTGGGGTTTCTAGGCCAACAGGTATACCTCATCCTATAGACCTGCATTTCATAAGAATCTCAGATGAGCTGTTTGGACTCATGTAACAGATAAGACAATGTCTAGGTCTCCTTAAAAATAAAAATATAAAAGGAACATTAATGAGCTCTCATACCCTAGGTGAACTACTAGGCACCAGTATTTAAGTGATTCAAAATCTGTACTGCTCATATTAGCTACAATATTCACACTAGGTATAGTAATACAACAGATCTAGGTACATAATGAAATGCTAGTGAAATGAACACCCCCTGCAATGTAAGGCTCATATGGAGGACCAGTGCAACATCATTCCTTACATGGGGTGTGTGGACACCAACTTATTCCCTGGCTTGTTGACTCACTCCAATCCAATTTCACCTTCACTTGCCTAGGTTCCCAGAGTTATACCACTGCTATATGATTACACTCAAATTCTCTCAGAGTTGTAAGGACAACTTTTGTTGCTACTCACCGCTTTAGGTCTGATGCATTTCTGTTTAAAGAACCAGCCACTCACACTTTTAGGTCTTAAACATAACCATATATTTGACAATAAAGCAAAAGAAATAATAATGGTGCTCATATTAAAATTAAGTGCATGAATAATAAAGTGTATCAGAATCCACAGATAAACCTGGGTCACATTCTTCCATCAATGTAGTCAATAGCTGTAGGGAAGAATGGGCACATTCTGATGGGAACATGACAGGAAAGCATGTGAGGGGGGAAAAATCCATGAGTTCAATGTAACTCACAACTCTGGATTGTAGGCTTTGATTCCATTGGTCCATTCAGGAATATCTGCACCACATGTATCCATTTCTCTAACTTCTCATCCGTTGGTCTTTACAACAGGAAAAATCCTATGCTATTTTATACTGGAATATATAATTTACAAACTTTTCCAGCTTACAATCACCCTTAAAAGGGCACTCAGAAAGTGTTATCTTAATCTGAATAACGCAAAGGATCAGAGATAGGTTTTAGGAGTAATTGTGGTAGGGTGAAGAGTTGGAAAGTATGAGGAATGCTTGGGGAACAGTGTGTCTTCTAGTTTGGATAGAGAGTTGAGTTTCTTAGGAGCAGTGGTATGTAATAAGTAGAGAAACCAAGGGTTGTATCAGACTCTGGAAGACCTTGAATGCCAGATTGAGGAAACTGAGCTTTCCCCTGAAGGCAGTAGGGAGCCACTGAGGGCTTATGAGCAGAAGAGTAAAATAATAATATCTTTTTAGACATGGTGATAATGATTTTCATCCACAGAAAGTGAACATCTTCCTCTGGCATTGGCTTCTTTTTAAAAATAGTATTTTATTTTCCCCCAAATAATATATCAAAACAATTTTTTAGCGTTCATTTTTACTAGATTTTGAGTTTCAAATTTTTCTCCCTCCCTCCCTTATCTACCCTCTTCCTAAAATAGTAGGCAGTTTGATATGGGTTGTATGTGCGCAATCATGTAAAACATATTTTCTTATTAGTCATAGTTGTGAAAGAAGAACCAGATCAAAAGAAAAAAAAATCCTGAAAAAAATAAATGAAAAAAATGCTTTGATCTGCATTCAGAGTCCATCAGTTATTTTCCATTATGAGTCCTTTACACTTGTGTTGGATCATTATGTTGCTGAGAAGAGCTAAATCTATCATAGTTGATCACACAATGTTGCTTTTATTGTATACAATGTGCTGAAGCGAGGTCCCAGTGCTGGTGTCTGGTGTGTGCTGAGGCCTGATGGGGTGTTTCTGCGTTGGTGTCTGCCTGTTTGCCCAGGGCTGTGCTGAAGCACCTGGCATTCTGGCAGCTGGCTGTCTTGTTTGCTCAGGGGTAGGCTGGAGCATGTGAGTGGTTCTGAGAGCTGATATCCGCCCATTCCCCTGGCTATGCAGACATGTGGCAGGTCCTGGTACTCGTGTTTGTCTGCTCTTCTGCACTGGGGCTCAGAATTGCCCACTGGTTTGCTGAGGTGGGGCTTGCTGCTGGCTTTCTGGGATGCTTACTGTCTTGGACTGCACTCCCCCTTTACCCAAGTGAGACAGACTTTTCCTACCAACCTTCCAAGTTTCTTATGCAAAAAGATTGTTTCACCCTGTCTTTTTGCTGGTTCTGCTGTTTCAGGATTTATTTGGGGGCTCTATTTTATGGTTGTTTAGAGGTGAATATGGGAGAGTTGTGGCGATTTCTTGCTTACTCTGCCATCTTGGCCCCCAGAAGTCTTATTGGCATTGGCCTCTTTTGTACAAATTTGATATGTTTCTTAGAGTCACTGGAGCTTTTGGAGTATCAGCTAAGCCCAAGAGGTCAAACAGGAAAGTTAACAGGCTACTGATTACAAACAAACAAGCGCCCATCAAGAGTTTAATACATGGTCAAAGCACTACTAATCTGCTGTTTCTTTAGGTTCTCACTCTTCTGCCTCATCACAGGCATCTGGAGGTATTGTATATACAGCAAAGGGCCTGCAGTCAGGAGGACCTGGATTCCAATCTGGCCTCACACACTGAATAGCTGTGTGACCCCAAGGAAGTCACTTCATTGCCCTCTGCCTCAGTTTCCTCAATTATAAAATGAGGATAATCATAGCATCTACCTCAAGCGGAGTTGTTGTGAGGTTCAAATGAGTACATATTAGTAAAAAGCATTGAGGACAGTCTTTGGCACATACTAAGTGCTATATAAAAGGACAGCTAAGTGGCGCAGTGAATAGAGCACCAGGCCTGGATTCAGGTGGATCTGAGTTCAAATCCTGCCTCAGATACTTACTAGTTGTGTGACCATGGGCAAATCACCTAGTCCCTATTTGTCTCAATTCCTCATCTATAAAATGGGAACACACCGGGGAAGGAAATGACTCCAGTATCTTTACCAAGGAAAAAACCTGTAGCATACTGAATGACAATAACAACAACAACAAGGTGCTATATAAATGTTTATTCACGCTTCCTTTCCTTGAAGTAGGCCGGGTATTGATCTTTTATAGGTGAAGAAACTAAGGCTATGAAAAGGGAAGGTGATTTGCCTTATAATCCTGTCTCTAATACTGTATGACTGTGTGACCTTGAGTATATAACTAGTCATCTTGGACTCTTACTTTCCTCCTCTAAGTATAATAATGTCTACTGAGCATCTACTATATGTCAGGCACTGTACTAGGTACTAGAGTTAGAAAAACAAAGATAAACCAGTCCCTGCCCTCAAGAAGCTTATATTCTATTGGAGAAGACAATGTGTATACGTATAAACATATATATATATATTTGTCAAATATATAACTAAATATAAAGTAATTTTGGAGGGAAGATACAGATTAGTAAATATAGAATATAAATACAAAGCAAATACAGAGTCATTTCCTGAAATGATGGATGAAAAGCTTTTTGTGTATTTTCATAAACTCATATACAGCATATATATATACATATACATAGCATATTTATATATATACACAGAGTTTTATTTTCTATATTTACTAACATTATTTTGAGGAGGAGTCCATAGGCTTTACCAGGTTGCCAGTCCAGGACACAAGAAAGGTTACTCCAGAGACAATCAGCACTGTCTCTCCCTCTCCTGTGGCCTTTATCATACTCTGCCCTGTGTTGTAATGTATGTTATACAAATCTTTTCCCATCTATTAGAAAGGCACAAAGTGAACTAATTATATGGAAATAGTCTATCCATCATCTACCTACCTATGTATCATCTACCTATCATCCATCCATCCATCCATCTATCCATTTATCTATCTATCTACTTATCTATCATCTATCAACTTATTTATCATCTATCTGCCTATCATCTATCTATCTATCATCCACCTATCATCGATCTCTCTCTCTTCTATTATGTATTGTCTACCTATTAGTCTCTCATTTATCAATCTCTCATCTACCCGTCACTATCATATATCAATTTGCCATCTATCATTTATTTATCTACCGTCTAGCACCTCTCTCTCTCTCAATTCATGTAAAAAAAAGTTCACAGACCTCTGCTCTAGCATAAAATACAAATTCTTGCCTTGCCATTTAACATCATCCCCCCTCCACTAGGGGTTCCACACTTTCCTTTCCAATTTTATGTCATGTTACTTCCCTGTATGTTCCAACCAGAATAGAATTCTTAATTTCCAAACTTGACACACAGTGTTCTTACTCACAACATTCCTACATGCTGCGCCATCTACCTCTAATCCCTAAGCCCATCCCTAAAATGTACTCCCTCATCATCTCTGCCTTTGTAAATCCTCTTCTTTTGATGATGTGTTCAAGTGAAACTTTCCTTGATCCTCCCAGATATGGGAAGGGAATATGCATTTATTAAGCATCTACTATGAGTTATGCCAGGTACTGCGGCTAAGTACTTTATGAATATTATCTCATTTGATCCTCCTAACAACCCTGGGAGGTAAATGCTATTATTGTCCCCATTTCACAGTTGAGGCAACTGTTTCCTCAGACAGAGGTTAAGTGACTAACCCAGGGTAACACAGCTAGTATCTGAATTTGAACTCAGGTCTTTCTCACCCTCAGCCCAGCGCTCTATCTTCTATATCACCTGGCTGCAGGAAGAGGGTTCTCTGCTTCCTCAAATTTTCCTAGAGTACTTTGTCTGGATCTCCTTTGCATTCAACTGCTACCTTTTATTTTTTAGATATATGTTGTGTAACCCCATACTAGTATATAACATCTGATATCTCCCGTGCACCTTTTATTGAGTAAAGGCCCAAAAGGGTAACTGAATAGTTGTTAATTCTTGTACTCCAAGCTGGAAAGTATCTTAGACATCATCTAGTTGCTCATTTTACACTGGAGAGATCTGGGACTTAAAAAAAAGAAAGGACTTCTCCAAAGTCACAAAGATCATAAGTAGCAGAGCCATCATTTAAATCCAGATTTCATGGTGAGCACCTTTCTAATATGGTATTTTGTGATCTTTTTCCCCACTGTCTAACTTTTTTCTGTGTACATTCATGTATTGTCCCTCCTGCATATTTATTCACTCAACATGCAGTCTTTAAGCATTTACCGTGTGCTAGGCACTGTGCTCAGTTCTGTGGACCTAAAGACAAAAAGAAATAGTTCCTGTCTTCAAGAAGCTGGGAAAACATCACGTACACAGATGGATAAATATAGAGGAAATACAAAGTAAATCTGATAGATCTCAGGCTAGGTCTCTTATAAGAGTTGATACTTGAGATGAACCTAGGAGGAAGTTAGGGCTTCTAAGAGGCAGGGGTGAGGGGAGAGGACATTCCAGGCATGGTGGAGAGTCTGTGCATAGGAATGGGGAGAGGAGATGGAATGTTATGTATAGCAAGTGGATCAGACTGGTAGTAACGTAAAGTGTGCGAAGGAAGCAAAGGGTGATATGCAGTAAGCCTGGAAAGGCGGGATGAAACCAATTTATGTGAGGTGGCCTTGTGAGGGACAGAAGGTGGTGGATATGAGATGTGGAGGTAGAATCAAGGATCTGATGGATTCAGTACGGGGGAGAGGAATGAGTCAAGGATGGCTCCAAATTTGACAGACTGGATGACTGGAGCAGTCATGGTACCCTCCATGGTGTAAGGAAGTTCAGGAGAGGGTTGAGAAGAAAGGTAGTGAGTTCCATTTTGGACTGGTTAAATTTGGGGTACCCATGGCATGTCCATTGTGGGGCAGGAGTTGTGGGCTGAATCTCAGGAGAGAACTGAGGGCTAGATATGAGGACAGTCATTTTCATAGAGATTATAATTGAACTAATGGGATCTGATATGTATGTCTGGGCACATGTATGTGTATATACAAGTATGTGTGTGTGTGAAAAAGAGAGGGAGAGAAAGAGAGACAGAGAGAGATAGAGAGACACAGATAGAGGAAGAAAGAAAGAACTCAGGACAGAGCTCAGGGCTTTACTCACACTTGGAGAGGCATAGATGTTGATCCTGCAAAGAAGACTGAGGAGTGGTCAGACGAGTAGGAGGAGAACCAGGAGGGAAATTTGTCATGAAAACCCAGAAAGGACAGAGAATTTAGGAAGAGAGGTTGGTTAGCAATGTTGGATGTAGCAAAGAGATCAAGAAAGATGAGGATTGAGAAAAGACCATATTTGATCATTAAGAGATCATTGGTAAGCGATAGTCTATAATTAGAATAGATTATATTTATTACTTATTAACTGTATGATGACGGCAAAGTCACTTTCCTTCTCTGGTCTTCAGTTTTCCTACTTATAAATTTGGGACAGTGATACAGAATTTTAGAACTGGAAGGTTGTCAGAGTTGGAAAGAGATACTTAGTAGCTGTGGGTCCCTGGGCAAATGAGCCTTGGTTTTCTCATCTGCAAAATGGGATATAATGGCACCTATTTCATAGGTTGTTGTGAAGATCAAAAGAGATAGTATGTAAAGCATTCCATAAACCTTAAAATTCTATACAAATGCTAGCCATTATAAAAGTGTTATTATGAAAAAAGCTTAAAAAGTTAACTCTGTGTGTGTGTGTGTGTGAGAGAGAGAGAGAGGGAGAGTTCTGACAGTCTGTGTTCTAAAGGCCCTTCTTGCTCTTGCAGTTTATGTTCTAAGGGTCCTTCCAACTCTGACATTGTGTTCTAATGTCCTTTCCAGCTCTGACATTCTGTGTACTAAGGGCCCTTCTCAGCTGCGATATTCTATGTTCGAAGGTTCCTTCAGCACGGACATGTGTGTGTCTCGATCTGTGCTGGTGTACTCAGTATCCCCACTACTAAGAAAGTCACAGATATTTTTAACTGTTATAGAAAACTTGGTCTCTAAGCTCCCTCCAGCTCTAAAATTCAATGGTTCGATGGGCTGGATGATGGACAAATGGGGACTCCATACACAACCACAAGGTGGCAGCACAGGAAGCAGCAATCGGCAACCTAGTCCTTGGCCAAAATCATATTCTGTCTCTAATGATCCAGAGCTGGCAGGGACCTTAGACATGATTCAGTCCAACTTTTGCATTTTTAAAATTAGGAGGTTGAGGCCCAGGGAAGGGAAATGACTTGTTCACACACATAGGAAATACAGGAGACAGATATTTCCTGACTCCAGGCCTGGCAGTCTTTCCACTATCCAACACTACTTCCTGAGATAGCTATAAAGAAAGGCTCAGACATGACATTACGAGAAATTCTAGTAGGAAAAAATAACTTTCAACTGGTGAGGGGAGTTACGGAAGGCTTCATTGAGGAAGTGAATTCTGGGTTAGTAGAATGTAAGTTCCATGAGGACAGGGGTTGTCTCAATTTTGCATTTATATTTTCAGTACCTAGTACAACATAGTGGGCCCTTAGGAAATGCTTGTTCAGGGGCAGCTAGGTGGTGCAGTGGATAGATCTCCTGCCTTAGAGTCAGGAGGAACTGAGTTCAAATCTCGGCCTCAGATATGTGACACTTACTAGCTGTGTGACCCTGGGAAAGTCACTTAACCCCGATTGCCTCACCAAAAAGCAAAAATAAAAACAAAAAAAGAAATGCTTGTCGATTGAGTTGGATCAGGAAGAAAGGAGGTAGGGGAAGGAGTCTATTCCATGCATTTTTGTATGTGTGGGAGAAGAACATGAGCAAAAACTCATGGGAGAGGGCAAATGGATCTGGAAGAGGGATGGAGAGTTATACAGCTTAGCTAATATATAGAGCAAATGCTCTTAATCTTTTTTATGTGTCACAGATTCCTTTGGCAGACTTAGAAAAATGTTTTAAAATAATTGAATTAAATGTTAAATTTGAATTAGAGGTTAGTAAAAATAAAGATGTATTTTTTCTCCATTTGGGACCTTATGAAACAATGGGTTAAGAGCACCTGTTGTATGGTACAGGCAGGGCATAATGTGATACAAAATTCCAAAGCAGGTTGAAACAAGATTTTGCAGGTTCTTGAATATCAAGGTGAGTATTTTATTCAATTCAATAAGCATTTGTTAAGCCCCTACTGTCTGGCAGACACCATTCTTGCTTGTGCTTGTAAAACAATTCCTTCCTTCAGCAGGTAATGGGGAGCCAAGGAAGTCTTTTGAGTAGAGGAATAATGTGATCATAAAAGCGGGGCAGGTAGATTACTTGGGGAGTGTGTGAAGGATAGATTGGACAGGGGATAAACCGATAAACTGAGGGTAGCAAGAACACTTTGGAGAAGATTACAATACTCCAGGGAAGAAGCAATTGAGTCCACGAACTAGGGTGGCTCTGTGGCAGTAAAGAGGAGGAGATGAGGGTGAGAGAAATTTCAGAAGATGAACAAATAAGATGGGTTGTGTTTGTATGTGTGGCGGGGTGGAGGGAAGGAAGGTGAAGGAGAGAGAAGGATCAGAAATGACTCCAGAATGACAGGCTGCTAGGCTGGGGAGGTGGTAGTGTCATTGTTAGAAACAGAGAAACTGGGCGGGGTGGAGGGCAGGTTTGGGGGTCAGATGACAAATTTAGTTTTAGACAAGTTGAATCTGAGGTTCAGGTATTCCCCTTGTCCCAGATGGCAAAAGTCATCTGTATAAGGGAACCCCCTGCTTTATGTACCACATTTTTGTGTATATTACCTAATTGAATCCATAATAGTGGATGTAGACACCAAGGGAGGGATTGTAGAGATCCAAGGATAGAATCTTTGGGGGAACATTCATGTTTGGGGGAAGGGCATGAAGAGTAGGAATCAGAAAGAAGGAGCAGTCAGAAAGATAGGAGAAAGAAAAAACAGTGATGTAGCAGGCAAGAAAAGACATGATAACAAGGAGGAGGTGGGATGTCAAATGCCACAGAGAGCTCACTGGTAACAAGGATAGAAAAAAAGGGAATTAAATTTGGCCATAAATTTGGTCACTATTGACCTTGGAGAGATCAGTTTTGTAAAGAGAAGAAGCTAGAACTCCTTGAGAGTAGGAACTATTTTTTGCCTTTTTTGTATTATCAGTGTTTTGCACAGTGTTTGGCATTTAATAGGCACTGAATAAATGCTTGTTGACTGACTGAATGACTGAGTGATGAGAGGTTAAGATAGAAGTATGCTAGAATCAACCTAAACTGTTCCCAAAGAGCTGATGGTTAAATTGTCAGCACAAACATTTACATAACAGAAACTGGTGAATCCTATAAGTCAGAGTGTGATTTATTGTTTTGTTTATCATCTAAACTTTAGAAGAAAATGTTCCTAATGCAAATTAAATTTTAAAATGTGTTGTGTATACCTTTTTTTTTTGCCTTCTGCAAAGTCAGTTGTTAAATATTTACCAGCCCACCACTGGGTGGAGGTGTTGAGTATTAACTAGTCTTGCTAGGAGCTGAACACATTTATAGGTTGAATGAGAACACTCAGGAGAGAGAAAGAGAGAGAGAGAGAGAGAGACAGAGAGACAGAGACAGAGAGACAGAGATAGAGACAGAGACAGAGACAGAGAGACAGAGACAGACAGACAGACAGAGACAGACTAAGGAGAGAGGAGAGACAGAGAGATTGAAAATGTGTGTGAGAGAAGAGAAAATTGATAGAGTAAGTTTAGAGAGAATAGAGGGAATGGCATAGAGGCTGCAGGAGGAAGAAACTATGGATTATTTCTTCTGAGAGTGGAGGGAAGGAGGGAATGAGAGAGGGCACTGAAAGGACTTGAGGCCACGTTGTGCTCTTTCTTTCTGACCTCCATTAAAGTCTGTCCTTCCAGCCAATGATTCCAGTCAATATCCCCTAAACAATGCATGTATGTGAAACCTTGGTCAAGTCACCTTAACGCCCCTGGCCTCAGATTCTCTTTCTGTAAAAAGAGTGGTGCTCCCTAGAAGTCTTTCCAGGAATAGAATTTTATGGTTCTGTGATGTGAAGTTCTTCAGTTCTAAGCATCTAAGATTCTGTGTTTCCAAAACTTTGTGATTTAAGACTATGTTTCTAAGACCTGATTTTCTGAGAGTTTAGAACAATGATTCACTCAAGAAATAAACACTTCATTTTCAAACAGAAGCTAACCCTGAGGATTGTATATGCTCTGTACACACAAGTGCATGTCCGGAATAGGCCAAGGCCAACGTATATTATGTTGAATATAACATCCAGGGAGGGGCAGAAGTCATTACACTCGCGCTTACTTTATGTTGATATGAAGAAGAATAAATCAGGAAGAAGTAATTACTTTTAAGTACAAATGTGAATTAAACATGCTAGATTATTTGCATAGTGACTTTTACATCACCCTATTTATTTACTTTAGCTTATTGTAGCACATGGATATTTACTGCATCTTGTTTGCTCAGGACCATCATGAGTACCAGATGTAGGAGAGACTTTTATTGTCTCTTATAAAGTAAGCATCATAAATAAAGATTTATGACAAGGAAATGCAAGAAGAGTGAGTATGGACTGAGGATCAGGAGTTTTACGTTTGAGTCTTGGCCCTGCTACTTATTCTGTTTAATGGTGTTGGACAAGTCACTTCAGTTTTTAGGGCCTCAGTTTACTCATACATAAAATTCAAGGATTAGACAATGTGCTCTTTAAGGCCCTCCCAACTCTGACATTCTGTGTTCTAAGGGCCCTCCCAGCTCTGACATTCTGT